>NW_024717492.1:0-38652 GCF_018991925.1 Homarus americanus | reverse complement strand
CTGGGAGTGTCAGCAGTGTACCTGGGAGTGTCAGAGGTATACCTGGAGTGTCAGAGGTGTACCTGGGATTGTCAGCGGTGTACCTGGGAGTGTCAAGGTGTACCTGGGAGTGCCAGAGGTGTACCTGGGAGTGTCAGTGGTGTACCCGGTGGTATCAGAGGTGTACCTAGGGTGTGGGGGTGTACCTGGGAGTGTCAGAGGTGTACCTGGGAGTGTCAGAGGTGTGCCTGGGAGTGTCAGTGGTGTACCTGGGAGTGTCAGTGGTGTACCGGGAGTGTCAGGGGTACCTGGGAGTGTCAGAGTTGTACCTGGGAGTGTCTCAGGTGTACCTGGGTGTGTCAGAGGGGTGTACCTGGGAGTGTCAGAGGCCTGGGAGTATCGGAGGTGTACCTGGGAGTGCTGAGATTGTACCTGGGAGTGTCAGATGGCACGCTGGGTATCAGAGGTGTACCTGGAAGTGTCAGAGGTGTACACTGGAAGTGTCTGAGGTGTACCGGGGAGTGTCAGAGGTGTGCACAGGAGTGTCACAGGGTGTACCTGGGAGTGCCAGAGGGGTGTACCTGAGTGTCAGGGTAGTACCTGTGAGGTCAGAATTTACCAGGGGAGTGTCAGCTGGTGTACCTGGGAGTGTCAGAGGTGTACCTGGAGTGTCAGAGGTGTTACCTGGAGTGTCAGAGTTGTACCTGGGAGTGTCAGAGGTATACGCAAGAGTATCAGAGGTGTACCTGGGGTGTCAGAGGTGTACCTGGGAGTGTCAGAGGTGTACCTGGGAGTGTCTGAGAGGTGTACCTGCAGTGTCAGAGGTGTACCTGGGAGTGTCAGGGGTTGTAC
Organism: Homarus americanus; assembly: GCF_018991925.1. Lineage (NCBI taxonomy): Eukaryota > Metazoa > Arthropoda > Malacostraca > Decapoda > Nephropidae > Homarus > Homarus americanus. The sequence continues at coordinate 37,821 of NW_024717492.1, read as the reverse complement.
CAGAAGTGTCAGCGGTGTACCTGCAGTGTCAGCGGTGTGCCTGGGAGTGTCAGAGGTGTACCTGGGAGTGTCTGAAGTGTACCTGGGGATGCAGAATGGCCTGGGAGTGTCTGAGGTGTACATGGAGTGTCAGAGGTGTACACTTGGTGTCAGCGGTGTACCTGGGAGTGTCAGCGGGTGTACCTGGGAGTGTCAGAGGTGAACCTGGGAGTATCAGAGGTGTACCTGGGAGTGTCAGCGGTGGACCGGAAGTGCCAGAGGGTGGACAGGAGTGTCAGTAGCCTGGGAGTGTCAGAAGTGTACCTGGGAATTGTCAAGGTGTACCTGAGTGTCAGAGGTGTACCTGGGAGTGTCAAGAGGTGTACCTGGGAGTGTCAGTGGTGTACCTGGGAGTGTCAGAGGTGTACCTGGGAGTGTCAGGGGGTGTACCTGGGAGTGTCAGAGGTGTACCTGGGAGTGTCTGAGGTGTACCTGGGTGTGTCAGAGGTGTACCTGGGAGTGTCAGAGGTGTACCTGGGAGGCTCGGAGGGTACCTGGGAGTGTCAGAGGTGGTGTACCTGTGAGTGTCAGCGGTGTACCTGGGAGTGTCAGAGGATGTGTACCTGGGAGTGTCAGTGGTGTACAGGGAATGTCAGTGGTGTACCTGGGAGTGTCAGAGGTGTACCTGGGAGTGTCCAGAGGGGTGTACCTGGGAGTGTCAGAGGTGTACCTGGGAGTGTCAGGTGTACCTGGGAGTGTCAGAGGTGTACCATGGGTGTCAAGGGTGTACCTGGGAGTGTCTGAGGTGTACCTGGGAGTGTCAGAGGTGTGCCTGGGAGTGTCGGAGGTCACCTGGTAGTATCGGAGGTGTACCTGGGAGTGTCAGAGGTGTACCATGGGTGTCAAAGGTGTACCTGGGAGTGTCTGAGGTGTACCTGAGTGTCAGAGGTATACCTGGGAGTGTCAGGTGTACCTGGTAGTGTCGGAGGTGTACCTAAGTGTCAGAGGTGTACCTGGGAGTTCAAGGTGTACCTGGGAGTGTCTGAGGTGTATACCTGGGAGTGTCAGAAGGTGTACCTGGGAGTATCGGAGAGTGTACCTGGTAGTATCAGAGGTGTACCTGGGAGTGTCGAGGTTGTACCGGAGTGTCATGAGGTGTGACATGGGAGCGTGATAAGTGTACCTGGGGTGTCGGAGGTGTACCTGGGATGTCAGAGGTGTACCAGGGAGTGTCAGAGGAGTACCTGGGAGTGTCAGAGGTGTACCTGGGAGTTCAGGTGTACCTGGAAGTGTCTGAGGGTGCATGAGTGTCAGAGGTGTATCTGGCAGGGTCAGCGGTGTACCTGGGAGTGTCAGCGGTGTACCTGGGAGTGTCAGAGAGTATTCCTGGGGTATCAGAGGTGTACCAGTTGTCAGCGTGTACCTGGGAGTGTCAGAGTTGTACCTGGGAGTGCCAGAGGTGTACCTGGGAGTGTCAGTGGTGTACCTGGTGTCAGAGGATGTACCTGGGAGTGTCAGGGTGTACCTGGGAGTGTCAGAGGTGTACCAGGGAGTGCAGGGGTACCTGGGGTGTCAGGGAGTGTACCTGGGGTGTCAGTGGTGTACCTGGGAGTGTCAGTGGTGTACCTGGGAGTGTCAGGGGTGTACCTGGGAAGTATCAGCGGTGTACCTGGCAGTGTCAGAGGGGTAGCTACCTGGGTGTGTCTGAGGTGTACCTGGGGGTGTCTGAGGTGTACCTGGAAGTGTCTGAGGTGTACATGGAGTGTCAGAGGTGTATCTTGCAGGAGTCAGCGGTGTACCTGGGAGTGTCAGCGGGTGTACCTAGTGTCAGAGGTATACCTGGGAGTATCAGAGGTGTACCGGATTGTCAGAGTGTACCTGGAGAGTGTCAGAGGTGTACCTGGGAGTGCCAGGAGGTGTACCAGGGGTGTCAGTAGTGTACCTGGTAGTGTCAGAGGTGTACCTGGGAGTGTCAGGGTGTCCTGGGAGTGTCAAGTGTACCTGGGAGTGTCTGAGGGTGTACCCAGGAGTGTCGTGGTGTACCTGGGAGTGTCAGTGAGGTGGCCTGGGAGTGTCAGGGGTGTACCTGGGAGTGTCAGAGGTGTACCTGGGAGTGTCTCGGTGTACCTGGGTGTGTCAGAGGGTACATGGGAGTGTCAGAGGTGTACCTGGGGTATCCGGAGGTGACCTGGGAGTGGCTGAGGTGTACTTGGGGTGTCAGAGATGTGCCTGGAGTGTCAGAGGTGTACCGGGGTGTCAGGAGGTGTACCTGGGGTGTCTGAGGTGTACAGGGGAATGTCAGGAGGTGTACCTAGTGTCTGAGGTACCTGAGAGTGTCAAGAGACCTGGGAGTGTCAGGGGTGTACCTGGAGTGTCAGCAGTGTACCAGGGAGTGTCATAGTGTACCGGAGTTATAGCGTGTACCTGAGTGTCAGAGGGGTGTACCACGGAGTATCAGAGGTGTACACAGGAGTGTCAGAGGACATACCTGGGAGTGTCAGAGGTGTACCTGGGAGTGTCAGAGGTGTACCTAGGGTGTCAGAGGTGTACCTGGGAGTTGTCAGAGGTGTACCTGGGAGTGTCAGAGGTGTACCTGGGAGTGTCAGGGGTGTACACAGGAGTGTCAGCGGTGTACCTAGGAGTGTCAGGCGGTGTACCTGGGAATGTCAGAGGGTGTACCTGGGAGTGTCTGGGGTGTACCTGGGAGTGTCAGAGGGTGTACCTGGAAGTGTCTGGGGTGTACTTGGGTGTCAGGGTGTAGCCTGGCGTGTCAGCGGTGTACCTGGGAGTGTCAGAGGTGTACCTGGGAGTGTCAGAGGTATACCTGGGAGTATCAGGGTGTACCTGGGTGTCAGAGGTGTACCTGGGAGTGTCAGGTTGTACCTGGGAGTGTCAGGGGTGTACCGGGAGTGTCAGCAGTGTACCTGCAGTGTCAGGGTGTACCTGGGAGTGTCAGGATGTACCTGGGAGTGTTAGCAGTGTACCTGGGAGTATCAGAGGTGTACCTGGCAGTGTCAGAGGGGGTGGACCTGGGTGTGTCTGGGTGTACCTGGGAGTGTCAGAGGTGTACCTGGAAGTGTCTGAGGTGTACATGGAGTGTCAGAGGTGTATCTTGCAGGGTCAGCGGTGTACCTGGGAGTGTCAGCGGTGTACCTGGGAGTGTCAGAGGTATACCTGGGAGTATCAGAGGTGTACTGGGATTGTCAGCAGTGTACCTGGGATTGTCAGAGGTTGTACCTGGGGTGCCAGAGGTGTACCTGGGAGTGTCAGTGGTGTACCTGGGAGTGTCAGAGTGTGTGCCTGGGAGTGTCAAGAGAAGTACCTGGGAGTGTCAGAGGTGTACCTGGAGTGTGAGGTGTACCTGGGAGTGTCAGGGGTGTACCTGGGAGTGTCAGCGGTGTACCTGCGAGTGTCAGAGGTGTACCTGGGAGTGTCAGGAGTGTACCTGGGAGTGTCAGCGAGGTGTACCCTGGGAGTATCAGAGGTGTACCTGGGAGTGTCCAGAGGTGTACCTGGGAGTGTCTGAGGTGTACCTGGGAGTGTCAGAGGTGTACCTGAGTGTCAGAGGTGTATATTGTGCAGGGTCAGAGTGTACCTGGGAGTGTCAGCGGTGTACCTGGGAGTGTCAAGGTATACCTGGGAGTATCAGAGGTGTACCCGGGATTGTCAGCGGTGTACCTGGGAGTGTTAAGGTGTACCTGGGAGTGTCAGAGGTGTACCTGGGAGTGTCAGTGGTGTACCCGGTAGTGTCAGAGTGTACCTGGGAGTGTCAGGGGTGTACCTGGGAGTGTCAGGGGTGTACCTGAGTGTCTGAGGTGTACCTGGGGTGTCAGTGGGTGTACCTGGGAGTGTCAGTGGTGTGCCTGGGGTGTCAGGGGTGTACCTGGGAGTGTCAGAGGGTGTGTACCTGGGGTGTCTCAGGTGTACCTGGGTGTGTCAGAGGAGTACCTGGGAGTGTCAGAAGTGTACCTGGGAGTATCGGAGGTGTACCTGGGAGTGGCTGAGGTGTACTTGGGAGTGTCAGGAGTGTACCTGGGAGTGTCAGGGGTGTACCTGGGAGTGTCAGAGGTGTACCTGGGGGTGTCTGAGGTGTACCGGGGAATGTCAGAGGTGTACCTGGGAGTGTCTGAGGTGTACTGCGAGTGTCAGAGGTGTACCTGGGAGTGTCAGGGGTGTACCTGTGAGAGTGTCAGTGTACCAGGGAGTGTCAGCGGTGTACATGGGAGTGTCAGCGGTGTACCTGGGAGTGTCAAGTATACCTGGGAGTATCAAAATTGTACCAGTGTCAGAGGCTACCAAGTATCAGAGGTGTACCTGGGGTATTCAGTGTACCTAGGAATGTCAGAGGTGTACCTGGGAGTGTCTGAGGTGTACACCAGTGTCAGAGGTGTACCTGGGAGTTGTCAGGGGTGTACCTGGAGTGTCAGCAGGGTGTACCTAGAGTGTCAGCGGTGTACCTGGGAGTGTCAGAGTGTACCTGGGAGTGTCTGAAGTGTACCTGGGAGTGTCAGAGTGTACGCAAGGTGTCTGAGGTGTACATGGAGTGTCAGAGGTGTACCTGGCAGTGTCAGCACCAAGTGTCAGCGGTGTACCTGGGAGTGTGCAGAGTAAACCTGGGAGTATCAGAGGTGTACCTGGGAGTTGTCAGCGGTGTACCTGGGAGTGCCAGAGGTGTCCGGGAGTGTCAGTGGTGTACCTGGGGTATGAAGGTGTACCTGGGAGTGTCAGGGGTGTACCTGGGAGTGTCAGGGGTGTACCTGGGAGTGTCTGAGGGGTAGTACCTGGGAGTGTCAGTGAGGTGTACCTGGGAGTGTCAGTGGTGGCACACTGAGTGTCAGGGGTGTCCTGGGAGTGTCAGAGGTGTACCTGGGAGTGTCTCAAGGTGTACCTGGGAGTGTCAGAGAGTACACAGGAGTGTCAGAGGGTGTCCTGGGAGTATCGGAGGTGTACAAGTGAGGTTGCCTGAGTGTCGGGTGTACCTGGGAGTATCAGAGGTGTACCTGGGTGTCCAGTGGTGTACCAGGAATGTCAGTGGGTACCTGGGTGTCAAGGTGTACCTGGAGTGTCGGAGGTGTACCTGGGAGTGTCAGAGGTGTCCTGGGGTGTCAGAGGGTGTACCTGGGAGTGTCAGAGGTGTACCATGGGTGTCAAGGGTGTACAAGTGTCTGAGGTGTACCTGCAAGTGTCAGAGGTGTACCTGGGGTATCGGAGGAGGTGTACCTGGGTAGTATCGGAGGTGTGCCTGGGAGTGTCAGAGGTGGCCTGGGAGTGTCAAGGCGTTACCTAGAATTGTCTGAGGTGTACCTGGGAGTGTCAGAGGTGTACCTGGGGAGTTCGGAGGTGTACCTGGGAGTGTCTGAGGTGTACATGGGTGTCAGAGGTGTACCTTGCAGGGGTCAGCGGTGTACCTGGGAGTGTCAGCGGTGTACCTGGGAGTGTCAGAGGTATACCTGGGAGTGATCAGAGGTGTACCTGGGATTGTCAGCGATTGTACCTGGGAGTGTCAGAGGTGTACCTGGGAGTGTCGGAGGTGTACCTGGGAGTGTCAGAGGTGTACCTGGGGTAAGGTGTACATGGAGTGTCTGAGGTGTACCTGCGAGTGTCAGAGAGTACCTGGGAGTATCTGGAGGTGTACCTGGGAGTATCAGGAGGTGCGCACAGTGTCGGGGGTGTACCTGGGAGTGTCATAGGGTGTACATGGGGCGTGATAGGGTGTACCTGGGAGTGTCGGAGGTGTGCAGGTGTCAGGAGGTGAACCAGGGAGTGTCAGAGGAGTACCTGGGAGTGTCAGAGGTGTACCTGGGAGTTCGGAGGTGTACCTGGAAGTGTCTGAGGTGGCACATGGAGTGTCAGAGGTGTATCTTGCAGGGTCAGCGAGGTGTACCAAATTGTCAAGCAGTGCGCACAAGTGTCGAGGCATACACGGGAGTGTCTCAAGGTGTACACCTGGTCTGTCGAAAGTACACTGGAGTGTCAGAGGTGTGCATGGGAGTGTCTGAGGTGTACCTGGGAGTGTCAGTGGTGTACCTAGGAGTGTCAGTGGTGTACCTGAGAGTGTCAGGGGTGTACCTGGGAGTGTCAGGGGGTGTACCTGGGAGTGTCTAGGTGTGTACCTGGGGAGTGTTCAGAGGTACCTGGGAGGTGTCAGAGGTGCCTGGGAGTGTCAGGAGGTGTACCTGGGAGTGGCAGAGGTGTACCTGGGAGTGTCAGCGGTGTACCTGGGAGGTCAGAGGTGTACCTGGGAGTGTCAGAGGTGTACCAGGGAATGTCAGTGGGTACCTGGGGTGTCAGAGGTGTACCTGGGAGTGTCAGAGGTGTACCTGGGAGTGTCAGGGGTGTACCTGGGAGTGTCAGAGGTGTACCTGGGAGTGTCAGAGGTGTACCTGGGTGTCAAGGTGTGCACCTGGAGTGTCTGGGGTGTACCTGCAAGTGTCAGGGTGTACCTGGGAGTTATCAGAGGTGTACCTGGGAGTATCGGAGGTGGACCTGGAGTGTCAGAGGTGTACCTGGGAGTGTCAGGAGGTGTACCTGGGAGTGTCTGAGGTGTACCTGGGAGTGTCAAGGTGTACCTGGGAGTTCCGGAGGTGTACCTGGAAGTGTCTGAGGTGTACATGGAGTGTCAGAGGTGTACCTTGCAGTGTCAGCGGTGGCACCAGGGTGTCAGAGGGTGTACCTGGGAGTGTCAGAGGTATACCTGGGAGTATCAGAGGTGTACCTGGGATTGTCAGCGGTGCCTGGGGTGTCAGAGGTGTACCTGGGAGTGTCAGGAGGTGTACCTGGGAGTGTCAGAGGTGTACCTGGGAGTGTCAAGGTGTACCTGGGAGTGTCAGAGGTGTACCTGGGGTGTCAGAGGTGTACCTGGGGTGTCGGAGGTGTACCTGGGTGTATCGGAGGTGTACCTGGGAGTGTCGGGGTTGTACCTGGGGTGTCAGAGGTGTACATGGGAGTGTGATAAGTGTACCTGGGGTGTCGGAGGTGTACCTGGGAGTGTCAGAGGTGAACAGGGAGTGTCAGAGGGAGTACCTGGGAGTGTCAGAGGTGTACCTGGGAGTTCGGAGTGTACCTGGGAGTGTCTGAGGTGTACATGGAGTGTCAGAGGTGTATCTTGCAGGGTCAGCGGTGTCACTGGAGTGTCAGAAGTGTACCTGGGAGTGTCAGAGGTATACCTGGGAGTGTCTCAGGTGTACCGGTGTGTCAGAGGAGTACCTGGGAGTGTCAGAGGTGTACCTGGGAGTGTCTGAGGTGTACCTGGGTGTGTCAGTGGTGTACCTAGGGTGTCAGTGAGGGTGTACCTGGGGTGTCAGGGTGTACCTGGGAGTGTCAGAGGTGTACCTGGGAGTGTCTCAGGTGTACCTGGGTGTGTCAGGTGTACCTGGGAGTGTCAGGGTGTACCTGGGAGTGTCGGAGGTGTACCTGGGAATTGTCAGAGGTGTACCTGGGAGTGTCAGGGTGTACCTGCAGGAGTATCAGAGGTGTACCTGGGTGTCAGAGGTGTACCTGGGAATGTCAGTGGGTACCTGGGAGTGTCAGAGGAGGTGTACCTGGGAGTGTCAGAAGTGTACCTGGGAGTGTCAGAGGTGTACAAGTGTCAGAGGTGTACCTAGTGTCAGAGGTGTACCATGAGTGTCAAAGGTGTACCTGGGAGTGCCAGAGGTGTACCTGGAAGTGTCAGAGGTGTACCTGGGAGTATCGGAGGTGTACCTGGTAGAGTATCGAGGTGTACCTGGAGTGTCAGAGGTGTACCGGGAGTGTCAAAGGTTGTACCTGGGAGTGTCTGAGGTGTGCCTGGGAGTGTCAGAGGTGTACCTGGGAGTTCGGAGGTGTACCTGGGAGTGTCTGAGGTGTACCTGGAGTGTCAGAGGTGTACCTGGCAGGGTCAGGGGTGTACCTGGGAGTGTCAGGGGTGCCTGGGAGTGTCAGAGGTATACCTGGGAGTATCAGAGGTGTGCAGGATTGTCAGCAGTGTGCCTGGGAGTGTCAGAGGTGTACCTGGTAGTGTCAGAGGTGTACCTGGGAGTGTCAGAGGTTGTACCTGGGAGTGTCAAGGGTGTACCTGGAGTGTCTGAGGTGTACCTGGGAGTGTCAGAGTGTACCTGGGAGTGTCGGGAGGTGGCCAGGAGTATCGGAGGTGTACCTGGGAGTGTCAGGGGTGTACCTGGGATTGTCAGAGGTGTACATGGGAGGGTGACCAAGTGGCAGAAGTGTCGGAGGTGTGTACCTGGGGTGTCAGAGGTGTACCTGGGAGTGTCAGAGGTGTACCTGGGAGTGTCAGAGGTGTACCTGGGGAGTTCGGAGGTGTACCTGGAAGTGTCAAGGGTGTACATGGAGTGTCAGGGTGTTCTTGCAGTGTCAGAGGTGTACCTGGGAGTGTCAGCGGTTGTACCTGGGAGTGTCAGGAGGCCTACCTGGGGAGTATCAGAGGTGTACCTGGGAGTGTCAGCGGTGTACCTGGGAGTGTCAGAGGGTGTACCTGGGAGTGTCAGAGGGTGTGCCTGGGAGTGTCAGTGGTAGCCGGTAGTGTCAGAGGTGTACCTGGGAGTGTCAGGGGTGTACCTGGGAGTGTCAGGGATGTACCTGGGAGTGTCTGAGGTACCTGGGAGTGTCAGAGGTGTACCTGGGAGTGTCAGTGGTGGTGTACCTGGGAGTGTCAGTGGTGTACCTGGGGTGTCGGGGTGTACCTGGGAGTGTCAGGGTGTACCTGGCAGTGTGGGGGTACCTGGGTGTGTCTGAGGTGTGCCTGGGGTGTCTGAGGTGTGCCTGGAAGTGTCTGAGGTGTGCGCGAGTCAGGGAGGTGTATCTTGGAGGGTCAGTGGTGTGCCTGGGAGTGTCAGCGGTGCCTGGGAGTGTCAGAGGTACCTGGGAGTATCAGAGGTGTACCTGGGATTGTCAGCAGTGTACCTGGGAGTGTCGGAGGTGTGCAAATTGTCAGAGGTGTACCTGGGGGTGTCCAGTGGTGGCAGGAGTGTCAGGAGGTGTACCTGGGAGGGTCTCAGGGGTGTACCTGGGAGTGTCAGAGGTTGTACCTGAGTGTCAGAGGAGTGTACCTGGGAGTGTCAGAGGTGTACCTGGGAGTGTCAGTGGTGTGCCAGGAGTGTCAGGGGTGTACCTGGGAGTGTCAGAGGTGTACCTGGGAGTGTCTCAGGAGGTGTACCTGGGTGTGTCAGAGAGTACCTGGGAGTGTCAGAGGTGTACCTGGGAGTATCAGGAGGTGTACCTGGGGTAGCTGAGGTGTGCAGGAGTGTCAGAGATGTACCTGGGAGTGTCAGAGGTGTACCGGGGAGTGTCAGAGGTGTGCCTGGGAGTGTCTGGGGTGTGCCTGCGAGTGTCAAGGGTGTACCTGGGAGTGTCAGGGGTGTACCTGTGAGTGTCAGCGGTGTACCAGGGAGTGTCAGCGGTGTACCTGGGAGTTTCAGCGGTGTACCTGGGAGTGTCAAGGCCTGGGGTGTCAGAGGTGGCACCTGGGAGTGTCAGAGGTATACCTGGGAGTATCAGGAGGTGTACCTGGGAGTGTCGAGGTGTACCTAGGAGTGTCAGAGGTGTACCTGGGAGTGTCTGAGGTGTATGCGAGTGTCAGAGGTGTGCCTGGGAGTGTCGGGGTGTACCTGGGAGTGTCAGTGGTGTACCTGGGAGTGTCAGCGGTGTACCTGGGAGTGTCAGAGGTGGCCTGGGAGTGTCTGAGGGGTGTACCTGGGAGTGTCTGGGGTGTGCCTGGAAGTGTCTGGAGGTGTACATGGGTGTCAGAGGTGTAGCCTGGCCGTGTCAGCGGTGTACCTGGGAGTGTCAGAGGTGTACCTGGGGTGTCAGACGTATGCCTGGGAGTATCAGAGGTGTGCCTGGGAGTGTTAGGAGGTGTGCCTGGGAGTGTCAGAGGTGGCCACTTGGGGGTGCAAGGGGTGTACCTGGGAGTTTCAGCGGTGTATCTGGGAGTGTCAGCGGTGTGCCTGGGAGTGTCAGAGGTGTGCCGGGAGTGTCTGAGTGTGCCTGGGAGTGTCGGGTGAACCTGGAAGTGTCTGGGGTGTACATGGGTGTCAGAGGTGTACCTGCGAGTGTCAGTGGTGTACCGGGAGTGTCAGGTGTTCCTGGGAGTGTCAGAGGCTATACCTGGAGTATCAGAGGTGTACCTGGGAGTGTCAGCGGTGTACCTGGGAGTGTCAGAGGTGTACGCTGGGAGTGCCAGAGGTGTGCCTGGGGAGTGTCAGTGGTGTCCTGGAGTGCTGGGTGTGTGCCAGGGAGTGTCAGAGGTGCCTGGGGTGTCAGAGGTGTGCCTGGGGTATCGGAGGTGTGCCTGGTAGTATCAGGTGTGCCTGGGATGTCAGGGTGTGCCTGGGGAGTGTGAGGTGTACCTGGGGTTTCAGAGGTGTGCCTAGGGTATCAGGTTTACCTGGGGTGTCAGGGGTTGTACCTGGGAGTGTCGTGGTGTACATGGGAGCATGATGGTGTGCCTGGGAGTGTCGGAGGTGTGCCTGGGGTGTCAGGGGTGAACCAGGGAGTGTCAGAGGTGTACCTGGGAGTGTCAGGGTGTGCCTGGGAGTTCGGAGGTGTACCTGGGAGTATCGGAGGTGTGCCTGGGAGTGTCAGAGGTGTGCCTGGGAGTGTCTGTGTGTACCTGGGGAGTGTCAGAGGTGTACCTGGAAGTGTCAGGGGTGTACCTGGAAGTGTCAGGGGTGTAACAGGGAGTGTCAGATGTGTACCTGGGGTGTCTGGGGTGGCCTGCAGTGTCAAGTTGTGCCTGGGGGTGTCAGGGGTGTGCCTGGAGTGTCAGCGGTGTGCCTGCAGAGTGTCAGAGGTGTGCCTGGGAGTGTCAGGGATGTGCCTGGGAGTGTCAGCGGTGTGCCTGTATCAGCGGTGTGCCTGGGAGTGTCAGAGGTGTGTCCTGGGTGTGTCTGGTGTGCCTGGGAGTGTCTGAGGTGTGCCTGGAAGTGTCTGAGGTGTGCATGGGTGTCAGGGGTGTATCTTGCAGGGGTCAGCGGTGTGCCTGGGAGTGTCAGCGGTGTGCCTGGGGAGTGTCAGAGGTATGCCTGGGGTATCAGGGTGTACCTGGGATTGTCAGCAGTGTGCCTGGGAGTGTCAGGTGGCCTGGGAGTGCCAGAGGTGTACCTGGGAGTGTCAGTGGTGTGCAGTAGTGTCAGAGGTGTGCAAGTGTCAGGGGTGTGCCTGGGGTGTCAGGGGTGTGCCTGGGAGTGTCTGAGGTGTGCCTGGGGTGTCAGTGGTGTGCCTGGGGTGTCAGAGGTGTGCCTGGGAGTGTCAGGGGTGTGCCTGGGGAGTGTCAGAGGTGTGCCTGGGAGTGTCTGAGGTGTGCCTGGGTGTGTCAGAGGGTACCTGGGGGTGTCAGAGGTGTGCCTGGGGTGTCAGTGTGCCTGTGAGTGGCTGTGTGCCTGGGGAGTGTCAGAGATGTGCCTGGGGTGTCGGGGTGTGCCTGGGGTGTCAGAGGTGTGCCTGGGGTGTCTGGGGTGTGCCTGGGAGTGTCAGAGGTGTGCCTGGGGAGTGTCAGGGGTGTGCTGAATGTCAGAGTGTACCGGAGTGTCTGAGGTGTGCAGTGTCAGAGGTGTGCCTGGGGAGTGTCAGGGGTGTGCCTGGGGTGTCAGAGGTGTGCCTGGGAGTGTCAGGAGGTGTGCCTGGGGAGTGTCAGGGGTGTGCCTGGGGTGTCAGCGGTGTACCTGGGAGTGTCAGCAGTGTGCCTGGGGGTGTCAGGAGGTGTGCCTGGGAGTGTCTGAGGTGTGCCTGGTGTCTGAGGTGTGCCTGGAGTGTCTGGGGTGTGCGGGAGTGTCAGGGGTGTGCCTGGCGTGTGGCAGGTGTACCTGGGAGTGTCAGAGGTGTGCCTGGGAGTGTCAGACGTGTGCCTGGGGAATTATCAGAGGTGGCTGGGGTGTTAGAGGTGTACCTGGGAGGTCAGAGGTGTGCTTGGGTGCCAGGGGTGTACCTGGGAGTGTCAGCGGTGTACCTGGGGAGTGTCAGCGGTGTGCCTGGGAGTGTCAGAGGTGTGCCTGGGGAGTGTCTGGGGGTGAACCTGGAGGGTGTCTGGGGTGTACATGGAGTGTCAGGTGTGCCTGGGAGTGTCAGTGGTGTGCAGGGTGTCAGCAGTGTTCCTGGGAGTGTCAGAGGTGTACCTGGAGGATATCAGAGGTGTGCCTGGGAGTGTCAGCGGTGTGCTGCAGGGGTGTCAGGTGTGCCTGGGGTGCCTGAGGGGTGCCTGGGGTGTCAGTGGTGTGCCTGGGGTGTTGGGCGTGTGGGGGTGTCAGAGGTGCCTGGGAGTGTCAGGAGGTGTGCCTGGGGTGTCAGAGGTGTGCCTGGGGTGTCAGTGGTGTGCAGGGAGTGTCAGGGTGTACCTGGGGAGTGTCAGGGGTGTGCCTGGGAGTGTCAGCGGTGTGCCTGGGAGTGTCAGCAGTGTGCCTGGGGTGTCTGGGGTGTGCCTGGGTGTGGGGTGTGCCTGGAAGTGTCTGGGGTGTGCCAGGTGTCAAGGTGTGCCTGGGCGTGTCAGCGGTGTGCCTGGGGAGTGTCAGGGGTGTGACCTGGGGTGTCAGAGGTACCTGGGGTGTCAGAGGTGTACCTGAGTGTCGGGGTGTGCCTGGGAGTGTCAGAGGTGTACCTGGGGTGTCAGGGGTGCCTGGGAGTGTCAGAGGTGTACCTGGGAGTGTCAGAGGTGTGCCTGGGAGTGTCAGAGGTGTACCTGGGAGTGTCTGAGGTGTGCCTGGGAGTGTCTGAGGTGTACCTGGAGGTGTCAGGGGTGTGCCTAGGTGTCAGGAGGTGTGCCTGGGAGTGTCGGAGGTGTGCCTGGGAGTGTCGGAGGTGTGCCTGGGGAGTGTCAGAGGGTGTGCCTGGGGAGTGTCTGGTGTGTGCAAGTGTCAGAGGTGTGCCTGGAGTGTCAGAGGTGTGCCTGGGGTGTCAGAGGTTGCCTGGAGTGTCAGGGTTGTACCTGGAGTGTCGTGAGTGTGCATGGGAGGTGTTAGAGGTGTGCCTGGGAGTGTCAGGTGTGCCTGAGTGTCAGAGGTGTACCTGGGGTGTCAGAGAGTGCCTGGGGTGTCAGAGGTGTGCCTGGGGAGTTTCAGAGGTGTACCTGGGGAGTGTCGGAGGTGTGCCTGGGAGTGTCAGAGTGTACCTGGGAGTGTCAGAGGTGTGCCTGGGGAGTGTCAGAGGTGCCTGTGTCAGGGGTGTGCCTGGAAGTGTCAGGGGTGTACCTGGGAGTGTCAGAGGTGTGCCTGGGGGTGTCTGAGGTGTGCCTGTGGTGTCAGGGTTGTGCCTGGGAGTGTCAGGGGTGTGCCTGGGGTGTCAGCGGTGTGCCTGGAGTGTCAGAGGTGTGCCTGGGAGTGTCAGGGATGTGCCTGGGAGTGTCAGCGGTGTGCCTGGGAGTGTCAGCGGTGTGCCTGGGAGTGTCAGGTGTGCCTGGGTGTGTGTCTGGGGTGTGCCTGGGGTGTCTGGTGTGCCTGGAAGTGTCAGGGGTGTGCATGGGTGTCAGAGGTGTACTGGGAGTGTCAGCGGTGTGCCTGGGAGTGTCAGAGGTGTACCTGGGGAGTGTCAGAGGTGTACCTGGGATTGTCAGCAGTGTGCCTGGGAGTGTCAAGGTGTACCTGGAGTGTCAGAGGTGTGCCTGGGAGTGTCAGTGGTGTGCAGTAGTGTCAGAGGTGTCCGTGTCAGGGTGTGCCAGTGTCAGGGGTGTGCCAGTGTCTGAGGTGTGCAAGTGTCAGTGGTGTGCCTGGGGTGTCAGTGGTGTGCCTGGGGTGTCAGGGGTGTGCCTGGGGTGTCAGGGGTGTGCCTGGAGTGTCTCAGGTGTGCCTGGATGTGTCAGAGGTGTGCCTGGGAGTGTCAGAGGTGTGCCTGGGAGTGTCGGAGGTGTGCCTGGGGTGTCTGGGGTGTGCCTGGGGTGTCAGAGGTGTGCCTGGGGTGTCAGGGAGGTGTGCCTGGGGAGTGTCAGAGGTGTGCCTGGGAGTGTCAGAGGTGTGCCTGGGAATGTCAGAGGTGTGCCTGGGGTGTCTGAGGTGTGCCTGCAGTGTCAGGAGGTGTGCCTGGGGAGTGTCAGGGGTGTGCCTGGGAGTGTCAGCGGTGTGCCAGGGAGTGTCAGCGGTGTGCCTGGGAGTGTCAGCGGTGTGCCTGGGGAGTGTCAGGGTATGCCTGGGAATTATCAGAGGTGTGCCTGGGAGTGTCAGAGGTGTACCTGGGAGTGTCAGAGGTGTGCCTGGGAGTGTCAGAGGTGTGCCTGGGAGTGTCAGAGGTGTGTCCTGGGGTGTCTGGGGTGTGCCTGGAGTGTCAGAGGTGTGCTGGGGAGTGTCAGGGGTGTGCCTGGGAGTGTCAGGCAGTGTGCCTGGAGTGTCAGAGGTGTGCCTGGGAGTGTCAGGGGTGTGCCTGGGAGTGTCTGGGGTGTGCCTGGGGAGTGTCAGAGGTGTGCCTGGGGTGTCAGGGGTGTGCCTGGGAGTGTCAGGGGTGTGCCTGGAGTGTCAGCGGTGGCCTGCAGAGTGTCAGAGGTGTGCCTGGGAGTGTCAGGGGTGTACCTGAGTGTCAGCGGTGTGCCTGGGAGTGTCAGCGGTGTACCTGGGAGTGTCAGAGGTGTGCCTGGGTGTGTCTGGGGTGTGCCTGGGGTGTCAGGGGTGTGCCTGGGAGTGTCTGGGGTGTACCTGGAGTGTGGGGTGTACCTGCAGGGGTCAGCGGTGTGCCTGGGGTGTCAGAGGTGTGCCTGGGAGTGTCAGAGGGGTATGCCTGGGAGTATCAGAGGTGTGCCTGGGATTGTCAGCAGTGTGCCTGGGGAGTGTCAGGGTGTACCTGGGGAGTGTCAGAGGTGTGCCTGGGGAGTGTCAGTGGTGTACCTGGGAGTGTCAGAGGTGTGCCTGGGGTGTTAGGTGTGTGCCAGGGGTGTCAGAGGTGCCTGGGGTGTCAGAGGTGTGCCTGGGAGTGTCGGAGGTGTGCCTGGGAGTGTCAGAGTGTGCCTGGGAGTGTCAGAGGTGTGCCTGGGAGTGTCAGAGGTGTGCCTGGGGTTTTCAGAGGTGTGCCTGGGAGTGTCAGGAAGTGTACCTGGGAGTGTCAGGGTTGTACCTGGGGAGTGTGTGGGTGTACATGGGGCGTGATGGGAGTGTGCCTGGGGAGTGTCAGAGGTGTGCCTGGGGTGTCAGAGGTGTACCAGGGGAGTGTCAGAGGTGTACCTGGGAGTGTCAGAGGTGTGCCTGGGGTTCGGAGGTGTGCCTGGGAATTATCGAGGTGTGCCTGGGGAGTGTCAGAGTGTACCTGGGAGTGTCTGAGGTGTGCCTGGGGTGTCAGGTGTGCCTGGAAGTGTCAGGGGTGTGCCTGGAAGTGTCAGGGGTATACCAGGGGAGTGTCAGAGTGTGTGCCTGGGGTGTGGGGTGTGCCTGCAGTGTCAGAGTTGTGCCTGGGAGTGTCAGGGTGTGCCTGGGGTGTCAGCGGTGTGCCTGCAGTGTCAGAGGTGTGCCTGGGAGTGTCGGGATGTGCCTGGGAGTGTCAGCGGTGTGCCTGGGGAGTATCAGCGGTGTGCCTGGGGTGTCAGGGTGTGCCTGGGTGTGTCTGGGGTGTGCCTGGGGTGTCTGGGGTGTGCCTGGAAGTGTCAGATGTGCATGGGGTGTCAGGAGGTGTATCTTGCAGGGTCGGCAGGGTGTGCCTGGGAGTGTCAGCGGTGTACCTGGAGTGTCAGAGTATACCTGGAGTATCAGAGGTGTGCCTGGATTGTCAGCGGTGTGCCTGGGAGTGTCAAGGTGTGCCTGGGGTGTCAGAGGTGTGCCTGGGGAGTGTCGTGGTGTGCCTGGTATCAGAGGTGTACCTGGGAGTGTCAGGTGTACCTGGGAGTGTCAGGGGTGTGCCTGGGAGTGTCTGGGGTGTGTACCTGGGAGTGTCAGTGGTGTGCCTGGGGTGTCAGTGGTGTGCCTGGGGAGTGTCAGGGGTGTGCCTGGGAGTGTCAGGGGTGTGCCTGGGGAGTGTCTCAGGTGTGCCTGGGGTGTCAGAGGTGTACCTGGGAGTGTCAGGGTGTGCCTGGGGTATCGGAGGTGTACCTGGGGAGTGGCTGAGGTGTGCCTGGGGTGTCAGAGATGTGCCTGGGGTGTCAGGAGGTGTGCCTGGGGTGTCAGAGGTGCCTGGGAGTGTCTGGGGTGTGCCGGGGAGTGTCAGAGGTGTGCCTGGGGTGTCTGAGGTGTGCCTGCAGGGTGTGAGGGTGCCTGGGGTGTCAGGGGTGTGCCTGGGAGTGTCAGCGGTGTACCTGGGAGTGTCAGCGGTGTGCCTGGGGAGTGTCAGAGGTGTGCCTGGGGTGTCAGAGGTGTGCCTGGGGAGTGTCAGAGGTGTGCCTGGGTGTGTCAGAGGTGTGCCTGGGGTGTCTCAGGGTGTGCCTGGGAGTGTCAGAGGTGTGCCTGGGGAGTGTCAGAGGTGTGCCTGGGGTGTCAGGGGTGTGCCTGGGGTGTCAGGGTGTACCTGAGTGTCAGAGTGTGCAGGAGTGTCAGAGGTGTGCCTGGGAGTGTCAGAGGTGTGCCTGGGAGTGTCAGGTGTGCCTGGGAGTGTCAGGGGTGTGCCTGGGGTGTCAGAGGTGGCACCTGGGAGTGTCAGAGGTGTGCCTGGAGTGTCAGAGGTGATGCCTGGGAGTGTCAGAGGTGTACCTGGGGTGTCAGAGGTGTGCCTGGGGTGTCAGGGGTGTGCCTGGGGTGTCAGTGGGTGCACCTGGGGTGTCAGAGGTGTGCCTGGGGTGTCAGGGTGTGCCTGGGAGTGTCAGGGGTGTACCAGGGGAGTGTCAGAGGTGTGCCTGGGAGTGTCTGGGGTGTACCTGGAGTGTCAGAGTGTACCTGGGAGTGTCAGGGGTGTGCCTGGGAGTGTCAGAGGTGTACCTGGGGGTGTCAGAGGTGTACCTGGGGTGTCGGGGTGTGCACCAAGTGTCAGAGGTGTGCCTGGGGAGTGTCAGCGGTGTGCCTGGGAGTGTCAGAGGTGTGCCTGGAGGTGTCAGAGGTGTGCCTGGGAGTGTCTGGGTGTGCCTGGAGTGTCTGAGGGTGTGCATGGAGTGTCAGGGTGTGCCTGGGAGTGTCAGAGGTGTACCTGGGGTGTCAGAGGTGTGCCTGGGAGTGTCAGAGGTGTACCTGGGAGTGTCAGGGTGTACCTGGGAGTGTCAGAGGTGTGCCTGAGGTGTCAGGGGTGTGCCTGGGAGTGTCAGGGGTGTGCCTGGGAGTGTCAGAGGTGTGCCTGGGAGTGTCAGGGGTGTACCTGGGAGTGTCAGGGGTGTGCCTGGGAGTGTCAGGGTGTGCCTGGGAGTGTCAGGGTGTGCCTGGGAATTGTCAGAGGTGTGCCTGGGATGTCAGGGTGTATGGAGTGTCAGAGGTGTGCCTGGTGTCAGAGGTGTGCCTGGGAGTGTCAGTGGTGTGCAAGTGTCAGAGGTGTGCCTGGGAGTGTCAGGGGTGTGCACCAGGTTGTCAGAGGTGTACCTGGGAGTGTCAGGGATGTGCCTGGGGAGTGTCAGCGGTGTGCCTGGGGTGTCAGAGGTGTGCCTGGGAGTGTCAGAGGTGTGCCTGGGGTGTCAGAGGTGTGACCTGGGAGTGTCTAGGGTTGTACCTGGAGTGTCTGAGGTGTACCTGGAGTGTGTCAGGGTGTGCCTGGGAGTGTCAGCGGTGTGCCTGGGAGTGTCAGAGGTGTGCCTGGGAGTGTCAGAGGTGTACTAGGTGTCAGTGTACCTGGGAGTGTCAGGGGTGTGCCTGGGAGTGTCAGCGGTGTGCCTGGGAGTGTCAGAGGTGTACCTGGAGTGTCAGAGGTGTGCCTGGGGAGTGTCAGGGGTGTGCCTGGGGAGTGTCA
This sequence comes from Homarus americanus, assembly GCF_018991925.1. NCBI lineage: Eukaryota > Metazoa > Arthropoda > Malacostraca > Decapoda > Nephropidae > Homarus > Homarus americanus. The sequence goes on along the minus strand of NW_024717492.1, from coordinate 20,085 downwards.
GCGGTGTGCCTGGGAGTGTCAGAGGTGCCTGGGAGTGTCAAGTGTGCCTGGGAGTGTCAGAGGGTGTGCCTGGGAGTGTCAGCAGTGTGCCTGGGAGTGTCAGGGTGTGCCTGAGAGTGCTTGGAGGTGCCTGGGAGTGTCAGTGGTGTGCCTGGGAGTGTCAGGGGTGTGCCTGGTGTCAGGGGTGTGCCTGGGGTGTCAGGGGTGTGCAGGTGTCAGGGGTGTGCCTGGGTGTCAGTGGTGTGCCTGGGGTGTCAGGTGTGTACCAGGGGAGTGTGCAGGTGTACCTGGGAGTGTCAGAGGTGTCCTGGGGTGTCAGGTGTGCCTGGGGTATCGGAGATGTGGGAGTGTCAGAGGTGTACCTGGGAGTGTCAGAGGTGTGCCTGGGTGTCAGGGGTGCTGGGGTGTCAGAGGTGTACTGGGTGTCGGATGCTGGGGGAGTGTCTGGGTGCACCTAGTGTCAGAGGTGTGCCTGGGGTGTCAGGGGTGTGCCTGGGGTGTCAGGGGTGTGCCTGGGGAGTGTCTGAGGTGTGCCTGGGGTGTCTGAGGGTGTGCCTGGATGTGTCTGAGGTGTGCATGGGTGTCAGGGTGTACCTGGCAGTGTCGGCGTGCCTGGGAGTGTCAGCGGTGTGCCTGGGGTGTCAGAGGTATGTGGGGTATCAGAGGTGTGCCTGGGAGTGTCAGGGGTGTACCTGGGGTGTCTGAGGGTGTACCTGGGTGTGTCAGTGGTGCACCTGGTGTCAGTGGTGCAGGGAGTGTCTGAGGGGTGTGCCTGGGGTGTCTGAGGTGTGCCTGGGAAGTGTCTGGTGTGCATGGGTGTCAGAGGGTGTGCCGGCAGTGTCAGCGGTGTGCCTGGTGTCAGAGGTGTGCCTGTGTCAGATGTATGCCTGGGTATCAGAGGTGTACCTGGGAGTGTCAGAGGTGTGCCTGGGAGTGTCAGGGTGTACCTGGGGTGTCAGCGGTGTGCCTGATGTCAGCGGTGTACCTGGGAGTGTCAGCGGTGTGCCTGGGAGTGTCAGAGGTGTACTGAGGGGAGTGTCTGGGTGTACTGGGGTGTCTGGGGTGCCTGGAGTGTCTGGTGTACATGTGAGTGTCAGAGGTGTGCCTGCCAGTGTCAGCGGTGTGCCTGGGAGTGTCAGCGGTGTGCCTGGGAGTGTCAGAGGATACTGGGAGTATCAGAGGTGTGCCTGGGGAGTGTCAGCGGTGTGCCTGGAGTGTCAGAGGTGTGCCTGGGCGTGCCAGAGGTGTGCCTGGGGTGTCAGTGGTGTGCCTGGGAGTGTCAGGTGTGTGCCAGGGAGTGTCAGAGGAGTACTTGAGTGTCAGAGTGTGCCTGGGAGTATCGGAGGTGCCTGGGCGTATCGGAGGTGTACCTGGGAGTGTCAGAGGTGTGCCTGGAGTGTCTGGGGTGTGCCCAGGTGTCAGAGGTGTGCCTGAGGTGTCAGGGGTGTGCCTGGGTGTCAGGGGGTACCAGGGGTGTCAGATGTGTGCCTGGGGTGTCTGGGGTGGCACCTGCGGTGCAAGGTGCACCTGGGGTGTCAGTGGTGCCTGGGAGTGTCAGCGGTGTGCCTGGGGTGTCAGCGGTGTGCCTGGGAGTGTCAGAGGTGTGCCTGGAAGTGTCAGGGATGTACCTGGGGAGTGTCAGCGGTGTGCCTGGAGTGTCAGCCGTGTACCTGGGAGTGTCAGAGGTGTGCCTGGGGTGTCAGTGGTGTACCTGGGGAGTGTCAGATGTGTGCCTGGGATGTCAGAGGTGTGCCTGGGAGTGTCTGAGGTGTGCCTGGGGTGTCAGAGGTGTTCCTGGGAGTGTCAGGGGTGTGCCTGGAAGGGTCAGGGGTGTACCAGGGAGTGTCAGATGTGTGCCTGGGGAGTGTCAGGGTGTACCTGCGGAGTGTCAGAGGTGTGCCTGGGGAGTGTCAGGGGTGTGCCTGGGAGTGTCAGCGGTGTGCCTGCGAGTCAGGGTGGACCTGGGGAGTGTCAGGGATGTGCCTGGGAGTGTCAGCGGTGTACCTGGGGTATATCAGGGGTGTGCCTGGGAGTGTCAGAGGTGTACCTGGAGTGTCTGGTGTGCAAGTGTCTGGGGTGTACCTGGAGTGTATGAGGTTTACATGGGTGTCAGAGGTGTACCTGGCAGTGTCAGCGGTGTGCCTGGGAGTGTCAGCGGTGTGCCTAAGTGTCAGAGGTATGCCTGGGGAATATCAGAGGTGTGCCTGGGAGTGTCAGAGGTGTGCCTGGTGTCAGAGGTGTACCTGGGAGTGTCTGAGGTGTGCCACCGGTGTCAGAGGTGTGGGGAGTGTCAGGGGTGTGCCTGGGAGTGTCAGCGGTGTGCCTGGGAGTGTCAGCGGTGTGCCTCAGTGTCAGAGGTATGCCTGGGGAGTATCAGAGGTGTGCCTGGGAGTGTCAGCGGTGTGCCCTGGGAGTGTCAGAGGTGTGCCTGGGAGGTGCCAGAGGTGTGCCTGGGAGTGTCAGTGGTGTGCCTGGGAGTGTCAAGGTGTGCCTGGGGAGTATCAGGGGTGTGCCTGGGATTGTCAGAGGTGTGCCTGGAGTGTCTGGAGGTGTGCCTGGGGAGTGTCAGTGGTGCACCTGGGAGTGTCAGTGGTGTGCCTGGGAGTGTCAGAGGTGTGCCTGGAAGGGTCAGGGTGTGCCAGGGGTGTCAGATGTGTGCCTGGGGTGTCTGGTGTGCCTGCAGTGTCAGAGGTGTGCCTGGGGTGTCAGGGGTGTGCCTGGGGAGTGTCAGCGGTGTGCCTGCAGTGTCAGAGGTGTGCCTGGGAGTGTCAGGGATGTGCCTGGGGAGTGTCAGCGGTGTGCCTGGGAGTATCAGCGGTGTACCTGGGAGTGTCAGAGTGTGCCTGGGGAGTGTCTGAGGTGTGCCTGGGGGTGCTGGTGTACCTGGAAGTGTGGGGTTGCATGGGTGTCAGGAGGTGTGCCTGGCAGGTGTCAGCGGTGTGCCTGGGGAGTGTCAGCGGTGTGCCTAAGTGTCAGAGGTATGCCTGGAGTATCAGAGGTGTACCTGGGAGTGTCAGAGGTGTGCCTGGGAGTGTCAGAGGTGTGCCTGGGAGTGTCTGAGGGTGTACCTGCAGTGTCAGAGGTGTGCCTGGGAGTGTCAGGGGTGTGCCTGGAGTGTCAGCAGTTTGCCTGGGAGTGTCAGCGGTGTGCCTGGGAGTGTCAGAGGTATGCAGTTACAGAGGTATCTGAGTGTCAGAGGTGTGCCTGGGAGTGTCAGGGGTGTGCCTGGGGTGTCAGAGGTGTGCCTGGGAGTGTCGTGGTGTGCCTGGGGAGTGTCAGAGGTGTGCCTGGGAGTGTCAGGGGTGTGCACCAGGATTGTCAGAGGTGTACCTGGAGTGTCTGAGGTGTGCCTGGGGAGTGTCAGTGGGTGCACCTGGGGAGTGTCAGTGGTGTGCCTGGGAGTGTCAGTGGTGTGCCTGGGAGTGTCGGTGTACCTGGGAGTGTCAGAGGTGTGCCTGGGAGTGTCAGAGGTGTGCCTGGGGTGTCAGGGGTGCCTGGGGAGTGTCAGGGTGTGCCTGGGAGTGTCAGGTGTGCCTGGGAGTGTCAGAGGTGTGCCTGGAGTGTCAGTGGTGCAGCTGGGGTGTCAGTGGTGTGCCTGGGGTGTCAAGTGTACCTGGAAGGGTCAGGGGTGGCAGGGGTGTCAGAGGTGTGCCTGGGAGTGTCAGAGGTGTGCCTGCGGAGTGTCAGAGGTGTGCCTGGGTGTCTGGGGTGTGCCTGGGGTGTCGGTGCCTAGAGTGTATGAGGTTTGTGGTGTCAGAGGGTGTGCCTGGCGTGTCAGCGGTGTGCCTGGGAGTGTCAGCGGTGTGCCTGGGGTGTCAGAGGTATGCCTGGGAGTATCAGAGGTGTGCCTGGGGAGTGTCAGGGTGTGCCTGGGGTGTCAGGGTGTGCCTGGGAGTGTCTGGGGTGTGCCTGCAGTGTGGGGTGTGCCTGGGATGTCAGGGGTGTGCCTGGGAGTGTCAGCGGTGTGCCTGGGAGTGTGCGGTGTGCCTGGGTGTGTCAGAGGTATGCCTGGGGAGTGTCAGAGGTGTGCCTGGGGTGTCAGCAGTGTGCCTGGGGAGTGTCAGGGTGTGCCTGGGGTGTCAGAGGTGTGCCTGGGAGTGTCGTGGTGTGCCTGGGAGTGTCAGAGGTGTGCCTGGGGTGTCAGGGGTGTGCCTGGGATTGTCAGGGGTGTGCCTGGGGTGTCTGAGGTGTGCCTGGGAGTGTCAGTGGTGCACCTGGGGTGTCAGTGGTGTGGGGTGTGGGGTGTGCCTGGAAGTGTCAGAGGTGTGCCTGGGGTGTGTGGGGTGTGCCTGGGGGTGTCAGTGCCTGGGGAGTGTCAGGTGTGCCTGGGGGTGTCGGAGGTGTGCCTGGGGTGTCAAGGTGTGCTTGGGGAGTGTCAGAGGTGTGCCTGGGGTGTCAGAGGGTGTGCCTGGGAGTGTCAAGGTGTGGGGAGTCTCAGAGGTGTGCCTGGGAGTGTCAGAGGTGAACCAGGGAGTGTCAGATGAGTACCTGGGAGTGTCAAGGTGTGCCTCAGGTATCAGAGTGCCTGGGAGTTTCGGAGGTGTGCCTGGGAGTGTCAGGGCACTGGGGAGTGTCTGGGGAGGTGTACCTGGGGTGTCAGAGGTGTGCCTGGGGAGTGTCTGTGGTGTGCCTGGGGTGTGGGGTTGTGCCTGGGGTGTCAGAGGTGTGCCTGGGGAGTGTCTGGTGTGCCTGGGAGTGTCAGAGGTGTGCCTGGGGTGTCAGTGGTGTGCCTGGGGGTGTCAGGTGTGCCTGGGGTGTGTCTGGGGTGTAACTGGGAGTGCTGGTGTACCTGGGAGTGTCAGAGGTGTGCCTGGGAGTGTCTGTGTGTGCCTGGGGAGTGTCAGAGGTGTGCCTGGGAGTGTCAGAGTGTGCCTGCAGTGTCAGAGGTGTGCCTGGGAGTGTCAGGTGTGCCTGGGGAGTGTCAGGGATGTGCCTGGGAGTGTCAGGGTGTGCAGGGTATCAGCGGTGTGCCTGGAGTGTCAGAGGTGTGCCTGGAGTGTCAGAGGTGTGCCTGGGGTGTCTGTGGTGTGCCTGGGGGTGTCAGAGTTGTGCCTGGGGGTGTCAGCGGTGTGCCTGGGGTGTCAGGGTGTGCCTGGAAGTGTCAGGGTGTGCAGGGAGTGTCAGAGGTGTGCCTCGGGTGTCTGAGGTGTACCGTGTGTCAGAGGTGTGCCTGGGGAGTGTCAGGGGTGTACCTGGGAGTGTCAGCGGTGTACCCGGGAGTGTCAGAGGTGTGCCTGAGGTATCAGAGTGTACCTGGGAGTATCAGAGTTGTGCCTGGGAGTGTCAGAGGTGTGCCTGGGTGTGAAGGTGTTCCTGGGAGTGTCAGAGGTGTGCCTGGAAGTGTCAGAGGTGTGCCTGGTGTCTGGGGTGCACCTCGTGTGTCAGAGGTGTACCTGGGAGTGTCGGGGTGTGCCTGGGGTGTCAGAGGTGTGCCTGGGAGTGTCTGAGGTGTGCCTGGGAGTGTCTGGGGTGTGCCTGGATGTGTGAGGTGTACATGGAGTGTCAGGTGTGCCTGGCAGTGTGTGGCGTGCCTGGGAGTGTCAGCGGTGTGCCTGGGAGTGTCAGAGGTATGTAGAGTATCAGAGGTGTACCTGGGAATTATCAGGGTGTGCCTGGGAGTGTCAGGGGTGTACCTGGAGTGTCAGGGATGTGCCGGGAGTGTCTGGGGTGTGCCTGGGGAGTGTCTGAGGTGTGTGCCTGGAAGTTTCTGAGGTGTGCACCTAGTGTCAGAGTGTGCCTGGGGTGTCAGAGGTGTGCCTGGGAGTGTCAGGGGTGTAACTGGGAGTGTCAGGAGGTGTAACTGGGAGTTTGGAGGAGTAACTGGGAATGTCTGAGGTGTGCCTGGGGTGTCAGGGGTGTGCCTGGGGTGTCAAGGTGTACCTGGGAGTGTCAGAGGTGCACCTGGGAGTGTCAGAGGTGTGCCTGGGGTGTCTGAGGTGTGCCTGGGGAGTGTCTGTGGTGTGCCTGGGAGTGTCAGGTTGTGCCTGGGAGTGTCAGAGGGTGGCCTGCAGAGGTGTGCCTGGGAGTGTCAGGTGTGTGCCTGGGGTGTCAGGGGTGTGCCTGGGGTGTCAGCGGTGTTCCTGCGAGTGTCAGAGGTGTACCTGGGAGTGTCAGGGATGTGCCTGGGGAGTGTCAGCGGTGTGCCTGGGGTATCAGCGGTGTACCTGGGAGTGTCAGAGTGTACCTGGGGGTGTCAGGAGGTGTGCCTGGGAGTGTCAGGGGTGTACCTGGGAGTGTCAGGTGTAACTGGGGTTTTGGAGGAGTACCTGGGAATGTCTGAGGTGTACCTGGGAGTGTCAGAGGTGTACCTGGGGAGTGTCAAGGTGTACCTGGGAATGTCAGAGGTGCAACTGGGAGTGTCTGAGGGTGCCTGGGGAGTGTCTGAGGTGTGGGAGTGTCAGTGGTGTACCTGGGGAGTTAAGGTGTACTGGGAGTGTCAGAGGTTGACATAGTGCAGAGGTGTGCCTGGGGTGTCAGTGGTGTGACCTGGGAGTGTCAGGTGTGTACCAGGAGTGTCAGAGTGCCTGGGAGTGTCAGCGGTTTGCCTGGGAGTGTCAGAGGTGTGCCTGGGAGTGTCAGAGGTGTGCCTGGGACGTCAGAGGGAGTACCTCGGGGTGTCAGAGGTGTGCCTGGGGTGTCTGAGGTGTATCTGGGAGTGTCAGAGGTGTGCCTGGGGAGTGTCAGGTGTGCCTGGGGAGTGTCAGAGGTGCCTGGGAGCGTCAAGGTGTCCTGAGTGTCAGGAGGTGTACCTGGGTGTCTGGGGGTGTGCCTGGGGGTGTCAGAGGTGTACCTGGGGAGTGTCAGAGGTGTACCTGGGTGTCAGAGTGCCTGGGAGTGTCAGGGGTGTGCCTGGGGAGTATCGGAGGTGTGGGGTGTCAGAGGTGTGCCTGGAAGTTTCAAGGGGTGTGCCTGGGGTGTCAGAGGTGTGCCTGGGGAGTGTGAGGTGTGCAGGAGTGTCAGGGGTGTGCCTGTGAGTGTCAGAGGTGTGCTTGGGGAGTGTCAGGGGTGTGCCTGGAAGTGTCTGGGGTGTACATGCAGAGTGTCAGAGGTGTACCTGGCAGTGTCAGAGGTGTGCCTGGTGTCAGCGGTGTACATGGGGTCAGAGGTATGCCTGGGGAGTATCAGAGGTGTGCCTGGGGTGTCAGTGTGCCTGGGGTGTCAGAGGTGCAAGTCCCAGAGTGTTCCTGGGAGTGTCAGTGTTATGCCTGGGAGTGTCAGAGGTGTGCCTGGGGTGTCAGGGGTGTGCCTGGGATTGTCAGGAGGTGTGCCTGGGGTGTCTGAGGTGTACCTGGTGTCAGTGGTGCACCTGGGAGTGTCAGTGGTGTGCCTGGGAGTGTCAGCGGTGTACCTGGGGAGTGAGGGTGTGCCTGGGAGTGTCTGGGGTGTGCCTGGGGAGTGTCTGGGGTGTGCCTGAGTGTCTGAGGTGTACATGGAGTGTCAGAGGTGTACCTGGGAGTGTCAGCAGTGGCCTGGGAGTGTCAGGTGTGCCTGGGAGTGTCAGATGTATGCCTGGGAGTGTCAGAGGTGTGCCTGGGAGTGTCAGAGGTGTGCCTGGGGTGTCAGAGGTGTGCCTGGGAGTGTCAGCGGTGTACCTGGGAATGTCAGAGGTGTACCTGGGAGTGTCAGGGTGTCCTGAGTGTCAGAGGTGTGCCAGGGAGTGTGTCTGAGTTGTACCTGGGTGTGTCTGAGGTGCACCTGGGAGTGTCTGGGGTGTGCATGGGTGTCAAGGTGTACCTGGCAGTGTCAGCGGGTGGCCTGAGAGTGTCAGCGGTGTGCCTGGGAGTGTCAGAGGTATGCCTGGGAGTATCAGAGGTGTGCCTGGGAATGTCACGTGTGTACCAGGGAGTGTCAGAGGGTACCTGGGAGTGTCAGAGGTGTGCCTGGGAGTATCAGGTGTACCTGGGGATCAGGTGTACCTGGGGTCAGAGGTGTGCCTGGGGAGTGTGTCAGGGTGTGCCTGGGGAGTGTCAGAGGTGTGCCTGAGTGTCAGGGGTGTGCCTGGAGAGTGTCAGGGGTATGCCAGGGGTGTCAGAGGTGTGCCTGGGGTGTCTGAGGTGGCACTTGCGAGTATCAGGGTGCACTTGGGGTGTCAGAGGTGTACCTGGGAGTGTCAGAGGTGTGACCTGGGAGTGTCAGCGGTGTGCCTGCAGTGTCAGAGGTGTGCCTGGAAGTGTCAGGGGATGTGCAAGTGTCAGAGGTGTACCTGATTATCAGCGGTGTACCTGGGATGTCAGAGGTGTACCTGGGAGTGTCAGTGGTGTACCTGGGAGTGTCAGATGTGTGCCTGGGGTGTCAGGGGTGTGCCTGGAGGTGTCTGAGGTGTACCTGGGAGTGTCAGAGGTGTGCCTGTGAGTGTCAGGGGTGTGCCTGGGTCAGGGTGCCAGGGGTGTCAGATGTGTACCTGCAGGGTGTGCAGGGTGTACCTGGAGGTGTCAGAGGTGTGCCTGGGAGTGTCAGGGTGTGCCTGGGGAGTGTCAGGGGTGTACCTGGGAGTGTCAGAGGTGTGCCTGGGAGTGTCAGCGGTGGCCTGGGAGTGTGAGGTGGACCTGGGGTGTCAGAGGTGTGCCTGGGGGTGTCAAGGTGCCTGGAGTGTATGGGAGGTGTGTGGGTGTCAGAGGTGTGCCTGGGAGTGTCTGGGTGTGCCTGGGGAGTGTCGGGTGTGCCTGGGAGTGTCAAGGTGTGCCTGGGAGTGTCAGGGTGTGCCTGGGAGTGTCAGAGGTGTGCCTGGAGTGTCAAAGGTGTACTTGGGAGTCTCAGAGGTGTGCCTGGGAGTGTCAGAGGTGAACCAGGGAGTGTCAGATAGTGCCTGGGAGTGTCAAAGGTGTACCTCAGGTATCAGAGGTGTACCTGGGAGTTTCGGAGGTGTGCCTGGGAGTGTCAGGTGTGACTGGGAGTGTCTGGTGTGCCTGGGGTGTGCAGGTGTGCCTGGGAGTGTCTGTGGTGTGCCTGGGAGTGTCAGGGTTGCTGGGGTGTCAGCGGTGTGCCTGGGAGTGGGGTGTGCCTGGAGGTGTCAGGGGTGTGTCCGGGGGTCAGAGGTGTGCCTCAGGTGTCAGGTGTGCCTGGGTGTGTCAGAGGTGTACCCGGAGTGTCAGGGGTGTGCCTGGGGTGTCAGCGGTGTGCCTGGGAGTGTCAGAGGTATGCCTCGGGTATCAGGGTGTACCTGGGGTATCAGGTTGTACCTGGGGTGTCAGGGTGTGCCTGGGAGTGTCAAGGTGTTCCTGAGGGGTGTCAGGGGTGTACCTGGAAGTGTCAGAGGTGTGCCTGGGAGTGTCTGGGGTGCCTACGTGTGTCAGGGTGTGCCTGGGGTGTCAGGGGTGTGCCTGGGGAGTGTCAGAGGTGTGCCTGAGAGTGTCTGGGGTGTGCCTGGGGTGTCTGAGGTGTACCTGGATGTGTTTGAGGTGTACATGGAGTGTCAGAGGTGTGCCTGGCAGTGTGGCGGCGTACCTGGGAGTGTCAGCGGTGTGCCTGGGAGTGTCAGAGGTATGCTTGGGGGTTATCAGAGGTGTACCTGGGAGTATCAGAGGTGTACCTGGGAGTGTCAAGGGTGTGCCTGGAGTGTCAGGGATGTGCCTGGGGTGTCTGGGGTGTGCCTGGGGTGTCTGAGGTGTGCCTGGGTTTCTGGGGTGTGCCTGGGGTGTCAGAGGTGTGCCTGGGGTGTCAGAGGTGTGCCCTGGGGTGTCAGGGGTGTGACTGGGAGTGTCGGAGGTGTAACTGGGAGTTTTGGAGGTAACTGGGAATGTCTGGGGTGTACCTGGGGTGTCAGAGGTGTACCTGGGAGTGTCAAAGGTGTACCTGGGGATGTCAGAGGTGCAACTGGGGTGTCTGAGAGGTGGACCTGGGATGTCTGTGGTGTACCTGGGGAGTGTCAGAGTTGTGCCTGGGAGTGTCAGAGGTGGCTGGAGTGCCAGGGTGTACCTGGGAGTGTCAGGTGTGCACCAGGTGTCAGGGGTGTACCTGGAGTGTCAGGAGTGTTCCTGCAGTGTCAGGGGTGTACCTGGGAGTGTCAGGGATGTACCTGGGAGTGTCAGCGGTGTGCCTGGGAGTATCAGCGGTGTACCTTGGAGTGTCAAGTGTACCTGGGGTGTCAGAGGTGGCCTGGGAGTGTCAGGGTGTAACTGGGGAGTGTCAGAGGTGTAACTGGGAGTTTTGGAGGAGTAACTGGGAATGTCTGAGGTGTACCTGGGGTGTCAGAGGTGTACCAGGGGGTGTCAGAGGTGTGCCTGGGAATGTCAGAGGTGCAACTGGGAGTGTCTGGGGTGTGCCGGAGTGTCTGAGGTGCCTGGGGTGTCTGTGGTGTGCCTGGGGTGTCAGAGTTGTGCCTGGGGTGTGTCAGGGTGTGCCTGGGAGTGGCAGAGGTGTGGGTGTCAGTGGTGTGCCTGGGAGTGTCAGGTGTGTACCAGGGGTGTCAGGAGGTACTGGGTGTCAGAGGTTTACCTGGGAGTGTCAGAGGTGTACCTGGGGAGTGTCAGAGGTGTGGGGCGTCAGAGGGAGTGCCTGGGGGTGTCAGAGGGTGTACCTGGGAGTGTCTGAGGTGTATCTGGGAGTGTCAGAGGTGTAGCTGGGAGTGTCAGGGGGTGTACCTGGGAGTGTCAGAGGTACCTGGGAGTGTCAAGGGAGTACCTCGGAGTGTCAGAGGTGTACCTGGGAGTGTCTGAGGTGTATCTGGGGGTGTCAGAGGTGTGCCTGGGGTGTCAGAGGTGAACCAGGGAGTGTCAGGAGGAGTGCCTGGGTGTCAGAGGTGTGACCTGGGAGTATCGGAGGTGTACCTGGGGTGTCAGAGGTGTACCTGGAAGTGTCTGGGGTGTGCCTGGGGTGTCAGAGGTGTGCCTGGGGGTGTCAGAGGTGTGCCTGGGGTGTCAGGGGTGTGCCTGGGAGTGTCTGGGTGTACTTGGGGTGTCAGGGGTGTGCCTGGAAGTGTCTGGGGTGTACATGGAGTGTGGGGTGTACCTGGGGTGTCAGCGGTGTGCACGGAGTGTCAGCGGTGTGCATGGGGAGTGTCAGGGTATACCTGGGATGTCAGAGGTGTGCCTGGGGTGTCAGCGGTGTACCTGGGAGTGTCAGAGGTGTACTGGGGTTCCAGAGGTGTGCCTGAGTGTCAGTGTTGTACCTGGGAGTGTCAGAGGTGTGCCTGGGAGTGTCAGGGGTGTACCTGGGATTGTCAGGAGGTGTGCCTGGGAGTGTCTGAGTGTGCCTGGGGTGTCAGTGGTGCACCTGGGAGTGTCAGTGGTGTGCCTGGGGTGCCTGGGAGTGTCAGAGGTGTGCCTGGGGTGTCTGGGGTGTGCCTGGGGTGTCTGGGGTGTGCCTGGAGAGTGTCTGAGGTGTACATGGGTGTCAAGGTGTGCCTGGCAGTGTCAGCGGTGTGGGGTTTCAGCGGTGCCTGGGGTGTCAGATGTATACCTGGGGTATCAGAGGTGTGCCTGGGGAGTGTCAGAGGTGTGCCTGGGGAGTGTCAGAGGTGTGCCTGGGAGTGTCAGGCAGTGTGCCTGGGAATGTCAGCGGTGTACCTGGGGAGTGTCAGGGTGTCCCGGAGTGTCAGAGGTGTACCAGGGGAGTGTCTGAGTTGTACCTGGGTGTGTCTGAGGTGCACCTGGAAGTGTCTGGGGTGTGCATGGAGTGTCAAGGTGTGCCTGGCAGTGTCAGCGGTGTGCCTGAGAGTGTCAGCGGTGTACCTGGGAGTGTCAGGGTATACCTGGGGGTATCAGAGGTGTGCCTGGGAGTGTCAGTGTGTGTGTACCTGGGAGTGTCAGAGGAGTACCTGGAGTGTCAGAGGTGTACCTGGGGTGTCGGAGGTGTACCTGGGCGTATCGAGGTGTGCCTGGGAGTGTCAGAGGTGTGCCAGGAGTGTCTGAGGTGTACCTGGGGATGTCAGAGGGTGTGCCTGAGAGTGTCAGGGGTGTGCCTGGAAGTGTCAGGGGTGTACCAGGGGAGTGTCAGATGTGTACTGGGGTGTCTGGGGTGTGCCTGCAGTGTCAGAGGTGCACTTGGGGTGTCAGTGGTGTGCCTGGGAGTGTCAGCGGTGTGCCTGGGGAGTGTCAGCGGTGTGCCTGGAGTGTCAGAGGTGTGCCTGGGAAGTGTCAGGGATGTGCCTGGGAGTGTCAGCGGTGTGCCTGGGAGTGTCAGCCGTGCTGGGGTGTCAGAGGTGTGCCTGGGAGTGTCAGTGGTGTACCTGGGAGTGTCAGAGTGTGTGCCTGGGAGTGTCAGAGGTGTACCTGGGAGTGTCTGAGGTGTGCCTGGGGTGTCAGAGGTGTGCCTGTGAGGTCAGGGTGTGCACCTGGAGGTGTCAGGGGTGTGCCTGGGGGTGTCAGAGGTGTGCCTGGGAGTGTCAGAGGTGTGCCTGGGAGTGTCAGAGGTGTGCCTGGGGTGTCAGGGGTGTGCCTGGGGTGTCAGGGGTGTACCTGGGAGTGTCAGAGGTGTGCCTGGGGAGTATCAGCGGTGTGCCGAGTGTCAGGGGTGTGCCTGGGGTGTCTGGGGTGTGCCTGGGGTGTCTAAGGTGTGCCTGGAAGTGTCTGAGGTGTACATGGAGTGTCAGAGGTGTGCCTGGGAGTGTCAAGGTGTGCCTGGAGTGTCAGAGGTGTGCCTGGGGAGTGTCAAGGTGTGCCTGGAGTGTCAGAGGTGTGCACCTGGGGTGTCAGAGGTGTGCCTGGGGAGTGTCAAGGTGTGCCTGGGAGTGTCAGAGGTGTGCCTGGGGAGTGTCAGAGGTGTACCTGGGGAGTGTCAGAGGTGTACCTGGGAGTGTCAAGGTGCAGGTGTCAGGGTGTGCCTGGGGTGTCAGAGGTGTGCCTGGGGAGTGTCAGAGGTGTGGGGTGTCAGAGGTGTGCCTGGGTGTCAGAGGTGTGCCTGGGAGTGTCAGAGGTGTGCCTGGGGTGTCAGGTTGTGCCTGGGAGTGTCAGGGGTGTGCAGTGTCAGGGTGTGCCTGGAGTGTCAGGGGTGTGCCTGGGGAGTGTCAGGGGTGGCCTGGGGTGTCAGGGGTGTGCCTGGGAGTGTCAGGAGTGTGCCTGGGGTGTCAGGGGTGTGCCTGGGGAGTGTCAGAGGTGTGCCTGGGGAGTGTCAGAGTACCTGGGAGTGTCAGAGTGTACCTGGGAGTGTCAGAGGTGTACCTGGGAGTGTCAGGGTGTGCACCAGGTGTCAGAGGTGTGCCTGGGAGTGTCAGGGTGTACCTGGAAGTGTGGAGGTGCCTGGGAGTGTCAGGGGGTGCACCTGCAGTGTCAGAGGTGTGCCTGGGGTGTCAGGGTGTGCCTGGGGTGTCAGAGGTGTGCCTGGGGGTGTCTGGGGTGCCTGGGGTGTCTGAGGGTGTGCCTGGATGTGTCTGGGGTGTGCATGGAGTGTCAGAGGTGTGCACCGCAGTGTCGGCGGTGTGCCTGGGGAGTGTCAGAGGTGTGCCTGGGAGTGTCAGAGGTGTGCCTGGGAGTGTCAGAGGTGTGCACAGAGTGTCAGAGGTGTACCTGGGAGTGTCAGAGGTGTGCCTGGGAGTGTCAGGGTGTGCCTGGGGTGTCGGAGGTGTGCCTGGGAGTGTCAGGGGTGTACCTGGAAGTGTCAGGGGTGTGCCTGGTGTCAGGGGGCCTGGGAGTGTCTGAGGTGTACCTACGTGTGTCAGAGGTGTGCCTGGGAGTGTCAGGGGTGTGCCTGGAGTGTCAGAGGTGTACCTGGGAGTGTCAGAGGTGTGCCTGGGGAGTGTCTGAGGTGTGCCTGGATGTGTCTGAGGTGTGCATGGGGTGTCAGAGGTGTGCCTGGCAGTGTTAGCATGCCTGGGAGTGTCAGCGGTGTACCTGGGAGTGTCAGAGGTGTACCTGGGAGTGTCAGAGGTGTACCTGGGGTGTCAGAGGTGTGCCTGGGAGTGTCAGGGGTGTGCCTGGAAGTGTCAGGGATGTACTGGGGAGTGTCAGAGGTGTGCCTGGGGAGTGTCTGAGGTGTGCCTGGGAGTGTCAGAGGTGTGCCTGGGGGTGTCAGGGGTGTGCCTGGAGGGTCAGGGGGTGTACCTGGGGGTGTCAGAGGTGTGCCTGGGAGTGTCAGAGGTGTGCCTGGAGTGTCAGAGGTGTGCCTGGGGAGTGTCAGGGGTGTGCCTGGGAGTGTCAGGGGATGTGCCTGGGAGTGTCAGCGGTGTGCCTGGGGAGTATCAGAGGTGTGCCTGGGAGTGTCAGAGGTGTGCCTGGGGTCTGAGGGTGTGCCTGGGGTGTCATGGGTGTGCCTGGGTGTGGGGTGTACATGGAGTGTCAGAGGTGTGCCTGGGAGTGTCTAGGTGTGCCTGGGAGTGTCAGAGGTGTACCTGGTGTCAGGGGTGTGCCTGGGGTGTCAGCGGTGTGCCTGGAGTGTCAGCGGTGTGCCTGGGAGTGTCAGAGGTGTGCCTGGGGTGTCAGGGGTATGCCTGGGGTGTCAGAGGTGTGCCTGGGAGTGTCAGAGGTGTGCCTGGGAGTGTCAGAGGTGTGCCTGGGGAGTGTCAGTGGTGTGCCTGGGTGTCAGGGGTGTGCCTGGGAGTGTCAGGGGTGTGCCTGGGAGTGTCAGAGGTGTGCCTGGGGTGTCTGAAGTTGCCAAGTGTCAGTGGTGCACCTGGGGTGTCAGTGGTGTGCCTGGGGGTGTCAGAGGTGTGCCTGGGAGTGTCAGAGGTGTGCCAGGTGTCTGAGGTGTGCCTGGGTGTCAGAGGTACCTGGGAGTGTCAGAGGTGTACCTGGGGAGTATCGGAGGTGTACCTGGGAGTGTCAAGGTGTGCCTGGGGTGTCAGGTGTGCCTGGGGTGTGTCAGGTTGTGCCTGGGGTGTCAGAGGTGTGCCTGGGAGTGTCAGAGGTGTACCTGGGTGTGTCAGGGGTGAACCAGGGAGTGTCAGTGGAGTGCCTGGGAGTGTCAAGGTGTGCCTGGGAGTGTCAGAGGTGTACCTGGGAGTGTCGGAGGTGTGCCTGGGAGTGTCAGAGGTGTGCCTGGGGAGTGTCTGAGGTGTGCCTGGGGTGTCAGAGGTGTGCCAGGTCAGGGTGTACCTGGAAGTGTCAGGGGTGTGTCAGGGGATTGTCAGAGGTGTGCCTGGGAGTGTCTGGGGTGCCTGCAGTGTCAGAGGTGTGCCTGGGGAGTGTCAGGGGGTGTACCTGGGAGTGTCAGCGGTGTACCTGGGAGTGTCAGAGGTGTGCCTGGGAGTGTCAGAGGTTGTGCCTGGGGTTATCAGGGGTTGTACCTGGGAGTGTCAGGGTGTGCCTGGGGTGTCAGAGGTGTGCCTGGGAGTGTCAGAGGTGTGCCTGGGAGTGTGTCAGAGGTGTTCCTGGGAGTGTCAGGGGTGTGCCTGGAAGTGTCAGGGTGTGCCTGGAAGTGTCAGGGTGTGCCTGGGGTGTCTGGGGTGCCACGTGTGTCAGGGTGTGCCTGGGGTGTCAGGGGTGTGCAAGTGTCAGAGGTGTGCCTGGGAGTGTCTGGTGGCCTGGGGATCAGGGTGTGCCTGGATGTGTTTGGGGTGTGCATGGGGTGTCAGGGGTGTGCCTGGCGTGTTGGCGTGCCTGGGGGTGTCAGCGGTGTGCCTGGGGTCAAGGTATGTGGGGTATCAGAGGTGTGCCTGGGGGTATCAGAGGGGTGTGCCTGGGAGTGTCAGGGTGTGCCTGGAAGTGTCAGAGGAGTGCCTGGGGAGTGTCAGAGGTGTGCCTGGGGTGTCAGGTGTACCTGGGAGTGTCAGAGGTGTGCCTGGGGTGTCAAGGTGTGCCTGGGGAGTGTCAGAGTTGTACCTAGTGTCAGAGTTGTGCCTGGGAGTGTCAGAGGTGTACCTGGGTGTGTCAGAGGTGAACCAGGGAGTGTCAGTGGTGTACCTGGGGTGTCAAGGTGTGCCTGGTGGTGTCAGAGGTGTGCCTGGGAGTTTCAGGTGTGCCTGGGAGTGTCAGAGGTGTGCCTGGGAGTGTCTGAGGTGTGCCTGGGGTGTCAGAGGTGTACCTGGGAGTGTCAGGGTGTACCTGGGTGTCAGGGGTGTACCTGGGATTGTCAGAGGTGTGGGGAGTGTCAGGGGTGTACCTGCAGGTGTCGGTGTGCCTGGGAGTGTCAGAGTGTGCAGGAGTGTCAGCGGTGTACCTGGGAGTGTCAGAGGTGTGCCTGGGAGTATCAGAGGTGTACCTGGGAGTGTCAGAGTTGTGCCTGGGAGTGTCAGAGGTGTGACCTGGGAGTGTCAGAGGTGTGCCCAAGTGTCAGAGGTGTGCAAGTGTCAGGAGGTGTTCTGAGAGTGTCAGGGTGTACCTGGGAGTGTCAGGGGTGTGCCTGGAAGTGTCAGAGGTGTGCCTGGGGTGTCTGGGGTGTACCTGGTGTGTCAGAGGTGTGCCTGGGAGTGTCAGGGGGTGTGCCTGGGGAGTGTCAGAGGTGTGCCTGAGGTGTCTGAGGTGTGCCTGGGGTGTCTGGGGTGGACCTGGATGTCTGAGGTGTGCATGGGGTGTCAGAGGTGTACCTGGCAGTGTGGCGTGCCTGGGAGTGTCAGCGGTGTGCCTGGGAGTGTCAAGGTATGCCTGGGAGTATCAGGGTGTACCTGGGGAGTGTCAGGGTGTGCCTGGGAGTGTCAGGGTGTGCACCAGGTGTCAGGGATGTGCCTGGGGTGTCTGGGGGTGCCTGGGGTGTCTGGGGTGTGGGTGTCAGAGGTGTGCCTGGGGTGTCAGGGGTGTGCCTGGGGTGTCAGAGTGTGCCTGGGTCAGGTGTGCTGGAAGTGTCTGGGGTGTGCCTGGGGTGTCGGGGTGCCTGGAGGTGTCTGGGGTGTGCATGGGTGTCAGGGGTGTGCCTGGCAGTGTCAGCGGTGTGCCTGGGGTGTCAGAGGTGTGCCTGGGGTGTCAGAGGTGTGCCTGGGGTGTCAGTGGTGTACCTGAGTGTCAGAGGTGTGCCTGGGGAGTGTCAGGGGTGTGCCTGGGAGTGTCAGAGGTGTGCCTGGGAGTGTCTGAGGAGTGCCTGGGGTGTCAGTGGTGCACCTGGGGTGTCAGTGGTGTGCCTGGGAATTGTCAGCAGTTGTGCCTGGGGTGTCAGAGGTGTGCCTGGGAGTGTCTGGGGTGTGCCTGGGGTGTCTGAGGTGTGCCTGGAGTGTCTGGGGTGTACATGGGTGTCAGTGTGCCTGGGAGTGTCAAGGTGTGCCTGGGAGGTGTCAGTGGTGTGCCTGGAGTGTCAGATGTATGCCTGGGGAGTGTCAGAGGTGTACCTGGGAGTGTCAGAGGTGTACCTGGGAGTGTCAGAGGTGTACCTGGGAGTGTCAGATGTGTACTGGAATATCAGAGTGTGCCTGGGGAGTGTCAGAGGGTGTACCTGGGGTGTCAGAGTTTGGGAGTGTCAGCGGTGTGCCTGGGGAATGTCAGCGGTGTGCCAAGTGTCAGCGGTGTCCTGGGGTGTCAGAGGTGTGCCTGGGAGTGTCTGGGGTGTGCCTGGGAGGTGTCAGGGTGCACCTGGAAGTGTCTGAGGTGTACATGGAGTGTCAGGGTGTGCCTGCCAGTGTCAGAGGTGTACCTGGGAGTGTCAGCGGTGTGCCTGGGAGTGTCAGAGGTGTGCCTGGGGTATCAGAAGTGTGCCTCAGGTGTCAGCGGTGTGCCTGGGAGTGTCAGAGGTGTGCCTGGGCGTGCCAAGTGTTGCCTGGGAGTGTCAGTGGTGTGCCTGGGGTGTCAGGTGTGTGCCAGGGGTGTCAGAGGTGTACCTGGGAGTGTCAGAGGTGTGCCTGGGGAGTATCGGAGGTGTGTCCTGGGGTGTCAGGGTGTGCCTGGGAGTGTCAGGGTGCCTGGGAGTGTCTGAGTGTGCCTGGGGAGTGTCAGAGTGTGCCTGGGAGTGTCAGGGGTGTGCCTGGAGTGTCAGGTGTATGCCAGGGTGTCAGATGTGTGCCTGGGAGTGTCTGGGGTGTGCCTGCAGTATCAGGTGTGCATAGGTTTCAGGGGTGTGCCTGGGAGTGTCAGCGGTGCCTGGGGTTGGTCAGCGGTGTGCCTGCGAGTGTCAGAGGTGTGCCACCAGGGTGTCAGGGATGTGCCTGGGAGTGTCAGCGGTGTGCCTGGGAGTATCAGCCGTGTACCTGGGAGTGTCAGGGGTGGCCTGGGAGTGTCAGTGGTGTACCAGGGAGTGTCAGATGTGTACCTGGGGTGTCAGAGGTGTACCTGTGAGTGTCTGGGGTGTGCCTGGGGAGTGTCAGAGGTGTTCCTGTGAGTGTCAGGTGTGCCTGGAAGGGTCAGGGGTGTACCAGGGAGTGTCAGATGTGCCTGGGGAGTGTCTGAGGTGTACCTGCGAGTGTCAGAGGTGTGCCTGGGGTGTTAGGAGGTGTGCCTGGGAGTGTCAGGTGTACCTGCAGAGTGTCAGAGGTGTACCTGAGGTGTCAGGGATGTTCCTGGGGTGTCAGCGGTGTACCTGGGAGTATCAGCGGTGTACCTGGGAGTGTCAAGAGGTGTGCCTGTGTGGTGTCTGGGGTGTGCCTGGGAGTGTCTGGGGTGTGCCTGGAAGTGTATGGGGTTTACATGGAGTGTCAGAGGTGTACCTGGCAGTGTCAGCGGTGTGCCTGGGGAGTGTCAGCGGTGTGCCTAGGGTGTCAGAGGTATGCCTGGGGTATCGAGGTGTACCTGGGAGTGTCAGAGGTGTACTGGGGTGTCAGGTGTGCCTGGGGTGTCTGAGGTGTGCCTGCGAGTGTCAGAGGTGTGCCTGGGGAGTGTCAGGGGTGTGCCTGGGAGTGTCAGCGGTGTGCCTAGGAATGTCAGTGTGCCTGCAGTGTCAGAGGTATGCCTGGGGGTCAGGTGTGCCTGGGAGTGTCAGCGGTGTGCCTGGGAGTGTCAGGGTGTGCCTGGGGTGCCAGAGGTGTGCCTGGGAGTGTCAGTGGTGTCCTGGGAGTGTCAGAGTGTGCCTGGGAGTGTCAGGGGTGTGCCTGGGATTGTCAGAGGTGTGCCTGGGGAGTGTCTGGGGTGTGCCTGGGGTGTCAGTGGTGCACCTGGGAGTGTCAGTGGTGTGCCTGGGAGTGTCAGGGTGTACCTGGAAGGGTCAGGGGTGTACCAGGGAGTGTCAGATGTGTGCCTGGGGTGGGGAGTGTGCCTGCAGTGTCAGGGGTGTACCTGGGGTGTGGGGTGTGCCTGGAAGTGTCAGAGGTGTGCCCTGGGTGTCAGAGGTGTGCCTGGGGAGTGTCAGAGGTGTGCCAGGGAATGTCAGTGGTGTACCTGGGAGTGTCAGAGGTGTGCCTGGGAGTGTCAGAGGTGTGCCTGGGGAGTGTCAGAGGTGCCTGGAGTGTCAGAGGTGTGCCTGGGGAGTGTCAGAGGTGTGCCAGGGAATGTCAGTGGTGCCTGGCAGTGTCAGAGGTGTGCCTGGGGTGTCTGGGGTGTGCCTGGGGTGTCAGGTGTGCCTGGAAGTGTGGGGTGTGCCTGGAGTGTCAGGGGTGTGCCTGGGGTGTCAGAGGTGTGCCTGGGGTGTCAGCGGTGTGCCTGGGAGTGTCAGAGGTGTGCCTGGGGTGTCAGAGGTGTGCCTGGGGAGTGTCAGAGGTGTGCCTGGGGTGTCAGAGGTGTGCCTGGGAGTGTCTGAGGTGTGCCTGCAGGTGTCAGGGTGTGCCTGGGGTGTCAGGGGTGTACCTGGGGAGGTCAGCGGTGTGCCTAAGGTGTCAGCGGTGTGCCTGGAGGTGTCAGGGTGTGCCTGGGAGTATCAGAGGTATGCCTGTGTCAGGTGTGCCTGGGAGTGTCAGGGGTGTGCCTGGGAGTGTCAGAGGTGTGCCTGGGGAGTGTCAGAGTGGTGTGCCTGGGAGTGTCAGAGATGTGCCTGGGAGGTGTCAGGGGTGTGCCTGGGTTGTCAGGGTGTGCCTGGGGTGCCTGGGGTGTGCCTGGGGTGTCAGTGGTGCACCAGGTGTCAGTGGTGTGCCTGGGGTGTCAGAGGTGTGCCTGGGGTGTCAGAGGTGTGCCTGGGGTGTCAGGGGTGTGCCTGGGAGTGTCAGAGGTGCCTGGGGTGTCAGAGGTGTACCTGGGGAGTATCGAGGTGTGCCTGGGGTGTCAAGGGTGTGCTTGGGTGTCAAGGTGTGCCTGGGAGTGTCAGAGTTGTGCCTGGGAGTGTCAAGGTTGTGCCTGGGGAGTCTCAGGGTGTACCTGGGTGTGTCAGAGGTGAACCAGGTAGTGTCAGTGGTACCTAGTGTCAAAGTGTGGCAATACGTGACTTCTA
>NW_024717491.1:0-67393 GCF_018991925.1 Homarus americanus | reverse complement strand
CAGCCGTGTCTTCCCCAGCATCCTTCAGCCGTGTCATATCCAGGATCCTTCTTCCGTGTCTTCCCCAGGATCCTTCAGCTTTGTTTTCCCCAGGATCCTTCATCCGTGTCTTCCCCAGGATCCTTCAGACGTGTCTTCTCCAAGATCCTTCTTCCGTGTCTTCTCCAGGATCTTTCAGCCTTGTCCTCCCCAGGATCCTTCTTCCATGTCTTCCCAAGGATCCTTCAGCCGTGTCTTCCCCAGGATCCTTCAGCCGTGTCTTCTCCAAGATCCTTCAGCCTTGTCTTCCCCAGGATCCTTCTTCCGTGTCTACCCCAGGATCCTTCAGCCGTGTCTTTCCCAGGATCCTTCTTCCGTGAATTCCCCAGGATCCTTCAGTCGTGTCTTCCCCAGGATCCTTCTTCCGTGTCTTCTCCAGGATCCTTCAGCAGTGTCTTCCCAAGGATCCTTCTTCCGTGTCTTCCCCAGGATCCTTCAGCCGTGTCTCCCCCAGGATCCTTCAGCCGTGTCTTCCCCAGGATCCTTCTTCCGTGTCTTCCCGAGGATCCTTCTTCCGTGTCTTCCCCAGGATCCTTCTTTCGTGTCTTCCCCAGGATCCTTCTTCCGTGTCTACCCCAGGATCCTTCAGCCGTGTCTTCCCCAGGATCCTTCTTCCGTGTCTTCCCCAGGATCCTTCTTCCATGTCTTCCCCAGGATCCTTCTTCCTTGTCTTCTCTAAGATCCTTCTTCGATGTCTTCTCCAGGATCCTTCTTCCGTGTCTTCTCCACGATCCTTCTTCCGTGTCTTCCCCATTATCCTTCTTCCGTGTCTTCCCCAGGATCCTTCTTCCGTGTCTTCCCCAGGATCCTTCTTCCGTGTCTTCCCCAGGATCCTTCTTCCGTGTCTTCCCCAGGATCCTTCTTCCATGTCTTCTCCAGGATCATTCTTCCGTGTCTTCTCCAGGATCCTTCAGCCGTGTCTCCACAGGATCCCTCTCGGGAAGCCGTGCCTTCCCCAGGATCCTTCAGCTGTGTCTTCCACAGGATCCTTCTTCCGTGTCTTCCCAGGATCCTTCAGTTGCAGGTCTTCCCCAGGATCCTTCAGCCGTGTCTTCTCCAGGATCCTCTTCCAGGTCTTCCCCAGGATCCTTCCGTGTCTTCCCTAGGATCCTTCAGCCGTGTCTTCCCCAGGATCCTTCTTCCGTATCTTCTCCAGGATCCTTCAGCCGTGTCTTCCCCAGGATCCTTCTTCCGTGTCTTCCCCAGGATCCTTCAGCCGTGTCTTCCCCAAAAACTGCCAGCTATTATACCCGTAGATTCTCACCCAAGGCTCACTAAACAACCTTATTGGGTTATCCTAGGTCAAATCAACTTACGGTTTATCATTATCGATAGCTTATCCTAACCCCAATTACATGTCACCAACCATCACAGTCTCTTTTCCGGCCATGTCATGCACTACCGCGACAACTAAAACAAAGAACAGGTTGTAAGCGACCACTCGACGTCACGCACTTATCTTCGGGTGATATGTACTCGAGGGAAAATTGTAAACCCGCACGAAGTCATGCACGAATATTATGTATCATCATGGGTAAAAAAAAGTAAAAAAGCTGTGAGTTATTTGACGTCATGCATTACTCTTATATACAGTATATGACCGGGAATAATGAACCCAAAGACAAATGTTAGAAGCTACATTACGTCAGGCGCTATTATTTTATGTATTACCAACACAATATCCAAATAGGTAACAGGCAGTCATTAAACATGCAAGTACTACCGCCTGGAAAGATATTGGAGGCATAATGTGTTGTCTAATGGTAGACCCTGCTGCCATATGGCATCACAAAAATTGTGACCAAGTCCCAGGTTGCTGATCTGGCGTTCTGCCTCATTTACACACAATTGCAGGGTCTCAATTGTTTCTCTTACTTCGACAACATAACATAAATAACATTTCTCACCCTGATTTTGTTTTCGGTTCATTTTCTATTATTTTTATTTTTTTGGTGGGCTAATCTTCATTGAAAATATTTACAAGACGCCATCCAAAACTCCTCAGGAAATATCATGAAAAATTAAAACTTGTACAACAGCTAGCGAATACACACTGTCATGCTCTATGCATTATACGTGACCAAATGATGTAAAAACCAAGCGAGATTCTGTAGGTCCGTAAGTCGACAGTCACTACAGGACTACAGTATATATATATATATATATATATATATATATATATATATATATATATATATATATATATATATATATATATATATATATATATATATATATATATATATATATATATATACTTTGCGATGAATTAGTTAATACAATATATACCTGTAATATATATTTAGGTCTATTTTCAAGACATTACACTTAATAATACGAATTTTCTCAACACTTTAAAGTTTCCTAATTATATAACGAATAATAATAATAATAATAATAATAATAATAATCAAGACAAGTTGATAACGTTCACATTGAAATTATTTTATATTTTCAACATTTGTTTTATATACTTTGAGAATACTTCGTCATATATGAGTGTAAAAGTCCAATATGTTCTAACCTGATGAAGCAAGGCTCTAGGCACAGTAATAAGTGACGAATTTACAGTGAAACCTAACGGACTGTTCTCTCCATGTCGTCCGTTAGATGGCGGTCCTCACATCTAACGGACACTTGATATAACAGACATTCCTCCACAAAGAGTCCGTTGAATAGAGGTTTCACTATACATATATCCTAAATTATATATCAAGCATAATTTACATATGAGGATATTAAACAGTAAATAATATAAATTTGCATATATCAAACTACACCAAAAATAATAATTAACACAAGCTATATTAACTAACACATTTACACAAACTATATTAATTAACATATATTTACCATATTTTAACTCCAACAAGAAACCTTAATACTTATAACTATTAATCTTACGTTAATTAAAAACACCTGGTACCTGTGTTAATAATTTTAAACCATGTGTATCGATTATTTCCAGGGTTTTTTTTTTGTTTACCTGAACTTTTGAGATAAATTATTATGTAAACTACGAAAACAAAATAAACAAGTCATGGATACAAACAGCGAAAATACCGAAAAGTCATGACGTAGTGACTTTTTTGTTTACGTTGTAAGTAGATAATTATAATTGGATAGATAAATATATATATAAGTAGATATATGAGTTAATAGAAAGATATATACAAGCAGATAGACAAAAACATATAAATAGATAAATACAAAGTGATGGAAAAGTTATTTACTATTTTGTCTTTGTTTTTATATACATATACTCAATTTATATACATTACCTATATGGAACTCAATGCTACATAATGCCGATAGTCTTCTGTTTGTATTAGTATTTTCGTGGGTATTTTTGCTTCTATTATTATTGTATCTGAGGTATAATTTTTGTTTGGGATTTTTTTTTAATATAAGAACATTTTTAAGGCATTGTCACTTTTATTCACTCTGTATGTATGGGCATTTTTTGTATGTATGGATGTTTTTATTTCTGTTTGGTTAATAATTCAGTATGTATGGAGTTTTTATTTACAGTGGTAATTTTTTCATATTTGTGCCTATGTTGATTTGATCATTTTTTTTGTTTTTAGATTATTCACAATATAGAGTCTCTCACCTAGTGTGTCGTGTCGTGTGAGGCATTAGACTACAAAGGACCTGTATCACACACTACCATTGAATTAAACTTTTACCAGATTCATTTATACAATAATATAAACATCTACAGGATTCTCATGTAGTGGGGAAATGACATTATAGACACAAGAATCACTAGTGAGTATTAAGTGATTCTCTTTCTAGATACTCAAGTGGGGAAAATGGCAGAACTGTCGACACTAGAATAGCCTATGGGATTTTGAATCGATAGACATACTGAGTCCTCAGGTAGTAAACTATCGTACCTGAAGAAAGTGTACTAACTCCTGTACACTAGAACTATCAAAATATCATCTTATCACCTTCACGTAGACATCTGGAGTTATTTATTGTCTCTTAAGGTATTCTGAAAATTATTGCCGTAGGAAGTCTTAAATTGGATAACTAACTCGTACCACAAGCAATCAAGCCGCCGGGAGATGGTTTGATATCTTATACTTTCTTTCTGTACTAGCCTGCAACTACCATCACTACCACTATCATCATCACTACTACTACCACCATCGATACCATTTTCACTAGCACCAAAAATACTACAATCACCACCGACACCATACCTACCACCAGCATAAATATCACTATCACCACCGACACCATACCTACCACTATCATCATCATTACCATGTCTTATTGCCACCACTACCACTATCGACACCATACCCCCACCACAAGTATTGTTTACTATGACTGGTTATCCCAAACTGTAAACAAGACGAAGATAACAAAAAACATGTTATCTTGGCCGTGTTATCAATCTGTGTTATCTTGGTAGCATTTAAAGGATAACCATTTACTCCCAAGTTTCAATTCCCTGTTTTAAATATTTTACGAACTTGAAAAAAAAAATTCTAGTTATCGTGGCAATTGATGGGGATAACCGTAGACTTGTGTTAACTTAGCGGTACTGCCAATTCGGGTTTAATTCGTCATATATAAATTTCTATAGTTTTCGGTATATCTATATAATTAATTTAGGTTTTTAACCATCTATATAATTACCCCATTCATTATATAAGAGGGATATATTTTTGTATTATTGTAGGTATATTTCCAGCTCTCATAATATAGGCGGGATATATTATAATTGACGTTATATTAGCTGTATTTATGAGCTATATTAGGAGGAAACTCGAAAGGCAGTTTGATGAGACAAAAAAATAACTGATTTTGTTTTCATTAGCCACTAGGTATTTAAATGGAATTTTTATTTCCCACTTAAGGAGATGGAAAAGATTAATTCGTTTTCCATTATCGCCTGTAATTAATATCAATCCGTAACACCACTTTAAAAAAATTACTCTGATGTTCATATAAAAAATAGCCTAAACTTTGAATTAAGGTATAGCAAAAATCATCTTAGGTTATACGTAAATATACTTAAATCGGGACATATCTATAATAATCTGTCTTTAAATATTCCCTAAATATACCTAAGCCAACCTCATCCTTAAAGTTACAACTCAAAATATGTCTCAAGTTTGACCTAGTAACACCTCAAGGACAGCTGAAGACAACACAAGGGAAGACGATAAAAACTTCTCGTGGTTGAAATAATTACTTGAAGTGAGGGAGTCCGGCCAAGAGAGACATAACACACACCCATTTAAAGAGGTCAGTTTCTTCAGGGTTTCATTCATTCATTTACTTAGTTTTCGATATTAATATTTGGTCATAATGGAGAGATTATTCTGGTTTTCTTTATTTTTCTTAGTATTCTTTCTTTCTTGTTTCTTTTTCTTTCTTTCTTCTGTTTCTGCTTTTTATTTTTTTCACCTGCAACTTATTTGTTTTTCTTATTTTTCTTCCTTCCTTCTTCTTCTTCTCATTAATATTACCATCATCATTATTATTGTTATTGCAAAGATCATTATTTTAATTTCCCTTGCTATTTACATCAATACAAAATACAGTAAATAAATTTTAATCTTTTCTTTCCATCGCTATGACGTAAACAAATTTTTTTTCTTCCTGAAGTATAAAATAAAATACCAATCAAACACACTAATGAATATGAAGTCGATTTCTTGATTTATAATGTCCTCAGTAAGGGTTGAGGCGTTTAGTAAATCCTCTTGATGTTTGTAATTGATTAAACATTTCTTCCTTACCTGTAATGTGGGCCAGGTAGAGGGTGTTACCTGTCCTCGTGTTCCAGGTAAGCCCAATAAACAGATTGTGTAATCCTTTTATGGTGAACGGGAGATGTGTCTTATTAGGACATGTAAGTTAATATTTTAGGACATGTAAGTTAATATTTTAGGACATGCAAGTTAATATTTTACAAAATTTTCAAGACATTTATTTTTTTTTCTTTGGGTAATTAAAATTCTTGTTCTTGTGACATTAAATAACTCGCCTTTGTTTATGGCATTTAAATGAACTTATTTTTAAAGCGTGTTTCAGGATATTTAAAGCCCGTCACTTACGTCACTAAATATTACGTCTTCTTAGATTAGGTTAGTGAGGCAGAAAAATTTTAATACTGAAGAATGTAGAATAATTTAATACTCCCGTTAATAATAATAAGAATAATGTAAATTTATGATAGAATGTTCGTGTTAGTCTCATTATAATAATTAATAGAATCTAAAAAAATAAAAATAAAAATATAGTTATTTTTATTTCTGTAGTAAAGTATTTTAATTTTGTAATTGATAGTAAAGTAAAATATGGGGAAAATTAACGTGTTTAGTATTACTGTGTCATCTAGAACCGTGTATTTTCCGCCTAGGTCGAGATATCAAATTCAAATCCAAAACTTACAATGGCACGGCTATCCTGCTATCCTTGCTATCTAGTGCTGAAGACCTATTGCAGTATTGAGATATCAATCTTTAATATTTTCACTGTTAGATATCCTCTTTGCTATTTCACGTTACTTAACAATAAGACAATTTCTTCTTCAATCTAATATAACGCGAAGATATCCAGAACGTATTAAATATGTCTCTCAGTAGTTCTCCAAGTACCTCGTTAAGTGGGTAATTATTCCAGACACAATTAGTCGTAAGTCCGCGTACCTTCGTCCAAAATAGGCCTTTGTAAATCACTGAGAATTTTACGGTTTCATAGATTTTGATATTTTACAAAGGGGAAAATTACTCTATATTCAGTGATTCTTTACCAAACGACAATAATAAATACATAGAAGAAACGATGAAATACATTGCTAATAATAACGTAATGTTCTTGTATGTATGTATGTATGTATGTATGTATGTATGTATGTATGTATGTATGTATGTATGTATATCTGGAGTGTCTAATCCTACTGAACGGCTTAAGTATACATTTAATAACACTCATACATAATAATACACCATCCAGCTGTTATAATAGGTGTTGTATATTATGTATTTCTATATACACATACACTAATATACGGTGTAATTTATACGTTATTTCCGTGGTGTAATAACTAGTAAACTTACACGACACAAGACTAGAAAATTACTTACATTTATCGTAAATTAGAAAAAATAAACTTAACTCGTAAATACAGGTACAAAATCAGGTCTAGTATACAGGTACAGTGATCTCTCGGCCGTGAGTTGAATACCTTTATAAGACAAGTAAATATTAGTTACAGTATCTTGTAATGTAAAGTGATACATTTCAGTAGTAAAAATACAGAGTTATGTTTAGCATTTAGGGTTTTTTTTTGATGGTGTTAATGATTAATATAATTTACAGGTGGTAATATAAATAAAACTAACTTTTTCACCATTTCTGTTTGAACCACTTAATTTTTTGTTGTCCCGTAAGTGGTAAATTAAGAATCTCACTTGAATAATGAATTGTACCACTTTTTTTTTTCTTTTTTTACGAGAATTAGCCCACCCGGGCACAGGTCAAACGACCCACAACGGAGCCTGGGGGGCGAAAAAAAAAGAACGGAAAGAAATTGAAAATATAGAAAAAAGGTTATACTGTATTAATCTACACCACGAAGATTCCGGAAAACCAGCTTTTTAAAGTGAGACAGATTGTAAGAGCATGGAAACACAGAAGAAGGCAAAGCATTCCACAGTTTGGCTGTGTGAGGAAAGAAGGAGGTACTATAACGGGTTATTCTCGTGTGACCGATATCCACAGAGAAATGGTGGGCACCGCGGGCAAGACGTGTGTTACGAACTCACGGCCTTACCGGCGGTACACAGGATGCCAAATCCCCTGAACATTGCCCGTTAAAGTACCTGTAAAAGAGAGAGAGTGAAGCAACATTGCGGCGAAGAGAAAGGGGAGAGAGATTGTCGACTAAAGGAGCAGAGTTAATAAGACGAATGCCTTTGATTCCACCCTATCTAATAGTTGGACAGAAGAAGAGCCACCCCAGATATGAGAGCAGTACTCCAAGTTAGGACGAATGAATCCCTCATATACTTGGAGCAACTGCTCAGGAGTGAAGTAGCTGCGGCATCTGTACAGCATTCCCAACTTTCGGGAGGCAGCTTTAGTTATACTAAGGATGTGTGATTTCCAGGACATATTGGAGGAAATGGTGAGGCCTAACATATTTATTTCAGAATTTGGGGGGATGATAGCGTCCTGAAATGTAATTGGTGGGAGATCGTCTACTTTACAAAGTGTAATTGGTAAATATTGAGTTTTGTTACTATTGAACTTAACCAAGTTTGTATCTCCCCATTCAGAGATGCTGCACAGATCCGCATTGATAGAAGTAATGATATCAGTTCTATAAACAGATCTAGTTTGAGAGTTAGGAGGAAGGGGAAAATGTGAGGAAGAGTGAAGAGTAGAATCATCGGCGTAAGAATGGGTAGAATTAATTGTAGTGTGAAGTAAATCATTGATAAAAAGAAGAAAGAGAGTTGGTGAAAGAACAGAACCCTGTGGGACGCCACTATTGGTAGAGAAAGAGCGAGAAATCGATCCCTCGACAACAACTGCCATGGACCGATTCTCAAGGAAGCTAAAGATGAGAGAACAAAGTGGGGGAGAGAAACCAAAAGAGGAAGTTTAGATAGCAAAGACTTGTGCCATACCCTGTCAAATGCTTTGGAGATGTCGAGGGCCACGACAAAAGTTTCCCCATAATCCCTAAGAGAGGATGACCAAAGATGGGTGCAATAGGAGAGCAGATCACCAGTAGATCTTGCCTGGCGAAAGCCATACTGGTGATCCGACAAAAGAGAAAGGCTTTCAAGGTGACGGAGAAAATGGGAGTTCAAGATAGTTTCGAAAATCTTAGAGAGGGATGAAGTTAGGGCAATGGGGCGATAGTTAGAGGGATTAGAATGGTCACCCTTCTTCGGGATGGGCTGAACCAAGGCATGCTTACAAGAAGAAGGAAAAGTTTTGGTTTTGAGGCAAAGGCGAAAGAGGCGAGCAAGCACAGGGGCCAGGGCTTCAGCACACTCCCTCAGAACACGAGGGGGTATTCCGTCCGGTCCATGCGCCTTACTCACATCCAACCTGGATAACACACCGGCAACCCTGCGAGTGGAGATTATAGGAAAGTGCATAGGTTCAGTAGGAGGTGCAGGGGTAGGAGGGGTAGAGTGGGAATCGTCTAAGGTGGAATTAGAGGAGAATAAGGTGCCAAAGAGGTTGGCTTTCTCAGGGGGAGAGTTGGCTATAGAGTTATTGGGACGGAAGAGGGGAGGAAAAGAAGGAGTGCAGAAGTTGTTACAGATGTTTTTAGCTAAGGACCAGAAGGATTTACTAGAGGAAGAATTAGTGAGGACAGCAGTCTTTCTTTTAATAAAATTCCGCTTGGCCCTACGAAGAACAGCCTTTCAACGATTCCTAGAAGTAATGAAAGAGGTATGGGTAATAGGAGAAGGAGATAGTTTCATAGCTCGATATGCCCTATCTCTCACCCTGCAAGCAAGAGAGCAGGAGCGATCAAACCATGATTGTAATGTGAAAGTTTTGGTAGAAGATGGGATAAATGCACTCATACCGCCCTGTATAACCCCAGCAATGCTGTCAGCACATACTGAGGCATCCCGAGTGGAAAAGCAACATTCATCCCAAGGAAAGTCGGTGAAGAATTCTCGCAAGGATTGCCAGCTTGCCCTCCGATAGTGCCATAGTTGATGTTTAGAGGGGGGTGGGGGAGGTGGTCGTGCCCAGTTTGATTTAATAGAAATAAGGTTGTGATCAGAAGAACCTAAGGGGGCAAAAATTGAGTATGAATTGTGTGAGGGGTTAGAGGTAAAACGAAGATCAAGAATGTTAGCAAGTTGATCGTGTCGATCAGGAACGCGTGTAGGGTGTTTGATTATTTGTTCCAAATCATTAAGTAAGGAAAAAGAGAGTGCCTCAGCTCCACCTGGGTCATCCCTTGCAGAGCCAAGCCACTCTCTGTGATGTACATTGAAATCCCCTAGGTAGAGGATCTCGGTGTTGGGGTGTGTGGATAGCAACGACTCATGGCAAGAAGTGAGATAGTCAAAGAGTTCGAAATAGTTGGTAGAGTTGGGAGAACAGTATAGGAAACAAAGAAAAATAGTCACAGTAGGTAGATATATTTTGAGCCAGATGACATCATAAAGGGGAGATTCAAGATCCGTGAGTCGGGCTATAGGTGTACGTGTATTGCAGTAGGCGCATACACCTCCCTTAGAACGGAAGTAGGTATAAAGGTTGTAGTTAGAGACTTGAAAAGGTTTAGGTGAAGCTGCTTTGGTCAGTTGAAGTTCGGAGAGTAGTAAGAGATCGGGGGAAGAGGTTAATAGATGGTGCTCCACAGAAGAAAAATTGGATCTCAGTCCGCGAATGTTGGAAAAATGAAGTGTGAAAAAAGCCGATCCTCCAGCAACCGTAGTGGCGTCAGTTGAGGCCCCAGTAGCTTGATGATGATCAGGTCGGCCCTGGGGTCCACAACCTTCCCGACCAGTGGGACCCATCCGAGAAGGCCCCGCTTCAGTATTAATATCAACTGACAAAGGAGAATAAAATAGAATGAATAAAACAGATCAAGAATGAGTAAGGTTTTAGTTGTGGTGTTGTCAATAGTAAGAGAGACAGTTGAGACCCTGCAATTGTGTGTAAATGAGGCAGAAAGTCAGATCAGCAACTTGGGACTTGGTCACAATTTTCGTGATGCCATATGGCAGCAGGGTCTACCATTAGACAACACATTATGCTTCCAATATCTTCCCAGGTGGTAGTACCTCCCTGTTTGGTAGCTGCCTACTACCTACTACCTACTTAAAACATAACTGTATTAAGTGGATTTCCTAATTAATTCCAAATATTCTTAACTGAACTATGTAATTTAACTGTACAATAATAATAAAAATAAACTGGTCTAATTATAAATACCCATAAAATAATTAACTCAAGTATTATAAGTGGATTAAAGACAGTCCAAACAAATTCCTTCTATTAATTACACTAACCTTTGATGACTTAAAAAAATAATAATAATATATTTTCTTGCTATAATGAACAGGTCTTTCAAGGGTTGTCTAAGAAAGGCAGTCCGATACACGCTAATTAAGAGCTGGTTACCATAAATTAATTAAATGTCAATATCAATTAACTCTTCTTCAACATCTTAAGTTCTGGTATCGATGAGAATTAATATATATTCGTTTAGTAATATATAGTAAATTATATATTTTTTTTATATACGACTATTTTACGAGTCTTTAGCGATACATAATTAATCGCTGTATGATATATGAAAAATTTCCATGACTGTACCGCCGTTGTGAGCCGTTTTAGGGTGATTATAACAGTAGCCTTATAGATAGTTTACAGGACGATGATGACAGTAGCCTTAGAGATAGTTTACAGGACGATGATAACAGTAGCCTTAGAGATAGTTTACAGGACGATGATAACAGTAGCCTTAGAGATAGTTTACAGGACGATGATAACAGTAGCCTTAGAGATAGTTTACAGGACGATGATAACAGTAGCCTTAGAGATAGTTTACAGGACGATGATAACAGTAGCCTTAGAGATAGTTTACAGGACGATGATAACAGTAGCCTTAGAGATAGTTTACAGGACGATGATAACAGTAGCCTTAGAGATAGTTTACAGGACGATGATAACAGTAGCCTTAGAGATAGTTTACAGGACGATGATAACAGTAGCCTTAGAGATAGTTTACAATAGAAGGAGGAGGTTAATAATAAGACTGAGAAATGTAGGAGGAGGAGGAGGTGAGAGAGAAGGAGAATAACGAAAGAGGAAACACAGGACCGAAAAATAACGAAGAAAAATGATGAGAGGAAGACAAAGTAGAGAGAGAGAGAGAGAGAGAGAGAGAGAGAGAGAAGAATAACAACAAATAACGAAAGAAAAAATACGATAACGACAAAAATACAAAGAAAACCCAAGCGGCAGAGACTAAACACAAACACGGGAATAAACAAACCACAATAAGATAAACAAGGCATATAAACAAAAGATTAATAACTGATAACGAAAAAACTAGCAGGTGATAACGAGATAAGTGTCAATACAGAAGATAACTATAGATAACACAATATTTTCATTAACATTATGAATTATAGGATTTATTAATAAGGGATATAATTACACTATAACTTCCTATATATCAATTTATTAGTATTGTATACATGTTAACCTGAACTATATCACGGTAGAGTTTGTTTATGACAGTATGTGTTGGTGTTGAGTAGATCACCTGTAATTAGCGTCATTTAACAGGTGACACTGCAGCGAGTATACAGGTGAGACAGGCGGGGTAGTTCCAAGGAGTGAGAACCAGTGACAGGTGTAAGGGGAGTGACAGGTGTAGGGGGAGAGACAGGTGTAGCGGGAGTGACAGGTGTAGGGAGAGTGACAGGTGTAGGGGGGGTGACAGGTGTAAGGGGAGTGACAGGTGTAGGGGGAGTGACAGGTGTAGGGGGAGTGACAGGTATAGGGGGAGTGACAGGTATAGGAGGTGTGAGAGGTGTAGGGGGTGTGACAGGTGTAGGGGGTGTGACAGGTGTAGGGGGAGTGACAGGTATAGGGGGTGTGACAGGTGTAGGGGGAGTGACAGGTGTAGGGGGTGTATTTCTAAGCAGTGTAGTTGAAACAGGTATAACACACATTGGTGGAGTACACATCAACACCTCCGCTAAACACCCTCCACATATACTCAACACACCCAGGGCCACGTAACACAGTGTTGGTAGGCTTAGGCGGCCATGTCGTGACACCGGCCGTCAGAATCTCCCAGCAAAAGGTAAACAAGATGGCGGCCCCCCCATCCTACATGTCAACAACTCATCCTGAAATATCCCACCTGGACCCTCTACTAGTGGGGGTCGAACCCTGAATTCAGATTAGACTGCCAATACGGCCCGGGAGATCAGCGAGGTCAACCTAATGGAACTTTACACACACTACACTAATCACAAACTCATTCTATCTTAAGTTATTTTAAACCAATAGAGCTGGATTCAGTAACTCTCGTAAGACAAATTTCCAACTGGAAGCTTGAGGCAGCATTACAGTGCCTCACCTCAGCGATCGTAAGACAACAGGTGGCACTCTCACAGTAAGATGGCACCGTCGTTCTTACCATAAACAGACGATCGAGAGGAAATTTTTTCGGAGTACAAATCTTTGAGAACATTGGCAGTAAGTGGATGGCTGGCCGTTCAGGTGTAGCGGGCGGAGGGTGATTAGTGGCTACCGTGGGGACAGGTGAAGGTGAGTTACGATGCACCGTGTCTTAAGTAATAACTCGACCGGTTGAATTATATATCCACCAACTGATGAACAAAAAAAAAATTCCACCATAAAACACCAAAATCCTCAAACAATCGTCCATCAATTTTTTTCCCTCGTAACTTAGGAGGAAAAATAAATAAATAAAACACACATCCAAGTCATTAAAAAAAAGTCTCGGTGTAGTTTCGACGCCATTTTGACCGCCATCCTTCTGTAGTATGCTGTAGAGGACCAAATAGACGCATCCTAAATTCTTCACTTAAGAGGGGAGGATATTTCGGCGGGAGGGCCTTTGAGAATCAGAGTCTAGGGAATTAAAACGTGAAGGAACTGAAGCTGGTAGGATTTCCCCAATTTATTACGCTGAAAAGGATTGTGGTGGGGGAAAAGAGAGGGGAGGGGAGAGGGGGAAGGGAGCGATTGTATCCTGTAAGGGAGAAAGGGAGGGGATTATCATGGGAGGGAAAGAGGGAGAGATGTGTTCTGGAAGGGGGAGGGTTGCGTCACAGAAGGAGGGGAGGGGGAGTGTCAAAAGGAGAGTGGGCATTAGAGGGCAAGATGTCTGAGAGGAAAGTAGTAGGTGAGGAGGCGTGGTGTTGTAGTAGACAGGAGGAGGCGTGGTGTTGTAGTACAGGAGGAGGCGTGGTGTTGTAGTAGGCAGGAGGAGTCGTGGCGTGTTAGTAGGCAGAAGGAGGCGTGGTGTTGTAGTAGGCAGGAGGAGTCGTTGTGTTGAAGTATGCAGAGGGGGCGTGGTGTTGTAGTAGTAGACAGGAGGAGGCGTGGCGTGGTAGTAGCAGAAGGGGGCGTGGTGTTTGTAGTACAGGGAGGAGGCGTGGTGTTGTAGTAGGCAGGAGGAGTCGTGGCGTGTTAGTAGGCAGAAGGAGGCGTGGTGTTGTAGTAGGCAGGAGGAGTCGTTGTGTTGAAGTATGCAGATGGGGGCGTGGTGTTGTAGTAGTAGACAGGAGGAGGCGTGGCGTGGTAGTAGCCAGAAGGGGGCGTGGTGTTGTAGTAGTAGACAGGAGGAGGCGTGGCGTGGTAGTAGGCAGAAGGGGGCGTGGTGTCGGGAGCGGGCAGGAGGGGGCGTGGTGGGCAGGGGGAGGGTGGCGTGGGACAGCGATGGCGGCGCGCCTTGCCTCGCCCTCATGATCAATATGACCCCGGCTCCCCTCCCCTCATTACCGCTACCCCCGGGCTCTCCCTGCCTGCCCCTACCCTGGCCAGCCTCCCTACCTGATCCTACACTGGCCAGCCTCCCTACCTGATCCTACCCTGGCCAGCCTCCCTACCTGTCCCTACCCTGGCCAGCCTCTGTGCCTGACCCTACCCAAGTCTCACCTGACCCCCTGACCTGGTCAAACTCTGTACCTGACATGACCCAACCTAACCTAAACACAATTTAAACTAAACTGAACAAGACTAAACCACGCTTCTATCTATCTAAATTTTGTCAAGCTCAAATAATCCTTGTCACCACTGTCATACACCCACCAACCCACAGTCATACACCCACCAACCCACAGTCATACACCCACCAACCCACAGTCATACACCCACCAACCCACAGTCATACACCCACCAACCCACAGTCATACACCCACCAACCCGCAGTCATACACCCACCAACCCGCAGTCATACACCCACCAACCCACAGTCATACACCCACCAACCCACAGTCATACACCCACCAACCCACAGTCATACACCCACCAACCCACAGTCATACACCCACCAACCCACAGTCATACACCCACCAACCCACAGTCATTCACCCATCAACCCACAGTCATACACCCACCAACCCACAGGCATACACCCAGCCTCTGTATCTGACATTACCTGACCTGACTTAACCAGATCCAATCAAGAAACCCATTATTTTTCACCTTGAAGCAGGTATCGAGGCCACCTGACCTGACCTCAATTACTCTGCAATATTCCCAAGGCATGTGACCACCTCTGCTAGCGTCTTCGGTACACCTAACATGACATGACCTGACCTGACCTGACCTGGCCTGACCTCCGAGAACGAGAAAATAAACCCAAGATCTATTTAAATCTATCCCAGAAATTTAAACCTTCAATATATTTGTTTTTAGTTCATTTGTTGTCTTTGTTTTGCTCTTGTGTTTACGGTTCTTGTTTATGAATTAAAGAAACAATAAGAGAATCCAGCCCGTCAAACTTCTACTGATAATCACAACTCGAATTATGCAACTGAAGAACAACAACAACAATAAGAAGAACAAGAACAAAAAAAACAGCAGGATATAATTCCTATAGAACCTCATGACTAGTTTATTAATGCCTTAAGAAACACCAACAACAATCCTCAGCCAACACGGACCTACAAAACATCAACAAGGTGACGACAACAACAGCTCAAACGCTCCAGCTTAACACCTACAAATTTCCGGGAGTTTAGTGTCGCTACATGAAACATAAACACGGCGGCGAGTCCTACAGCTACACACTGTAACTGTCGGCGGAGCAAAGGACGAGACAGCGACGCTTACTCATTGGTGGAGTTTTAATAACAACAGCATGTGGTAACTAGGAGATGTGTGTGTGTTGTGAGGTACTGAAGGACCACAACATCTCACGTTTTGTGTTACACGTCAAAGACTGAACAATGTGAAGCAGCGGCCCTCCCCCCACACCACGCTGCCTGTAGTAACACCACCGTTAATAAAGGACAAAACGGTACAATATGGAGGTGGGGGGTGGCGTGTGGACAAGGCACGAGAGAGCGGCCTTGTTAATATGATGGTCACCAGACACGGCCAACACCAGGTGGCGGGTGTAGCTCTTCCTGCTGAATAAAAACCAAGAGCGAGTTTGACGACGCTACACGAACACCGTCCTCAAGGGGGACATCTTGGACTCGAGTGTGAGAGATAGAGACTCCCAAACAATCAAACACGTCTGGTTAATTCCTTCACTTTTATATAAGAACACATTCGTCTTCAACTAAACACGATTTCTTTTCAACTTCTCCTAAAAAAATTCCTCTTCGACTCCAAGGCTGAAATTCGAGTCCCACTTGAAACGAATAAAATAAAATATATGTGAAGAGAAAATGTAAATAATGTGTTTGACTGTGTGAGGCTGATGGAAGCAACACTAATTCTGCTGTATAATGGGTTGTGTTCAGTAAGGTCAGAGTGATTAGTGGCGCGCGCCATCACAGTGCCACGCCACTTCCCGCCTACTATACACGCCCCTACACCCACCACGCCTCCCTCTTGCCCAACTCAACACGCCCACTTAGCTACCCCTACACGCCCCTTACCCTCCCCCCACCATACACCACGCCCCTTGCTGCCCACCCCTTACGCGCCCCCACCCCTCCACACCACGCCCACCCACTCATCGTACACTAATAAGGTGATAAGATTACCTCATCATGACACTGGTGTGAATCAGCATCAGGAACTCACCTTCCCCTGCATCAAGGTGCCCACCCTCACCCACCCTACCTGGCAGCCACTCACCTGCGTATTATACCACCTGACACGGGAAATCACACACACACACGGGATGAAACGGTAGAACACAGTGCTTGTAAGGTAAATAGAAGCCAGTCTTAATGGGTCCCAACCTTAAACTTTTAGGACTGAGGCCCATTAGTATTGAGAGCCGTCAGGATTGGGACTCATTAAGACTGAGGTCTATTAAGACTGGAACCATTAGTTCTGTGGTATCTTTGGACTGAGGCTCATTAGGACTGAGAACCATTGAAAATGTGACCCATTAGAATTGGGGCCCATTAAAACTGGGACCCAATAGGACTGGGGCCCATTAGGACTAGGGCCCATTAGGACAGGGGTTCATTTGCTAAGATGCCCACCTAGTAAAAGTACAAAAGAGGGCATGCAAGATTAGTCTCTCCCCTTCCTACTCCACATATCAAGAAGCGCTCGACACATTGACCCTTTCGACTCTCACTGACCATCACCACGACCACATCTGCAAATTTGGTAAGAAGCTTCTACACCATCCTCGACACGGGCTCCTACTACCACCTGAGATCCCTAGCCCGAGAATTGCTGTTTGACACCACAACCGCATCCAGCCCATACGTGCACGAACTGATCGCTATAAGAACAGCCCAGTCCCAACCATTGTAAAAATTATCAATAACTTGTAATAAACCAGTGTATTCACTCCCAGTAAATACTACTTCTTGCACTGTCATTATGTTGAAATGCACTGTAGTTTGAGCTTTTCCCCATCTAGTTATTATATATCTTATTTGTATCACTTATGTTACTTGTATATTATTTGTAATTCGAAACCCATTCCCCAAATATGTAACTGTATATTTTCAGCCTTCTGGCTGCCAAGCTCTTTCAATAAACCGTTAATTATTATTATTATTATTATTATTATTATTACACTTAATTCTACCAGTTGAATCACAGGTGATGGCCGTCAGCCACGGTAGTTGAACACCAACTCAAAACCAGGGTTCGACTCCCTAATGAGAAAAATGTCCAATAAACAGCATTTCAGGTCGAGTTGTTTACATATAGAATGGGGGACGGCCATCTTGTTTCCCTTTTTCACCGGGGGATTCTGCCGGCCGGTGTCACGACATGGCCGCCGGAGCCCATATAGCCCCTTTGTTACTACTGCTGCCGGATAAACCTGTGTTGTAACCATAGGTGTATCCGGCACCTATACACACCTGCCTCGAAGTCAGGTGTAACCACCACCTGTACACACCTGTACATCACACAACACAACACCTTCCACACTCCCAACCAAACTTAAAGCAATTATTATATATCTATAGTGTAACTAACTACACATTACAATACACTGAAATAATGAAACAAAAATATATTCAGAATCTAAGAGAAGTATAGGAGAATAATCCTTAAATACAAACTCGATAAAACTTAATCTTGGTTACACCGCATTTTTTTCAGTAAGACAATATATATAATTACATTGGGCAGTCCATTACCACAAATTACACTGATAAACGGTACGTAATGGATACTGAATTACAAGTCTCATAACTAAGTCTGGCTAAAACAGTGGTAGACATTGTTTAGACATAAGCCAGTTGACCGCTGAGGTGAACATTAAACTAGTATGATTAAAATAGCAACCAATGATTTGAAGATTAATTAATGTAAATGTGAAATACCTAAGAGAATAGCAAATAAATAAAATACACCAACGAGATAAATAAATAAGAATGAATGGAAAATTATTGAACAATAAAATGAAAATAAGAAAACGAATAAACAGTAAAATGAAAATAAGTAAGAATAAAAAAAAGAATAACAATTACTACAATAAAACTAAATAAAACAAAATAAACAGAAAAGAATAAGAAACACAATAAATAAATAACACAGCAACACAAACAACATCATTTACTGTGTTACTTCACATCAACGTGTCCAACATTTGTCTTGACTCCATTTTCGTGAATATAATTAAGTCAAACATCATAACACACATCCCGGTAAAAAAAAAAACACCAACGACAACAATAAATAAATAAACATTAAAAATAAATTCAATATATTTTCCCTAAGATTTTTTTTACTACGAAGTCAGGGCAAAAAGTTTGTATACGAATCTTCCTCAACATAATGCGGGGAAGCAGTTCTTTCACCACATTTATACTCGTAGGTTATACTGTAGAGATCCCCCGTGTTCAGAATACAGAGCCACTTATTGACGGTACAGTTACAGCCACTTATTGACGGTACAGTTACAGCCACTTATTGACGGTGCAGTTACAGCCACTTATTGACGGTGCAGTTACAGTCCAAACTCCTTGTACACTTGAGGGCGGTTGACAACATGTGAACGCTGCTTGCATTATAAATTGTCAGAATAAAAAACTAAAAAAAAAAATCCGATACTAAGAAAAAACTGAGTAAATTAATGTTAAAATATCAATCTACCTTACCTACATCACCTCCTTAAGTAGATGGTATATTATCCAGCATGTCCAGGGAATACCCGAGGCACCGACTCTATTCAGAGATAGTGAAGAAAACAAATTAAGTGAGATAGTAGTGACTAGTAACGATGTTAGTAAGCAAATAGACAAACTAAAGCCTAATAAGTCACCTGGTCCCGATGAGATATTTGCCAGAGTATTAAAGGAATGTAAGGAAGAGCTTAGTATGCCCTTAGCAAAGTTGTTTAACATGTCATTAAAAACAGGTGTAGTACCAGAATCCTGGAGGATAGCGAATGTAATACCGATTTTCAAGAAGGGGGATAGATCACTATCCTCTAACTACCGCCCAATCAGTCTAACATCAATAGTAGGCAAATTACTGGAAGCAATAATTTCAAACTCTATTCGAAATCACCTGGAGAAGCACCGATTGATCAATGATTCCCAGCATGGCTTCACAAGCGGACGTTCTTGCCTAACTAATCTATTAACATTCTTTTCATCAGTTTTCGAATCGGTGGACGAGGGGCACAATTATGATGTGGTTTATCTCGACTTTAGCAATGCCTTCGACAGAGTCCCCCACGAAAGACTAATTAGAAAGGTAGAAGCTCATGGCATCAAAGGTGACATCCTTAAATGGATTAGGGCGTGGTTACAGGACAGGAAACAGCGAGTGAGCATTAACGGCACTAAGTCCCATTGGAGCAACGTCACAAGTGGAGTTCCCCAAGGCTCAGTACTTGGACCACTATTATTTATTATATACATAAACGACATAGATATCGGCATTGACAGCAACATAAGTAAATTTGCTGATGACACTAAAATAGGACGTGTTATCAAATCTGACGAGGACTCGGCAAAACTACAGGAAGATCTAAACAAATTTTTCGAATGGTCTGAAAAATGGCAGATGAAATTCAACGTCTACAAATGTAAAGTACTCAGTATAGGAGATGTAAACAGGGAAACCAGATACCAGATGAACAACGATGCCATAGAGAAATCCGACTGCGAGAGAGATTTAGGAGTAATGATAAGTAGGAACCTTAAGCCAAGTAAACAATGTGTTTTTGCTCGTAACAAGGCTAATAAAGTACTTGGGTTCATACAAAGGAGTGTTAGTTACAAGACTAGCGAGGC
The DNA here is from genome assembly GCF_018991925.1 of Homarus americanus. Taxonomy (NCBI): domain Eukaryota; kingdom Metazoa; phylum Arthropoda; class Malacostraca; order Decapoda; family Nephropidae; genus Homarus; species Homarus americanus. The sequence goes on along the minus strand of NW_024717491.1, from coordinate 46,955 downwards.
CATCCTAAAACTGTATCTTGCTCTTGTGAGACCACACCTGGATTACGCAGTTCAGTTCTGGTCACCGTATTACAGAATGGATATAGAATCCTTGGAAAGAATTCAGAGGAGAATGACAAGACTAATCCCGGGCATTAGGAACCTTGAGTATAGAGACAGGTTAAAGCTTCTTAATTTGCACTCCCTTGAGAGACGTAGAGCGAGGGGCGACCTGATAGAGGTGTATAAGTGGAAGGCAGGGCTAAACAAAGGTGACATTACAAAGGTACTCAAACTATCCAACCAGGAGCGAACTCGTAACAATGGTTTTAAATTAGACAAATTTAGATTTAGGCGTGAAATAGGTAAACACTGGTTTGGAAACAGAGTAGTGGATGAATGAAACAAGTTACCAAATATCATCATTAACTCGAATACGCTGAATTGCTTCAAACATAGGTTGGATGCTCATATGAGCAATAGGGGTTGGGTGTAAACGGGACTGCCCAGTATGGGCCAATAGGCCCGCTGCAGTTTCCTCCATTCTTATGTTCTTATGTTCTTATGTATTGTCTAAAATAATACAGTATAATTGGTTATTTTACTTAAATTATGACCTTGTGTGATAATAGGACATAGTACCATAATAAACCTTTTCTCAAACTGTTAAATAACTCAACAAAAATAATAATAATCCATTCTAAACAACGGATTATCAGACGTAGATGTCATAATTCAGCTCATCATAATTATCCATACACTCTCGTGTATAAATTCCACCGTCAAAATTCGTATTGTCGGAAGAAGTTTTACTGTCTGAATGTCTGTCTAATTCTACAAAAACTCTCCGTTAGTATCCATCTATTTCCTCTGTTACCTCATCACTTAAGAGTATTACAAAATATTACCACTTACTGTAACACCTGATGTGCATACTCATATTTATAATCCTGTGTATTTTGTAACTGAAAGAAAATACAGGTACAGGAATATTTAGTTACTCTTGCGGTATACAAAATCATACATCTATCTATCTATCTACTGTATCTATCTATCTATCAATCTATCTATCTATCTACTGTATTTATCTATTTATATCTATTTTATTAACTCACCTGTACCATTAATCATCAGTTTATTTATCTTAATCTTCTTCCCATTTTCATTTATTCCTCTTAACTATGTATGTATCTACACCCACAAACATACCTACTATCCACTCCCAAACATCCACAAACATACCTACTATCCACTCCCAAACACCCACAAACAAACCTACTATCCACTCCCTACACCCACAAACATACCTACTATCCACGCCCTACACCCACAAACATACCTACTATCCACGCTCTACACCCACAAACAAACCTACTATCCACGCCCCACACCCACAAATAAACCTACTATCCACGCCCTACACCCACAAACAAACCTACCATCCACGCCCTACACCCACAAAACAAAACCCACGCCCTACACCTAAACCTATACACGCCCTACACCTACAAACAAACCTACTATCCACGCCCTACACCCACAAACAAACCTACTATCCACGCCCTACACCCACAAACAAACCTACTATCCACGCCCATACACCCACAAACAAACCTACTATCCACGCCCTACACCCACAAACAAACCTACTATCCACGCCCCACACCACAAACAAACCTACTATCCACGCCCCACACCCACAAACAAACCTACTATCCACGCCCTACACCCACAAACAAACCTACTATCCACGCCCTACACCCACAAACAAACCTACTATCCACGCCCCACACCCATAAACAAACCTACTATCCACGCCCTACACCCACAAAGAAACCTACTATCCACCCTACACCCACAAACAAACCTACCATCCATGCCCCACACCCACAAACAAACCTACTATCCACGCCCTACACCCACAAACAAACCTACTATCCACGCCCTACACCCACCAAACAACCCACAAACAAACCTACTATCCATCCCTACACCCACAAACAAACCTACTATCCACGCCTACACCCACAAACAAACCTACTATACACGCCCCACACCCACAAACAAACCTTCTATCCACGCCCTACACCCACAAACAAACCAACTATCCACTCCCTACACCACAAACAAACCTACTATCCACGCCCTACACCCACAAACAAACCTACTATCCACGCCCTACACCCACAAACAAACCTACTATCCATGCCCTACACCCACAAACAAACCTACTATCCACGCCCTACACCCACAAACAAACCTACTATCCACGCCCTACACCCACAAACAAACCTACTATCCACGTTCTACACCCACAAACAAACTACACACTACACCCACAAACAAACCACTACTATCCACGCCCCCACACCCACAAACAAACCTACTATCCACGCCCCCACACCCACAAACAAACCTACTAACCACGCCCCACACCCACAAACAAACCTACTATCCACGCCCTACACCCACAAACAAACCTACTATCCACGCCCTACATGACCTACTATCCACGCCCTACACCCACAAACAAACCTACTATCCACGCCCTACACCCACAAACAAACCTACTATCCACGCCCTACACCCACAAACAAACCCACTATCCACGCCCCACACCCACAAACAAACCCACTATCCACGCCCTACACCCACACAAACAAACCCACTATCCACGCTTTACACCTACAAACAAACCCAATATCCACGCCCTACAAACAAACAAACCTACTATCCACGCCCTACACCCACAAACAAACCTACTATCCACGCCCTACACCCACAAACAAACCTACTATCCACGCCCCACACCCACAAACAAACCTACTATCCACGCCCCACACCCACAAACAAACCTACTATCCACGCCCTACACCCACAAACAAACCTACTATCCATGCCCTACACCCACAAACAAACCTACTATCCACGCCCTACACCCACAAACAAACCTACTATCCACGCCCTACACCCACAAACAAACCTACTATCAACGCCCTACACCCACAAACAAACCTACTATCCACGCCCTACACCCACAAACAGACCTACTATCCACGCCCCACACCCACAAACATACCTACTATCCACGCCCACACCCACAAACAAACCTACTATCCACGCCCTACACCCACAAACAAACCTACTATCCACGCCCACGCCCACAAACAAACCTACTATCCACGCCCCACACCCACAAACAAACCTACTATCCACGCCCTACACCCACAAACAAACCTACTATCCACGCCCTACACCTACAAACAAACCTACTATCCACGCCGTACACCCACAAACAAACCTACTATCCACGCCCTACACTTACAAACAAACCTACTATCCACGCCCTACACCCACAAACAAACCTACTATCCACGCCCCACTCCCACAAACAAACCTACTGTCCACGCCCCACACCCACAAACAAACCTACTATCCACGCCCTACACCCACAAACAAACCTACTATCCACGCCCTACACCTACAAACAAACCTACTATCCACGCCTCATCACAGGAAACAGGTAAAACATTTCTGTGATCGTTCTTCAATAATTCCATACGCCAACCTTACCTGCATTTATCTCAATTACAGTATAAAATTTTAGTGGTAATTTCAGCATCGGAATCAATCAATCAATCAATCAATCTCTCTCTCTCTCTCTCTCTCTCTCTCTTTCTAGATGGAAAATTTCATGACGTAAAATCCGATGAAAACTCGACCATGTTTATACGTGTTGCTTCGAGGTTTTGTTTTCATGTTAACCTCATGTTTCGTTTCGATAATTGACACATATCACAGAAGGTGAACTACAAACTGACCTTTGACCTGACACCGACGACCGACCGACGGAAGATGGGGCTTCGGGTTTAGTCGTATCCCATTTGAGAGTTTTATGAATGTGAAGCCCCGAATTAGTAAACAAACCCTACAGCTCAATTTGGATTCGAACTTGTGCATCTTGTTCTTGAATCAGAACCTTATCTCAAACATATATAGGGGTTAGGTTAGGTTGGGTTGGGTTAGGTTGGGTTAGGTTGGGTTGGGTTAGGTTAGATTGGATTAGGTTAGGTGAGCCGTGTCCATCACAACCAGACAATTATCCCCGTCCATCAGATCTTCCCTTTAACAAATCCTCAACATAAAAAACAAATTCACCTCCATGTGTTAAAATCTTACTACACTACATTACCGTCACCACTATACCAAACCTGTGTAATATTAACACACTAATACACTATTAAGACATCACCAAATCCATCAATAAACAGTACATCTTCCTTTAGACTTGATTAGAAAGAAAAACAGGAAAATATGCCCAGAATCTCAATTTCATTCACTAACATTACGAAAAATTACAAGAGTTAAGAGTCAAAGCAAGATATGTACTGTACGCAATGATGATGTTATTTTGTTCGCCATCATTGTGTCCTAAAGTTAATCTGTTTTGTGAAGTAAATCCTCGGACTTGGGAACAAATCATCATGTGTACCTTTGAGTATTAAGGTCTTGATCCATTTCCTTGATGTCTACCGTTTGGAACAGGTAACACCACCACAATTGTTTTAACCAAGACGAAAACGGACGAAAAAAAAAGCTTCTACAAATATCAAGTATTAATTTTCTCTCTTTACAGGATCTAATACTCTTGGAAATGTGTTTAAATTAATCTGATTTGTTTTCATTTATTGTCGATCCTTTATAAGAGGACTTGTGGATCCCCCGAGCCTATCCGGCCATTTTGTTTAAATTTTTCGGTGGCTCTAAAATACCATTAAAACAATATTGAGTATAAACGTTTGGCTCAACTGATGATCTCAAACATGTCCCAACATTTTTTGCCTCAACTCCACATTCTGTAACTCATTTAGGTAGATGTCCCTCACTACACATACACTGGACTATGTGTAATGTTGCAGCTAATGTGTTATCAAGATATTGCACATTATAAGTTCATGTGTGGTCATTATTATATCAAACGGAGGAATTTTAAAGAGCTATTGCACCACCTGTATCATTAGTTGTCGCCAGGTGATGGAATATTTAGGTAGATTATATTTTATTTACTGTAATTAAAGTTTCAATACCTAAGACGTTCCACTATAAGAGTCTTTAAACCTCAGGTAAGGTCTTAAGACTTTCTACTCTAGGTCTTACACCCTGGAGTAGCTGTATCGTCCACATAGGTAATTACTCCACAAGGAACCACAAGTTACACCTTGATGTAATACTTCATTTACTGCCAAACTTTATAGGGAAATATTTTTTCACAAAGAATTTCAAGTTACAATTTCACATAATAAGTTACATTACAAACGTTCCTTCGGCTTACAGTTAAACTTTGCAATGTCAAGATATTTTTTTCACTGCAGAGGAAATTATCCGTCATCATCATCACCACACACACACACACACACACACACACACGCAAAGACAAAACTCCTGTATCCAGATTCTCAAAAGTTTATAAATTAAATTCTTCCCTAAAATTAAACAGACAATACATCTATTTGGTGGTTACAAGTTCCCCAAAGAATGCAGTGATGGGTAGGGAAACACTGTGTAACACTGAAGTCCGTTTATTATGGATGAGAGACATACAAGTGGTGACTCGCGTGTGCCATGCACGGCTCACACAGTCAGACTGAGGCTGCCTTGCCATATGGCAGCCTCGGGGCAATGTTGCCACATAACGTGCAGTGTTGCCACGTGATGATATATATAAATGCTACTCGGCACAGTAGCTTATATACAGGGTTGCTACTCGGCACAGTAGCTTATATACATAACCTACATCTCCCTCCCCCCTCACGCTCATAGTCTTTGTCTTGAGCGGACTTCTTAGTCCTAAGTCGCTCCGAGCGTCGAGGTGCACTGTGGGGCGGATCCTCGTGAGGTGTAGGTGACTCGTCCTCGGTCAGGGGGCCAGCAGCAGGGGGTGGGACTGGCCGGAGGAAGCGGCGGTTCCTCCACCAGACACGGCCGCTCGGCATCCTGACCTTGTAGTCCCGCGACCGGCCGACGCCCATCACTATGCCCACCTTGTCCCAACGTGTCGTCGTCGGGTCCTGGACGCGGGCAAGGGCACCAATCTCCAGTGGCTGAAGAGGGCGGGCATGGTCGTCATACCGAGCCTTGGCGTCCTGGGCACGTGAAGCGGCGCGGCGGTCGCAGCTCTCGGCTCTGGTCTGCCACTCCTTCGCAAAGGCCTTGGCGTGTGCAGGAACGCAAGAGCGGAGAGGGTGACCATACAGGATCTGGGCAGGGGAGCGTCCTGTGTGGGTGGGAGTATTACGTAACTCCAGGAGTCCTTTGTCAAACGCCTCACAGTCTATGTTGCCTGAAGAGGCCACCTTGAGGATGAGGTGCTTGACTGTCTTGACCACAGCCTCAGCATGGCCGTTTGACTGTGGGTAGTGGGGTGTTGACACGATGTGGCGGACTCCCCAACGCTCCAGGAATCCTGTGAAGTCCCGGCTGGTGAACTGTGGCCCACCGTCCGTCCGCAGACGTACGGGGACGCCCAGGTCACGAAAGAGGTGCCGGAGGTGGCGAATGGTGGCCGTGGACGTCGTGTCCGAGCCACAGATTACCACCACAGGCCAGCCAGAGAGTCGGTCGGCGACAACTAGGAAATGTTTCCCAGCTGTGCTGAAGAAATCAGCCGACACGGACTCGAAGGGCCTGGTGGGTTCGTTGTCGCACAAGAGGGGCTCTTGCTGTTGACTGGGCTGCATGATCTGGCACGGCTCACAGGCACGGACCGTATTGACGATATCCGCGTCAATGCCGGGCCAGTACACAGCCTGCCTTGCGCGGCGCTTGGTGGCCTCTGCTCCACGATGGCTGTCGTGTAAGCGGGTCAGAACGCGACGACGGAGAGCTGCAGGGACGACCACACGGGCACCGTACAGGACGAGGTCCCCATCTGTGTAGAGGTCCTCACGTATCTTCCAATACGGGCGTAGGGCGTTGTGGAGGTCAAAACGGTCGCGAGGGAACCCAGTCCTCACACTCTCCAAGAGCTGAGTGTAGGAGGGGTCGTCGCGTGCCGCGGTCCGTAGTTCCTCAAGGGCCAGATCGCTGTCGGGTGGCGACACTGAGGCCTGGATGCTGGCGAGGGACTGTACGGCCTGCAAGGTGACGATGTTGCTGACGGAGAAACCGGCCTCGGTGCTGAGCATCTCGTCTTCAGGTGTAGGGAGGCTGACTGGGGAGCGGGAGAGGGCATCCGGGATGCACAACTCCTTACCTGCGCGCCAAGCCGCGGTGAAGACGAAGGCCAAAATCTTCTCCTTCAGGCGCTGGAGGCGGGGATTCTCGATGGCGTCCAGCGAATAGTGGTTAAGAATGGGGACCAAGGGCCTGTGGTCTGTGATGAGGTTGAAGTGCTGTAGGCCAATCAAGTAGAACTTGCACTTCGATAAGGCCCATACCACTGCCAGCAGCTCCAGCTCGATGGTAGCGTAGCGAGACTCAGCATCGGTGAGGAAGCGAGAGCCACACTGTACGAGCCGGTACTTTCCTCCACCGTGATCCTGGAGAAGGGCGTAACCAACCCCGTACAGGCGCGAGGCGTCTGTCTGGAGGACGGTGGGGAGCGCTGGGTCGAAAGTAGCGAGGATAGGTGGACTTGACAGGGCCTCCTTCACCTTATGAAAGGCGAGGTCGTGGTCAGGGGTCCACGTGAACGTCCTCTTGGGGCTCATCAGGGGGCGGAGAGGCCCGGCAGCGGCGGAGACGTCAGGAGAAAATTCTGCCAGCTGGTTCACCAGGCCCATGAAAGACCTGAGATCCGTAAGGTTGGCAGGTTTCGCAAAGTCCGCTATGGCGCGAACTTTCTCCGGGTCCGCAGCAATGCCATCCCTTGAGAGTCGGTAGCCGCAGAAAGACACTGCAGGTGCGGCCAAGACGAACTTCTCGGCATTCAGAGTGATGCCGTGCGTCCTACACCTGGTCAGTACCTCGTCGATGCGGCGAAGATGCGTCAGGTAGTCCTCATCGTAGAGGAGGACTTCGTCCACTACCTTCACGCAGTTGGTCACGCCTTGAAGTGCCATGTCACCATGGAGACAGAAGGCGTCCCCCGTAGCAGCGAATCCCATAGGGCCACGGCAGTAGCGGAAGCGTCCGTAAGGTGTGATGAAAGTGGTCAGTGGCAGATCCTCTTTCTTCAGTGGGATCTGCCAGTAACCACAGAGGGCGTCCATCAGCGAGAATTGCCGTACCTTCGGATCCACACTCCGTATAGCTGCAAAAGGTGTGGGTGAAGGTTGGGCGGGACGGGACACCTGGCTGTTAAGCTTAGACAAGTCGGTAGTAATCCGCACTCCACCGTTAGTCTTAGCCACAGCAACTAGAGGGTGGCACCAAGGGGATGGGTTGTCACCAACGGGTACGATGACACCCTGGGCCACCATGGAATCCAGTTCCTTCTTGACTGAATCCCTTACGGCGAGAGGAATCAACCGGGGAGTGTGTATGGCAAACGGCTGTGCATCTTCCCGCAGGTGTATCCTCATAGGCGGACCCGCCATAGCCTTCAGTGGCGCGGTCCGTAGGGCCTCCTTCGTCACCAGGACATCCGAGTACTCCTTCAGGAAGTAGGCCCTTGCGGCTGAAGGAGACGTCTCGCTGTGAAGAGGAAGCAGCCGTGACTTGGGTGGAGGCGGGGAGGGAGTGGACGCGGGTTCTGGGCAGCTCTGTGTGGCAGCGCCAGGCGTATCGCTCGTCGACTCACGCACCCTGCTGGCGGTGTAACGAGCAGCTGGGATCTGCTTGGGAAAGTCTCTGGGCACCACGCCTAACTCCTTGCAGTGCTCCCACGACAACAAGGGTGTAGCGAGAGTAGGCTGCACGTCGATCCATCCGTGACACGACCTGTCGCCGTAGGTGATCTCTGCTTGAAAGGAGCCCACAGCGTCCGGCATCTGGGAACCGTCAGCATTGTAGTACAGCAGCTGCGGCGGTGGTCCCAGGTCACGTTTGGTGTGGCCCAGTTTCTGGAGGTGCTTCAACCCAATCACCGTAGTATCAGCGCCGGTGTCCGGTATCACCTCGATGTGACCCGACACATCACCGTGTGTGACGGCGACGCGGATAGTAGGGGAAGAGGTAGCCCTGGGGCGTGTGGTCGATTCCACCCTCCTGATGTGACTCCGCTGCTGCTTGGGGCTGCGTGGGCTATCTGGAGGGGGCTGCGTGCGAACCACCCAGATGGAAGTGCGCTGCTGTCCTCGTCTCGGGCTTTTGGGCTTGGGTTGGCGGCAGCACTTGTCGTAGTGTCCATAGTGACCGCAGGCCTGACACTTGTGGCCTCGTGCAGGGCACCTGTCTGTGTTAGACCAGTGGCCCTTACGGTCACATCCACGACACAGTGCGTCGGCGGCCGGGCAAGTCTTGGGGCCATGCTGCTTTCCACAGCTGCCACAGGAAGCACTAGGCGGAGGCGTGGAAGAACGTGTGGCAGCCTTCGTGTTGTTGGCCGCCTTCTTACCCTTCTTGTACTGAGAGATTGCTCTCACAGCAGGAGGGGCCCGTAAGGCAGAGGTGGCGGACTTGGTGGCCTCGTATGACCGACATTCAGTCACTACCACCTGGAGTGTGGAGGAAGCGTCCAGGGGAATGAGTGGCTGCATCAACTCTTCGTGCCTGACACCTGTCAAGATCCCGTGCTTGATCCAGGCTTCCTCACATTCCCGGCTGTGTGCCTTGCAGACGTCGATCTCCTCTGACAAACTCTTCAAGCGTACAAAAAAGTCGTCAAAGGATTCGTTCTCCGCCTGCTTGCAGCTGGTGAAGGCACGGCGACGCAAAGCCTCGTTGTTCCGACCTTTAACGTGCTCCTGTAAAAGGTCGAGCACATCCGTCACTGAAGATGTAGAATCGGGAGGCACTTGCAACGTGTGCTCCAAAACTCTCTGGGTCTCCAGCGACAAACACATCCGCAGTTGGATGAGCTGTTTGTTTGGAGGCATGCTATCAAGGTCCACCATCGTGGAGTAATCTGTCCAACGCCGCCTCCACTCACGAAAAAGCTGAAACGTGACGTCTGGTGAGAGGGCGGGTGGGGGTTGAACAGATGCCTTGGGAGCTGTTGGGATAGCAAGGGTACCTGCAGGACGCTGGTGTGGTGGAGGAGGGAGGGTACTGGCGCCTATATGCGCGCTACCTGCGAGTGAGGGAGGGTGGGTTAGCGCCAGGGTCGCCAATAGTGCCTCAAAACGCAACTTTTCCTCCTCTCTTCGTGTCTCCTCCCTCTGAAGTTCTATCTCTCTACGTCTCTCGTCCCGGTCGTCCATCCACCTCAGAATTGTGGCAATGTCCGTCACTGGAGGTGGAGGATGAGAGTCTGCGCCCGGTGGAGGAGAAGGTGGTGGGGAGTCGTGTCTCCCATCTTGATGTTGTCCCTTCTTACCTCCCATCTTTGTGTGTGCGTGGACTGCACTGTTTAGTATATAAAGTGGCGCCTCAACAGCTCGAACCACATATATATGACATAAACAGCGCAGAGATCACGCATATAGTCCATTGTTCTGTCCGTGAGCGAGTGCGTGCGTGTGTGTGTGTCTGAGAGATTGCTTCGTGGTGGCCTTAATGCCGGTGGCTGGAGACGCGGCGGGAGTGAGACCGTCAGTATCACCCGGGATGTCACACAAGAAGGGTGTACGCCTGCGTGCTCCGTGGGTACCACCAAAAACAGGCCAATGCTCAACTCTCAGCTCTAGACACACACACTAATACACTGACACTAACACTGCCACCGTCACTAAAACGCACTGTGACGGAGCAACACTGCACATCGCGGCGAAACACAGCACAACACAACACAACACACTATAAGTCGACGCGCATGACGCGCATCACCGGCAGACGTAACTGTCTCGGCACCGTTCACACACTTTGTAAGTCCACAGATCCTAGGCACTGCGCCATGGTGGTTACAAGTTCCCCAAAGAATGCAGTGATGGGTAGGGAAACACTGTGTAACACTGAAGTCCGTTTATTATCGATGATAGAAATACAAGTGGTGACTCGCGTGTGCCATGCACGGCTCACACAGTCAGACTGAGGCTGCCTTGCCATATGGCAGCCTCGGGGCAATGTTGCCACATAACGTGCAGTGGTGCCACGTGATGATATATATAAATGCTACTCGGCACAGTAGCTTATATACAGGGTTGCTACTCGGCACAGTAGCTTATATACAGGGTTGCTACTCGGCACAGTAGCTTATATACAGGGTTGCTACTCGGCACAGTAGCATATATACAGGGTTGCTACTCGGCACAGTAGCTTATATACATAACCTACACTATTTATCATAGAGTATGTGAACAATATCGACGCCATAATGGTTACCATCTTTGAGTCATATAATTAGTTAGCTACATAGTGTTAATTATTTAGTTAAATAGGAAAAAATAATCTACTAGCGTGTGTTGTGACCAAAATAAATCAACATTGTATTTACTTTCTCCTCCAGGGGGCACTAAGTCTAGAGAAATGACACAATTGACATCTACATAAAGTGACTGACCAAGGGTAGATATTGGCTACCTTTTGTGTTACTTTGAGGTCGTAAGAACACACAGAGCTGCTCTTAAGGATGTTTACCACAATACACCTCAACCAGTTTCTCATTCACTAAGGTCAAACAATAAATCTGGTTCACAAGATACACCGTAAATTTTATTAGAATACAATAATCAATTACTGTATTAATTGTATTATTGTATTGAGGCGAATAGTCTTATGGTGTTAAGATGTGTTCTTAAGCCACGAAGGTAAACAAAAGGTATTCAATATCTGCCTTGGTTGACGATGATCTGTAGATGTTAGCAAGTCCTCCTCCTCCTGCTCTCGAGTAAGGTAAGGAAGGCCTCACCTGACCAAAATTGTTAATTAAGATAGATTACCTGAAGATTAACCCTCCCAGCTTATTTCAACTAATGATTAACCTAACGCTACCTGGGAAATTAAGTTAGGTTAGATTAAGTTAGGTTAGGTTAGGTCAGGTCTGGTCAGGTCAGGTCAGGTCAGGCAGTGCCAGTGTAGTTAATCTTGAGATTAAATAAACTAGAGGCTAATCTTCACATGAGCCACTAAGACACTTTGACGGAGGCGGTTACGTACAACAGGAAAGCTCTGATAACATATAATGTACAGTATATACCGTTTAAGTTGCATCAGCAGCTCTATACACCACTTATTGACTTACTCATTCACTACCGTAGAAATATTTACTTCTCTAACAGGTTTCTATATGGTTCCCAGTCATTATAATACGACCTTGTAAAATCAAATGATCTAAATTAAACTAAACGTATCCAAATTAAACTTATTAGCTAACAAATCCTTCTAAAACACGATATATGCAAATAAAAAGTTCTAAATTCAACTTAACTTATCGTAATATAACTATTATAACTAAACCATTTTAATTAAACCTAACCTAAACACCTCAAGTGCCACAAACAGAAGGAAAAAACACCTTTAATATTATCGTGTAAGAGGCCCCTGTAACCCACTAACTCCAGGTAATGCATCTATATCAATCTACCTGCGTCGGAAGCTCTATACGTGACTATGATCGTTACCCACTGCTGGAGAACATTTGTACTTCTATAATTACCCCTGGAGAAACAATGCACCAATTTACGATTTATTTATTTTATTTTTCATTTATTTTTTATTCTTGGTCCATACTGTAAATATCGCCCGCTTGTGAGTCCCGTCAGCCATTTTGTTCTAACTTTCGGGGATTCTAAAATAAACTATAAATAAATAAATAAATAAATAAAACAAGCATCTTTTGTTTTTCTATCCCATGAGCTGTGAGTCTTCACTATATACTTCAACATTACTGTAAACTAAGGCTAGAGAGGGTGTGTACAGTACTAGTGGAGCCAAGACGAGAAGGTACTTCAAATCCCTAAAGGGTTTTACAAGTGGAGAGTCTTACAAGTGGAGGGTCTTACAGGTGGAGGGTCTTACAAGTGGAGGGTCTTACAAGTGGAGGGTCTTACAAGTGGAGGGTCTTACAGGTGGAGGATTTTAATAAGGATAAATACAACAAGTCTTACAGTTGAATCAGCCAAGTCGAGGAAAACTCTTAAGAGTCATGTAACTTCTACCTGGTGTTACCTGTAATCAAGCTAAGGTATATGTAAGAAGAATATTATCTCGTTACTATCCATTCCTCTTCCACTATCCTGCGAGGTGGTGTATTAATAGGCACAGATACTCATGATAAAGAAGGAATAAAGAGAAAGACGCAAGATACCTATAAAATGCGACAGAATATACCCACACATGCGTAATCCTAACCCATCCCAACCCAACCCAACCCAACCCTATCCTACCCTCAGCTTCACCACAGTACACAAAGTCATTCTTGGTATCAGAGTGACGCATAAACACCCTGTATCGCCTAAGACACATTTGAATCGGATGGTTCGTTGACGGTTTTATTTCTTCGGTATAAACCAGTGAAGCAATTAGTTCGTGGGAACAGTGAGTCAAAATACTTCACATCAGCTTCGTTTACGACCTCCAGCTGATATTTACTTCTGTTGTCTATATCAATCACATTTTATAATGAAAACAAAAATATGGTTAGTTACTTAAAAATGAAAATAAATCATACTTAGATACTTAGGAGTGGGGAAAAAAGATACTTAAGATACTTAAAAATGAAAACACTCTTTGATACTTAAATTAGGACAAAATAAACGGACATAAAGATTTAACTATGAGCGGTGGATATTACGACATGTACCGGCTATCAATACAGAGGCGCTATTTAGCCGTGAAGTTCTCTCAGAAACCCAACAAGACAATATGTGGTCACGTAAAAATTTCAGGTTAACTTTTAACACCATCCGTCATTTTAAACCTTGGCACCTGTAGATTAAGAAAATATATGGTGATATTTTTTCTGATGGGATAAAGGTCGTATTTGTCCAGAGAAGTAAGAGAGGAAAAAAATCACTTGAGAGGCATGACGCACAGAGTGTCTAAGGTGATAAAAGATCATATACTACCATTTGGGTTTTCAAATTAAGTTCATTACATAAAATATCAAACTCATAAAGATTACAAAAGAACAGAACACCATGAGCTCTCTACAGCTATTGTCAACTGTCAATATGCTGATGTACAGAAGCTACACAATGTTATTGGTGACTGTAATCCCAGGAAAATGATGCTCTTATAAACTTGGTAACTGGAGCTGTAATGCCAGAAAATGCCAAATATGACAATCTATGTGCATATGAAGTTGGAAGAAAAAATTATGAAAATTTTGTCAAGGAACGTATTGTTGGTCCATTGAGCATCTGGGAATAGCTGTCCAAGGTTAATCTACTGTCGTGGAAAGCAGCAAATAAGACTTCAACCATCAAATTGCTATCACAAGTTATAGAACTTAAGCAGGACATACAGTATATGCATCACAGAAGGGCAGCACTGTACATATCAAGTCACCAGACACTGATGTGTTTGGCATATTAAAGCAGCCTCAACTTGGAGAAAATACAAGTATGATAACAGGAACTGGTGAGCGACGACACATTGGGCAGAGAGCCTTACAGGTTTCCATGCCTTCACAGGATCTGACTGCATTGGAAAATTTGTTGGCAAAGGAAAGAAAGCATGTTGGAGCACTTTGATGAAATCTAACACAAAAGTCCTAGATGCATTCAAGATGCTGAGTAGACCAAATGCCCTCCAGCAGACATGTATATTGGTCTAGAGGAATTTGTATTTAAGCTCTACTGTCCACGAATGACTTTCACTAAACTGTCAAAACTTAGATGGCATCTCTTCAAGATAACGCAGGCAGAAGCTGGAGAACTACCAGCGACTGCAGCAACTCTAAAGTATCATATATTGAGAGGAAGGTATCAAGCTCTTCTGTGGTCTTGTGATGCAGACAGTGAAATGCTTTCACAATTAGAGCATGGCTGGAAGATTGACAATGACTGTTTCATACTAGTAATATCAGACCAACCACCAGCTCCAGAAGCAATCACAGAACTTGTTAAATGTGGATGTGGCGTCAGGAAATGTGGATCATTGTCATGTTCATACAGAAAGAATCAGAAAGAATAGCATGACATGCACCGAGATGTGTAACTGTCAAGCAGATGATGAGAAATGCCTAAACAAGGTGAAGGAATCTGTTGTACACAGAAGACTCTGATGACGAGGACTGAAGCAATGTCGTAAATAATAACTTGTGACTTGTATACACATGATGTATAACACTACAAACTTTTAATAAATATAAAACGGTGGTTCTAAGCTTTTCAGATAATGGTAATAAGTATATGTTTAATTTCCAGTATTTGTCTTTAGCAATTAATTTTACTTACTGCAATCTCTTCTTTGCCAGAGACAGGATGGCATATATGAGCAGCCATGTTTGTAACACACTTAAGATATTATAACAGCATTCATAATATATTATGTTAAATTGTAATCATATAATACTACATGTTCATAGGTTATTAGTCATGTTTTAAGTTACTTAGGACTTAATGGTAATACGTCTGTGGTTCATTACGCCGCTCTTTGATAAAACTTCTTTAATGGCATAAAATTTATAATAAACCGTTCAGAAAAAATTACACCACAGTTCCTTAACATAGTTTATAAGGATTATTACGATGTATGGTGTCAAAAATTAACATGAAATTTTTACGGGATTACTTAAGCTCCTACACTAAAACCTGCCGACCTAACCTAACCTTTTTTACCCACCTCCACCTACTTACCTAACCTGACATAATCTAACCAAACCTGACATAATCTAACCTAACCTGACATTATCTAACCTAACCTGATATAATCTAACCTAACCTGACATAATCTAACCTAACCTGACGTAATCTAACCTAACCTGACGTAATCTAACCTAACCTGACATAATCTAACCTAACCTGACATAATCTAACCTAACCTGACATAATCTAACCTAACCTGACATAATCTAACCTAACCTGACATAATCTAACCTAACCTGACATAATCTAACCTAACCTGACATAATCGAACATAACCTGACATAATCGAACCTAACCTGACATAATCTAACCTAACCTGACATAATCTAACCTAACCTGATAATCTAACCTAACCTGACGTAATCTAACCTAACCTGACATAATCGAACCTAACCTGACATAATCGAACCTAACCTCCCCGTCTGACATAAGCTAACCTAATCAAACCTAACTTTCCCACCTACCGACCGTAAACTATCTACTTATTACCTACCTAACCTAACTTAACCCAACCTGACGTAATCTAACCTAACCTATTGAAACTTAACTTAACCACCTACCTCATCTAACACCACTTTGTAATCTCTTTGCGCTACCGCTCACAGGATGAGTATGGGGGGCACAATAAACTAGCCTCTAAGTGGCAAAATTAACAAAACTAACCTAACCGAACCCAACCTGACTTAACCTAACCTGATCTGATCTATCCAACTTAAACATCTTAGAATATATAATAAAGCCGCGAGGTTAATTTAGGCTAAATATGGTTGATTAATATTTCGTTTTGACAGAAATTCCCGGCAAAATAACTTATCTATATTGAGAACCACCGCCATGTTGGTTCCACGTTAACAAGACACGGATACACTACAGAATAACCCGCGTTCGTTTAACCTCAATTACTACAGTTTACTTTATAATCTTACTTCACAATCTTCACTACATCTCACTTCACAATCTTCACTACATCTCACTTCACAATCTTCACTACATCTCACTTCACAATCTTCACTACATCTCACTCCACAATCTTCACTACATCTCACTTCACAATCTTCACTACATCTCACTTCACAATCTTCACTACATCTCACTTCACAATCTTCACTACATCTCACTTCACAATCTTCACTACATCTCACTTCACAATCTTCACTACATCTCACTTCACAATCTTCACTACATCCCACTTCACAATCTTCACTACATCTCACTTCACAATCTTCACTACATCTCACTTCACAATCTTCACTACATCCTCACTTCACAATCTTCACTACATCTCACTTCACAATCTTCACTACATCTCACTTCACAATCTTCACCACATCTCACTTCACAAACTTCACTACATCTCACTTCACAATCTTCACTACATCTCACTTCACAATCTTTATACATCTCACTTCACAATCTTCACTACATCTCACTTCATAATCTTCACTACATCTCTTCACAATCTTCACAATCTCACTTCACACTACATCTCACTTCACAATCTTCACTACATCTCACTTCACAATCTTCACTACATCTCACTTCACAATCTTCACTACATCTCACTACACAATCTTCACTACATCTCACTTCACAACCTTCACTACATCTCACTTCACAATCTTCACTACATCTCACTTCACATCTTCACTACATCTCACTTCACAATCTTCACCATATCTCACTTCACAATCTTCACCACATCTCACTTCACCAATCTCACTTCACTTCACCACATCTCACTTCACAATATTTACCACATCTCACTTCACAATCTTCACTACATCTCACTTCACAATCTTCACTACATCTCACTTCACAATCTTCACTACATCTCACTTCACAATCTTTACCACATCTTACTTCACAATCTTCACTACATCTCACTTCACAATCTTCACTACATCTCACTTCACAATCTTCACCACATCTCACTTCACAATCTTCACTATATCTCACTTCACAATCTTCACTATATCTCACTTCACAATCTTCACTACATCTCACTTCACAATCTTCACTACATCTCACTTCACAATCTTCACTACATCTCACTTCACAATCTTCACCACATCTCATTTCACAATCTACACTACATCTCACTTCACAATCTTCACTACACCACACTTCACAATCTTCACTACATCTCACTTCACAATCTTCACTAACACCATCCTTCATCACTACATATAACAACATCCATCATCACTACTTATAACACCATCCATCATCATCACTACATATAACACTATCCATCATCACTACATATAACACGATCCATCATCACTACATATAACACCATCCACCATCACTACATATAGAACCATCCATCACGACATATAACACCATCCAACATCACTACATATAACACCAACCATCATCACTACATATAATATCATCCATCATCACTACATATAACTCCATCCATCATCACTACATATGACACCATCCAGCATCACTACATATAACACCACCCATCATCACTACATATAACATCATGCATCATCACTACATATAACACCATCCATCATCACTACATATAAAACCAACCTATCATCACTACATATAATATCATCCATCATCACTACATATAACACCATCCAACATCACTACATATAACACCACCCATCATCACTACATATAACATCATCCATCATCACTACATATAACTCTATCCATCATCACTACATATAACACCATCCAGCATCACTACATATAACACCAACCATCATCAATACATATAACATCATGCATCATCACTACATATAAGACCATCCATCATCACTACATATAAAACCATCCTATCATCACTACATATGACATCATCCATCATCACTACATATAACACCATCCATCACTACATATAGAACCATCCTATCATCACTACATATAATATCATCCATCATCACTACATATAACACCATTCAACATCACTACATATAACACCACCCATCATCACTACATATAACATCATCCATCATCACTACATATAACTCTATCCATCATTACTACATATAACACCATCCAGCATCACTACATATAACACCAACCATCATCACTACATATATCATCATGCATCATCACTATATATAACACCATCCATCATCACTACATATATTACCCTCCTATCATCACTACATATAACACCATCCATCATTACTACATATAACGCCATCCTTCATCACTACATATAACACCATCCATCATCACTACATATTATAGCACCATCCATCATCTTTACAAACACCATCCCTCTTTACTATAGTGATAAACAGAGCTTCATTTTGTTGTCAATTTCTTTAAATTCCAACCTTATTAAACCGTAATTCTTTCTGTATGGTCAAATTTTGATTTTACCTCAGTGAGAGAGCTGTTAGTGTCAGTAAATCACAATGGTGTTCCGACGCACTGTAACAAAAGTTTCAAAGGTTGAGGTGAAGCCTTGCCAGGTGAAGGAGAAGGGCCCCTGATCTAACAAACTGCAGACCACAAAGCACACTAAACCTCAAAACAACAAGAAGAAGAAGGAAACTACCACTTTCTGCCATGTACAAAAGGACCAGTACCTGCCATGGGGAGACTACATCTTCACCGGGAAAAAGACGAAGAACAACAAGAAGCGCTGACCCATCTTTTCTGATATTTAAAAATAATAAAAAAACATATTAATTGATTTTGTTTGTATTATTTATGCTTTTATTATTTTCAACTGTAAACGTGCTGTTTTGGGAATATATTTTGAGTTACATAATATTTAGGTACAGCAGTTTATATCACTGTATCTCCTTGTGTGAGTGTGTGGGTAGTGTGTGGATAGTGTGTGGGTACTATGGGTGTGTGGGCATTATGGAGAACTAGTCATGGCTAACTGTGACCCTATATACGGGTTACATCGGCCTCAACGCCCTTGTCTCAGCGCTATCTCATTTATCCAAATTTCACATATTTGAAAGTATTAGATAACCAAAATATCTGGAAAATATTTAGTTAAAAATACAAATAATAAAACAAAATCGAAAACAGAAAGAAAAAACAATACCCGTGAAAGTGGAAATAAGGAGGAGGCAGAGCAGACGATACACAGGAAGGCAGTAATCATCATCCCCGTGTGAACCAGCCAGAGAAGAACTCCTTCGCCTCACCGTCCACCCGCGTACGATCAGCTGAGTGAAGTTGCCTCGTGTTGCAGTAAACTTTATCTGTAAAAGGACAATTTACTTTACTTTTATTGTTTATCTTACTGTTTATAACTGTTTATTTTCTCTTACATAATGTACACTAAGTATGGGAGTGTACAGTAAGTTATACCGGATGGCAACAAATTCACATTCGTCTTGCAAATATTAAAACATTACCCTAACAACAGTATTGTATAACAACACGAGCTAAAGTGATGTGTAAAAAGGTCGGTTGCAAAAAGAAATATTATTCTTTTAAGTCTTTTTCAGTTTGTTCAGTGTTGACAACATTATAGGTCATATTTCATGCAGTATGCATATACAATTTTTGCTGAAGGTTTAATACCTTTCTGTTTACTGATGATGTAAAACCCTCGTTAAAATACTTTAGAGTCGTTTACAAAATATTTGGTGCGTTTCCGGAGCATTGTATGTTTTTATAGCATGCGAGGCGGCAGGTATGTGGAGTTTTAAGAGCACTTCACGCTATAGCTCAGTTGGCCACGGATTAGCGAATTACGAACTGAAAATGTTTGGATCGTCATCTGTTTCGTGTAAGCTGTGTCGGACATTTTGTGCTACATTAAAGTCCAGCGATCTGTGGCAGCTGTCGGGCTCCTGCCTGACCACCCTTTGCCTAAGAAGAGCGATTGTCTGAAGGTGTTCGAGTAGTTACTCAATTGTGAAAAAGTGATAGTGAGTCCCATAGACATGGCTGCCAGTTAGGGACAGTGTGGATACGGCACACTACATAGCATGTCTTCGGAAAGTAAAGGAGGCCGTGTAGCCAAGACTGCACTCAACCGCCTTCACTTCCCCAATTACAGCTAGGTGGACTGAGAGCGCCTCGGGATTATCATATTTATAATGCCAGACGGTAACACCATCCCCTTGACACCTCGGAGACTATACAGTACTGTGTTCAGGGCGTGTTTGTGGGTCTCTACTGCCGCCTCCCTATCGTTGAGTTGCTCCCCACTTACCGTAACCAGTCGAGGTCACTGTGGGAGGCCATGTACGGTACAGTACAGTACAGAGTCACGCCCCCCTCAACAACGTCCGCACCTCGCCTGCTGAATACAGTATTTGCAAATGTGACCATAAACCCCAACAATTGTAGCAAATTACAAGTCCCGGGATTTGCCCCTGGTATTAACACAGTGACAAGCGTCCCATTCCTGGTAAGTAGCAGGTGGCCGGAGGTAGTGCAATCCTCTCCCAGACTACACAGAGATGAGAGAGAGCTGGCTGACCATCATGGTAAGGACGCGTCACTATTTGGACCCCAGGGAGGCCATTATCGTAAGTTAAGTGAAAGGCATTTGGAATACTGGACGACTAGACGCTATATGAATTTCTTTACCCTAGTTTTCCCACCGATAATAATGAGTACAAGGGAGGTAGTCTCATCGGCGTTCACCAACACCATAGCCGTCTCAGTTACCTATTGCTCGTGCAAGGTTTTTGAATGAAATAGTTTTACTAATATCAGGAACTTTCAAACTACTACAGGAAATAATATATATATATATATATATATATATATATATATATATATATATATATATATATATATATATATATATATATGTATATATATATATATATATATATATATATATATATATATATATATATATATATATATATATATATGCATATATAAGTAAATCACCGTAGGTGCGCTGTATGATAATCATAGTGAAAGAAGAACACAGCTTTTGTGTACTACATTAGGTGAGTACAGACTAGTCTGTACTCATCCCTGAAGATGTGAATTACACGAAAGCGCTTGGGAACTTCGTGTTTTCTTCTTCCTTGTGGTTATCAGTATATATATATATATATATATATATATATATATATATATATATATATATATATATATATATATATATATATATATATATATATATATATATATATATATATAGATATATAGATATATAAAAAACAATAAATTATAACAAAAAGTGTTTGTATGTCATGCCGGACGAGAGTAATGTATCGCCCCTGCGTTTTTTCGACGAATTTTGCTTCACTAACTGAAAAAATCAATTACGAGCAGCTTGTACAACGGTGTGCCGGAAAATGCCATTACGAGAGCGAAAATGGTGTTGCTGGCACTTTGTTCCATTTAGTCAAAGAAGATGACATTGAATGAATTTAATACAATGCGTATGTGGTGAACGAGCCAAGTGAAAATATGACATATTGAGCTACTTAATGAGAGAGAGAGTGAGAGAGAGAGAGAGAGAGAGAGAGAGAGAGAGAAAGAGAGAGAGAGAGAGAGAGAGACGGTTAATAGACTCTAGATGAGAGACAATTCCTCAACCACACCATTAAGCACCAACAAAAAATTTCACCGCTATACCATAAATCCGAGCGTTAGTAGACATTATCAGCACCTACCTGTCTACCCACCATTATTGGCTCTTAAATTATGGTGCAATATGGTGCAATAGGGTTGATTTTATGGTGCTGATGTGCCCTTCCCCATGTTATAGACGCGAGAGAAGGTTTGTTTACATTGGGATGCCGTCATAGTCCTCTCTGGTGGCGAGAGTACTGACTGAGGGTATAGGGGAGGAAGAGGAGGAGGAGGATAAACAGGAGGGGGAGGAAAAGATGGAGAAAAAGGTAAGAGAGAGAGCGAATAAGAAGAACACCAACACAACATCAAAAACCCAACCAATACTAAAATAATATAACGAAATTAGAGACGAAAAATATAACAAACAATATAAGAAAATGAGCAGGAATGAACACCAAGGTCAGAAAAAGAGCAGGAATGAACACCAAGGTCAGAAAAAGAGCAGGAATGAACACCAAGGTCAGAAAAAGAGCAGGAATGAACACCAAGGTCAGAAAAAGAGCAGGAATGAACACCAAGGTCAGAAAAAGAGCAGGAATGAACACCAAGGTCAGAAAAAGAGCAGGAATGAACACCAAGGTCAGAAAAAGAGCAGGAATGAACACCAAGGTCAGAAAAAGAGCAGGAATGAACACCAAGGTCAGAAAAAGAGCAGGAATGAACACCAAGGTCAGAAAAAGAGCAGGAATGAACACCAAGGTCAGAAAAAGAGCAGGAATGAACACCAAGGTCAGAAAAAGATACAAACACTGATTAGAAGAGAAAATATAAACATTGTGAACAAAATATAAAACGCAGAATGTGAAATGAATAAGAAACGTTAAGTGTTTTATATTCAAGAGACAATAAACGGATCAAGGTACAAAAAGTAAAGGTAAATAGATAAAAAAAAATACAAAGTGAAGAAATTAGAATCTCCTCTTCGTAAATTGAGAGCGGCAGCAGGAGGGGGAGGGAGGGCATGAAATGGTCAATAATGTTCCATAAATCAGAGGAAATGTCGCAGAATCGGAGCAGCTGAGCCAATATTTGACCTCTGGTTTGCATAATTCGAAGCGCCAAATTTTTCACCAGCGTAGAGTTAAGGCAGCTCGGTGTAGGACGGGGAAATACCTCATACATTTTGACTTAGTGAGCCGCCGTCACCCACCTGGCCAGGTACGGTACACAGTCAGGTTAAATCATCAACTCATCTTTTTTTTTTCAATTGGGAGGAGTATTTAATCATCATGAAAAAGACGAATAAAGCTCAAATTACACACACACACACACCGTAAATTGACTTATTCACGATATTCGGTCGCTTATGAGAGAGAGAGAGAGAGAGAGAGAGAGAGAGAGATTAATTCAGAGCGTGACGTGCACAAGTCAGTAGGATTAATAATAAACTTTTGTTGTCCGGAACTGAGAACTCTAACAAACTCTCTTTTTCTCCCTTTCCTATGACTTAAAATTACGATGGTGTCAGAGTGTGTGTGTGTGTGTGTGTGTGTGTGTGTGTGTGTTGAAGAGGAACATGAATGATAAAGTCTTCTGAACTAAATGTTATCTCCTGGAACCACCGCGTGATGCCTAGATAAGGAGTATAAGGAGGAACTTATGCTTCTTTAGCTCTGGGTCTGGTGAAGTTATACAAACAACTGTTTATGGCAACTTGGGTCCTTTACAGACTCTCCCTGTATAATATAGTATATGTTTATGAAGGGGAAGATGCAGAGAGACATTTTTGTAGGCATGTTTGTCGGGAGGAGCCCAATGTCATGAATGGAATGCCTGTCGTTTGATATAGTGAAGAATAAATGTACAGTTTATCTGACTGCACAACGCTAGAGACGCTCTCTCATACAAGGAATACCATCAAGACCATTAATGACGACGCTACACTGAAACACAACTTTTAGGGTTGGTAACAAAAATAATTCGAGGAAAGTAACATCTGGTGAACCGGAAAGTTTGATTAAATTTTTTAAATATGACAGTTTTTCGCTCTAGTTTGTGTAACGTGGATTATAAAATACACAAACTTATTAAGCTGAGGTGCAACGAATATGAAACAAAACACACACACACACACACACAGACTTAACATTTTCATGAACGTAGGCAAAAGTATTTACATTTCCAGACTTTTCTTACAAAACAATAATCTTAATCACAACATTTTAATCATTCGTCATTTTTTAAACTTAAGTTCCACCAAATGATAAGCAACACTTCCTAAAAAAAATCGTTGCTACGTATTTTTACATTTTCCGCCATAGGAGTGAGCCGAGTCAAACTAAAACACGATAATCATTACACAATACACCAGTAATCATCACAGTTCAGTAAAAGAGACACAACACTAAACTCGTTACGTATTCCCTCGCTAACACTACTGACAACGACTGATTGAAACATATTTGTTGAAGGACGCCAGGCTGCAATGGTCACTGCAAAATCTAAATGCGAAATACATGATCAAGGCAACAATGGTGTTTTGTCTGTCCTGTCTGATCTTTGTTGCCGAGTTTAAAGGAAATACACTCACTGACTCACACAGTTATTTTGAGAGAGAGAGAGAGAGAAAGTATGTGTGTTTGTGTGTGTGCCCATTCAAAACAGGTATGTTTTTAATTAGTGGGAGTCTGTCGTAACACTAAACAAAAGATTCCTAGTAGTGTCTTTGTTCTTCAAATGTTATAAATAAGACGACAGCTTTTGGTGGAAACTATGCTGGTAGTATTAGTGTAAGAAGCTGACAGTCTCAAACTTCCTTGTTATCTTAATAAACAAACAATGCATCAGTTTAATACAATAAAAAAATAGCTTGAAGAATGGCGCTGGTTATCATTAATTACCCTCAATATACAGCACAGTACATGGAGGTATTGTCCAATATTTCCTAACACCATCATGTTAAGACCTGAAGCAACACATCACCATTTAAAGCTAAAATCACCGAGTGTTTTATTCAAAGAATTGATCAACTGCCCGAATGGCTAATAAGCTATTAAGTGGCATCATAAATTGAGTATATTGTTTTTCTCCTTGAGTACGATAATTTAGTCCTATGAGTATAATAACTGGTCCTCTGAGTGCCGTTACATAACAACTTGAAGAATATCCTGAGTACGATAATTTAGGTGTTTTTTTAATATTATTTAACCCTATTAGTAAATTACTTAAACCTTTGAGTACGATTACTTAACCTTCTTGAGTATACTATTAAACAATCCCATGAGTACAATGACTTAATCCCTTGAGTACGATATCCTAAGACCTAATCCCTTGAGTTTTAAAGACTTAATCCCTTGAGTAAGATAACTTAACCCATTGAGTACGATAATATCCACCAGAACAGTGAATTATCTTGATGAAACGATAACATAACCTGTCAAATGCAAATGTTCACAGTGCATATGGCAACAGGTTACCAGTTTAAGATTCCCCTGTTGTGTATACAGGATATGACAAGAGTGTGACCTGTATATAATAAGACTCATGTTGCCTTACATTGAGAGTCGATTGGCTTTTGAAGATATTTGTATAGTTTTGTATTTTTTTTAATGTAAGGTCAGGTCAGGTTAAGTCAGGTTACATAGCGAGATATGAATAGTCTATTGGTAGTAAGAGAATATATTTATTTGAATATTGGTTAAGGTGTCACTTTTATGGTGTTGAAACCACATGGAAATTTCTGTACCTGTACTGTATACCTAAATCTGTACCTGTAATGTATATCTATACCTGTACCTGTACTGTATACCTGTACCTGTACTGTAAAGTGTTCCTGGTTGCCGTTGATTCATCTTAAGAATGTTTTATTTTATTTTTTATTTTGTTTTTTGTCGATAAGTGAGAGATTTGATATATGTTACAGATGATTACAATAAATAAAACCAAGAGGAGTGGGTGTGAGAAGGTGTAGTGATGCATCAGGTGTGTTAGAGGTAATAAACAAAAGCCTTACACTTAACCGAGGCTTCGTACCCAGTGCTTCATCACATAATGGAACTCTGAATCATCCAGGTAATTTAAACACAAACTACTAATTAATCCCCCAAACATTCGATGATCCGAAGCTTCGATACCAAATACTGCTTTGTCACACAATGGGACTATGAATCATCTAACCACTTCAACACACACACACACACAAGACGATAATTAACTCCCAAACACTCTCGATGATCCGAAGCTTAAGGCCCCAAGTACTTCATGAGACACTGGGACTTTAATCCTCTCACTTATAATTTATCCCAGGTATTAGAACCATTACAGACCACGATGATTCTGGCGCAGCTGGCGATAGGGGTAGGACTGCATTCCTCTCTGAGCGATTTAATACAAGCTGGAGATAATTTACGAGAATGCTAACTCAGAAAATAACGAGTGGGGAGAGTTAAAAGCTACCGCAATTAAATAAAGTGTATAAACAATATCAACAATTTCCTTGTGGCCCCGTGCGTGGAATGTCTCAGCGCCAGGCCAGGCCAATCAAAACAAATGTACACACTAACACATACTGTACATACATACATACATACATACATACATACATACACATCCTCCATTGAAGAGCCTCACTAATATCCCCCCACCTCTCAACACCACCCCTCAACACCCCCCCTACCCCTCACCCCCACAGAACTGCAGGATTTATTGTGGCCAAGTTAGTTCTGGTCTCTGGGTCATGGTGCGCCAAAAGACCTCCATTGTTAGCAAATTTTCTCTGGAAGTTGATGACAAAAGTAAGAATTAAGAAGATGCAAGAGCTCCCCTCCCCTCCCCCCCCCCTCCAGAGTGTTGTATGCAGTGGGCGGGCGGCGGCGCTAATGTTGATCAAGATCCGACCTCTTCTTAATTTAAGTCTTGGTGATTAATATTTATTTTTTTCACCGATAGTCTGTTCAAAAACTTAAAATATATGGATCATGTGAAGATTAGACACCCTAGATTATTTTTACCTGAAGGTTAACCATTGTAACGGTACAATAGAGGCTAGATTAGGTTAGGTTAAGCTAGATTAGGTTAGGTTAGGTTAGGCTAGATTAGGTTAGGTTAGGTTAGGCTAGGCTAGGTTAGGTTAGGTTAGGCTAGGCTAGAGGTTAGGTTAGGTTAGGTTAGGTTAGGTTAGGTTAGGCTAGGCTAGATTAGTTTAGGTTTGGGTGGTTAAACTTAACGTGAAATAAGTTGCAGTGTACCTGTAGAAGAGAGAGAGTTTCCCCTTGAACAAACACCTCTATGGTCGTTACAGAGTCGTCACGGTCTGGCAGCATAGACCAAGATTCTTCTCGTACATCATACTGCTGGCAGCGAGGAGCGATACAAAGGTCAAAAGTATCGTACTGGAGCTGGCCATTTACAATACACCCTGAATATTTACATAGGAACACAAAACAAACTCGTACGTCTGGCAGATAACTCAGAAGCACTATCATATTTTTGGGGGCAGCGCCGAAGTTACTGACCAAACAAACAACTATCGTGCATCCGACAGAACGGGTCAAATTCGATTGGGGGTCTGGTGGTACAGGCAGAACTTTTGTCATACATAATGATTACATGGACTAAAACATAATTATACATCTGGCAGCTTGGATCACAATATTATCATACATCTGGCAGCATTATGAAAATACTATCACAATGTATACTTCTGGCAGCGTCGATCAGAAATTACATCATACATCCGGCAGCGGGGGGGAGGGTCAATATTGTGCCCAGGCAGTTGGCAACAGTGAAGAAGAAGCTGCTATCATACATCTGACTCCACAGACCACAGACCCCCTCCCCCACCAAAAAACAAACAAAAACACAATCTTATATCTAGCAGCCTTAACTAAAAAAAAAATATACGATCATACATCCGGCAGCACAACCCATTTCGTTACTATTCAACTTTCAACTAAGCAGAAGCAACTTTCAATCTCCTTGTTCATTATCATCAACACTTTTTAAAACCCTGCGGTATAAATCAGTAAGGTCTTTTGTGTGGCCAACCTGACCCCTTCTCTTCTTCATTACATTCTCACTAAATTACTTATTTTATCTTTTCCCTGGAGAGAGAAATTAGTAGCGGTCAACTTTATCTGTTCAGTCCGCCTCACTGTTGAAAGAGGATCCGGCCCGGGGGGGTAGTGTGCCTTAGAGAATAAAGGATCGTGTTATTGTTTTACTGTAGATAATAATACACAGTAAAAATATTTATGAGGTTTAATAAAATCGGTTAAAAAAGAATACGATTGGCTACTCTCTCTCTCTCTCTCTCTCTCTCTCTCTCTCTCTCTCTCTCTCTCTCTCTCTCGCTGTGTATCTATTATCACCGGAATAAATATAAAGTAATACCTAATTTAAATGCTTAGATCGTAATATAAATCAATGACATTAAACTCCACCGATTTATTCATTAAAAAATAAAAATAAATTAAATAAAAACAAAAATCGAGGCGCCATTTGCACATTTCTATGAGAGAAGAAGAAGAAGAATCTTATGGTCATGCTATTATTAATCTTGAGACGTGTATATAAAAAAATCAAGCCATCAAGTAACAAGCACAAACTTATTATACTAACTGGGATAAAATCAATTTTTCTCTCCATGTTCTTTCTGTACAAGATAGTGGACGGGAAAAAAAATAATGAATAGTTGGATATGTTTTGTATACCTTGTTATATAATAATTTCTCAGGTATATTGGGTCCTTTTGTGTATTGTTTAGAGTTTTCTGTGTGAAATTTAGATTATCTTCTTCTCTTAATTAAGTGATAAAGAAAATACTATAGGGAGGTAATGTTTGAGGAGCACTGTTAGATGTTTGGTAGATTAACTATTTTTTATTTTTTTTTGTGTTGAGAATTCTTATTGATGTGTCGACAAAATGGGAAGAGAATGGAATATCTCTGATGTGTGTGTGTGTGTGTGTGTGTGTGTGTGTGTGTGTGTGTGTGTGTGTGATGAACAACATGGCATTTACCTTTCTCTTGTGAACTTTAAATCAGCACTGAACTAATAGAAAGTCTTTGCAGTAACGGGCCACTGAGCATTGCCGTAGGAAAAAAAAATCATTCTAAAACCCGACACTTCAGTAATGATTAGCTTTATTCACCTTCCTTCGCCTGAAAGAAACAGTTGTAGTGTTCACATAACCCCTCTCAAAAAAGTATCTATACGGAAGGGCTCGATAAATTTCAAAATGAACACTGTGACTCCTATTGTCTCGGTAGGGTTGTCAAAATCCTTCTTTAACACAATTGTAAAGGTACTATTTTATTGTGTGTACTGTTGCTGTTGTTAACTTCATGGGCTATTCGATGTCGTGCCAATAACTACTTAGAGGAGGGTTTCGTCGTAGGTGTGTTAATAAGCTGTTGCAGAGGTCGTGTGTAATATTACCTCTTGATATACAGCAGTCTGGTGTTGATGTGACAGACCCTCATACACGGTGATCAAGTATACACACGGTGATCAAGTATACACACAGTCACCAAGTATAGACACTGTTATCAGGTATATACACGGTCACCAAGTATACACAAGGTCACCAAGATGATAACACGTTCAAGATAAGGTTGTTTGTTATCATAAGAGACTTTTGATGTTATTATTCAGTTTACAAGAATGTACACACACACACACACACACACACACACTGGTCAAAAATAGTGAGATAGATATTAATTCCCTAGTCATGGCAGCACCAGGAGAACATTTTTCCCTGGCCTGGGATGTCCACCAGCCGTACCTAACAAGCTCGCGTCCTCAATAAATTTCCCCTCAAGACTGTCTATTAGTAAAGAAACTTTTTCCCCTTGGCAGTGACAGCGAGGCACCCTCCTGTCGTCCCGTCTAGCGACCTGTCTCACTCTTACACCTACCTGTCGTGTTTCGTCGAGGAGGGAGTCTTATGCGTGTCCTCCCCTCTCTTCTTTCCCCCCGCCTTCTCCCCTCTGGCAGTGAGAAAGGGGAAAGGAGGTAAAAAAACAGGTATTTCGTAAAAGACATGCAAATGGAGCTAATGCCGGAAAGGTGTGTTTGACATGAGCTTTGTTGACTGAGGGAGAGAGAGACACAAGTGAGCTGAGGGGGGAGGCGTCCTGGGGAGAGTGGAGGGGGAGGGGGGGGTGTTGTGTCACGAGTTGGGGGAACGTGTAGGTGTAGTGGGTGGGTTGGGGAGGGTTTAGGTGTAGTGGGTGGGCTGGGGAGGGTGTAGGTGTAGTGGGTGGGGAAGGGTGTAGGTGCAGTGGGTGGGGAAGGGTGTAGGTGCAGATGTTAGTAGGGAGGGAGGTGGCGGTGATAGGCGGGTTGGCTTGACACAATTATTAATTCTCAAGGTTTTCTTCGTCCCGTCGAGAGAGAGAGAGAGAGAGAGAGTAAAATGTTTGTGTGTATGTTGTTGGCCGTACTTAACGTCTTCACTTAATCTCTTACTTATATTACTTTACACTTTCTTTTTGTTTGTCATTAGTGTTGTTTTTTTACTCAGAATTTATGAAAAGTCTGGTGGTTTTTCTTTTTTGTTTTCTGTGAGTTTTTTTTACTCTTATCGTCATTATCATCATCACCATCATCATCATCATCATTCTATTAATTCACTGTTAGACGAACCATTAATAACAGGTAGTTTTACTTTTTATTTATTTTTTACTCTGTGTCTACCTTCTGGTTCCGGGAACTTGTTTGTTTGTCCTGTTTGTCACGAAAACTTGAGGATGACGACTAAGAACAGTTGCCCACACAGGCTACCGAGGTCACCACCTATGGGCAAACTGTACATTACCTCTTGCTCTACACTAGATACCTTATTGGTCTACCACATTATTAACGGGAAGTGTGAGTACTTTTACATACACAATTATGAACGGTACGTTAACATTTGTCAGTGTTTAATAACAAATGAACATTGCAGTGGTTACCGATATTCAGAGTTTTACCAACATCAGAAATAAACATATACTGTATAAGCGTACTGTACTATTTATCACATTCATATTACAAATAGAGATTTAATTTTCGCTGAGAATCCTGTCGTGAAACACACTGTATACGTATACTTAAATAAGTCTACCCTAAAGCGAAGACTAGCTCGCCAGGATGAGTGTGTAACCAGGAAGGAAGTGAACAGTTTACTCACAAGTAACACAAATCAAACCAAGGAACTAACACAAGACCACGATGTTTCCTGCCTCACTTATACGATATATTATTATTATGCAGATTTACACCATTTTATGAGGCCATCACAGTATAACATTGTGGTAGCAAACAAGGTATTTTACAACACATATATAACACCATGACATATAAGTTATTTTTCAACAAATATAAGACCGTGATGATAAACAAGTTATTTTACAACACAAACGTAACTCGCCGGTCATACTCCATTTGTGAACTTTACATTGCAAGATCCAGCTTTTAAGATCACGAGTAAAGCGTTATATACTCCCGGAAACTAATATTCCATTATATTTGACAATTTAGCAATAACAGCCAAGAAAACAGGGAAAGACGAGAACCCAAGCTAACCCAACCAAACAAGTTAACCCAGTTTGTTTTTCACTTCTAGTGCTGGTCGTCGCCCACACTTAACTACCGACACAACAACACAGCATTGTCTTGCGGTTTTGTGGGCGGTAATAATACGCGTGGGCACAAGTTTTCTAAGAATACGGACACAGAACTGAAAAAAACTAGATATGCTGTTCTTTTATGTCTATAACTGGCAACATAACACGGTGTTACGACCGTGTCGTATTTTTCTATTTTTTTTTTATGTAACATGCTTCCATGTTCCATATTATTCCTGTAATGATGTGTTGTATTTACTATTATATAATCTAGTCACCTTAACCCTGTGCTGTTAAGGTTTTAACTGTTATTATTTGTTCAAACCCATTTTGTATTGTAACCAGCATTCTTTGTTCTCTAACGACCATCTGCATCGTTAAACGACCCACCGGCTGGTCGCGTGGCGGGAACCGACCTAATATACAGTATATGACCCACCAACTGACGTGTTTAGTTCAGTCCTCTTGTCATAAAGTTCACATCCTTTGAGTGACATTCGTCACCTGTTACTTATGCTTAATTTATTTGTGTTGTTCCTGTCGCCACCAATGTGGTATATCTATGTGAGTGCCTATTTATGTCTCTGTTTGTGTCCATCAGTATTTGCTTAGTTGTATTCAAGTAATTCAGTGTTGTTTCACGTTAGTTAATTTCAGTGTTAGTTTTTATATGTTTATGCAGTGTTAACGTAATCCAATGCTTTATTTTTATTCTTTTGATGTTTCGATGTTTAGTATCATTTGTGTCTTAAAAGTTTCGATGGTGAATCAGTTTGTTGTGACAGCCTACGAGGCTCTTTATTGTGTTACTATTTAATTAATTATAAATTCTTAAAGGTTTACTTTATTAATTTTTATTCCTTTTTAATTTACTTCACTTTTTTTTGTTTGGTTACGCCTAGAACCTGGATATTTAAGTAAATTAAGAGACGGCGTAACAGCTTTGGCGACCTTGCCAGGATTCACTAACGACCTTTTGACACTTGTGATATTCTTTTGTTTTATATATATATTTTTTTTATTAACTAGCCATCATGGTTATTACCCAAGATGATGTGGCTGCGTTTATATCAGGTAGTCCCTCCGTTGAGGAAATTTCAAAATTAAGTGCACATGAATTAAGATTAATTTGCGGGTATTATGGTATGGAAATTTCTAGCAGCGCCAGTAAGGTAAAATTGTTTAACGCGGTAAGTAGTCAGCTGTTAGGAGATAGTGTTGATGTTAGTTTAAGAGAAGACCACGGTGAAGCTACTCAAGTTAACGTAGTTGAGTCACGGTCAGTGACTGATGAATTACGCCTTCTCGAGTCACAAATAAAATTGAAAGAGGCCGAGGCTATAGCGAGAAGAGTTGTAATACGTCAGGCGGAGGCTGAAGCTAAGGCGAAAGAGGTTGGAATACGTCAGGCTGAAGCTATAGCGAAAGCAGCTGAAGCTAAAGCGAAAGAATCAGATTCAGAAAACTTGCGACTGCGTATACAGCTCGGTCAGAGTAACCCTTCTAACACCGATGGCCTCACCCCCAGATCTAGTTTTCCTCATTTCGATCCAGCACGTGCTGCTAGGCTAATGCCCACGTTTTCAGAGGAAACAGTTGATGAGTTTTTCATTGCTTTCGAGAGACTTGCTACTACTTTAAAGTGGCCTATAGAGTTTTGGCCCATTTTGCTTCAGCAGGCGTTTACAGGTAAGGCTCTGTGTTTTTTCGTCTCTTACAGACAGTGACGCTAAGGATTACTTGTGTATTAAGGAGGAAGTTTTAAAGGCTTATGCCCTTGTTCCTGAAGCGTACAGACAACGCTTTCGTGGCCTCCTTAAGAAGGCAGAGCAGACCCACCTTGAATTTGCTAGGAGTAAACGAGAGGTATTTTCAAAGTGGTTACATTCAAAGGAAGTGAGTGATTTTGACTCCCTGATTGAGTTAATGCTCACAGAATTTCTGAGAACCATCGACGAAGAGGTTACCTTATACTTATTAGATAGGGAATTTAGTACTATTGAAGAGGCTGCTAAGCATGCTGATGGATATGTTTTGAGGCATGGTAGGACTAACAAAGATGTTATGCCCCCACAGGTTCAAAGGACTTTTAATCCATCTCTCCACAGAGCGAGACACGGGAATATTAACAATAGTAATTTTGTGCATGACAGGAGGAGCTGGACGCGTTCGCCACCTAATAGGGCGTCCAAATTTTCTACATACCCTTGTAGTTACTGTGGAAAGCCAGGTCACAAGGCAGAGGTTTGTTGGACAAGGCTGCAGCTAAATACGGGCAAACCAGCTATGATTGTGACTGAAGAGACTAGTACGTCACCAGTCGGAGTGATGGCTGACTTGAGTAAGGCTGACAGCATGCCAATTGGGTTGGTTTTCACAAAAGGTGAAGTACGAGTGAGTGCAGTTTCAGTTCTCGCCTCACGAGACTTTGATCTTTTCCAGGAAAGTTTTGCGAAAGACCCAGACGTTGGTACCTTTTTGTCACAAGGCACGGTAGAAGTTGATGGTGTCGAAACACCAGTCACTATTTTGAGAGACTTGGGTTGTCTCCAAACTCTCATCAAAGAGAGTGTTGTTGCGGCGAGGAAGACTGGCAAATACGTCGTTTTAGGATCCCTTTGGGGTCAAGGTGTAGCTCCGTTGGTTTCAGTACGTGTCAAGTCTTCTTGTTTTTCAGGGATAGCTAATGTAGCCTGCGTGCACGAGGTGCTTGGTGCTGGAGTGGACCTCATACTCGGTAACGATTTGGCGGGAGGTCAAATGGGGAACGTAACCCCACCTCCTGTGCTGCGGGAAAAACCAGAGTCTACAGCAGAGCTGCAACAACTTGAAGATGATATGCCCGGTGTTTCCCTTTTGTGTGCTGTGACTCGTTCTATGTCAATGACTAATGATCATAATGTAACTCCTGTTGTAGACGATTCACTTTCCTTAGAAGGACTTTTTGCTAACCCAATTGCTTCCCAAGACATTTCTTCCGCAGTTAATGCTGTGACAGGGAGAGTTGCTTTAATAGCTGCGCAAGAGCAAGACGATTCATTAAGGCTCTTGTTTGATTCAGGCCATACCACGAGATATTTCAGTCAAGACGGTGTTTTGTGCCGCCGCTGGCTCCCACCGACTATGTCAGAGGAAGACGCGGACTGGGCGTCTGTCACTTGTTACGAACCCCTCCACCCAGCACTACGAACCACGCCATCTATTGTCTTGATCTACCTACCCAGCACCACGAGCAACGCCATCTAGGGACGAGACACTAGTATGACTCGTCTTAGTTAACACTCCGGGGTTTCCCTTCTCCATATCCTGGTTGTTGCGTCACTTCCTCCAAGTCTTCTTTGTGAGCTCCAATTCGAGGAGAGAGGACTACACTCTGGGAAGTGACCACAGGATCATCTATCCTCTAAACCTACGGCACAGTGACTACCTACCGTCTTCTACAATACTCAGCCTTACTCGTCAGCCATCTCAGCTCCTCACTTAAGTATTTGTAATCTTGTATTGCCTCTCCCACCTCCACCTTGCTTCACGATTGTTTTATGTTTTATTAATATGTATATACTGTTAATGTTTAGGTTAAGTTTGGTTAAGGGTAATTTATAAGCTGAATATTTTGGTTAAGGAATTTATGGTACTTTATTATACACAACGAAAACTCGCATCCTTTGTCTACCCTTTTATAGTCCGGTTGTCTTTGTTTTTTTTGTTGTTGCCTGTTGGGATCTGGGTAGACCTTTAACTATATTCTAAATCCCCAACTCGTAACAAATGGCGACCGTGACAGGACACAACATTAAGTGCCATAAGGAATGGCGACCGTGACAGGACCCGACATTAAGTACCATATTCCTTCCTCCCTTGTAACTCCTTGTTAATTATTCCTCCCAGTCACTTCTGTTCACAATTGCTTTACGGTGGTTTAAAGTTTCCTTCATATGTGTGTGCATATATTGGTATTATCGTACAGTAAGAGTGACAGACATAGGATATTAGGTTCCAAGTGTCATAAGGCTTACCTGTTATTACACGTGGCAGTCATGTAGTAAGTCTTATCGAGTGTAGGGAAGAATCCGGATCTGTTTAATGCCGTACCCTCACTCCAGAGTAGGCTGTTCCATAGTCACTAGTTTAGGGTGAAGTGATATCCTGGGACGCCCCGCTCTACCAGGACCCCATAATTATAAAGCCTCAATTATTGTTCTTCTCATTATCTCATTTGGGGTCAATCAAGTTACTCAAGGGTTGTTAATCCGGATCTTTATATAAATGCCGTAATACGCCCTTCCTCTTTCAAGTATCTCAGGGTTGTTAATCCGGATCTTTATATTAATGCCGTAATACGCCCTTCCTCTTTCAAGTATCTCAGGGTTGTTAATCCGGATCTTTATCTAAATGCCGTAATATGCTCTTCCTGTTTCAAGTATCTCTGGGTTGTTAATCCGGATCTTTATATTATGCCGTAATACGCCCTTCCTGTTTACTTAAGGGTTGTTAATCCGGATCCTTATATAAATGTCGTAATACGCCCTTCCTCTTTCAAGTCTCTTATCCTTATCTAAGGATCTTCTCAGAAGAACAATATTCATAAGTGTAATTTCCCTAGGTATAACTTGGGTAGTTTCCGGGACTTTCTGGTTATCCACTGCCGTGATATTTTCTAGGGTAATCCACTTATTTTATCTTTTGACCATTAGTTAATTTATCTCGGTTTTCTTAATGGCCACCTCAGGATTTGTTAAACTTGGTAGTCCTGGAGGAGTGGAAGAGCAAGATACCATTTCACATCTTGAAGCATGTGGAGGAGCGTAGAGAGGTTAATTTAGGACGTGCTGCTGAGCTGGCTGATGAGTACGCCTTGCTGGTGGAGTCACTGTGCCGTAGGGAACGTGGTACCTTCCGGCATGTTAGGTCCTCCTCTGATGATAACCTTGGGGACGTGAGTGGTAGGTCGAAAGGTCCCACACCTACCCCCCTGATGCAACCAAGTTTTATTGTTCTTACTGTAAAAACCCAGGCCATACGATCCAGACTTGTAAACACCCAAAGTGTCGAATTGCTAAAAGTAGTTCCCTGGATCCCAAATCCAAACCAATAGCAACCACCAATGTGGAAAGGCCCCATCAGGATCTCTTCTCTTCATCCACCTATGAGGGAAAAATTTCAATCATAGAGGGGTCTCGTTCTTTCCCTATTCGTATACTACGTGATACGGGCGCAGCACAATCTATCCTCCTGTTTAACGTCATTCCTGATATATCTACCGCATTTACTAATGAGAGTCTTCTAATTTCAGATCTCTCATCCCATTCTTCCTATCCTTTAGCTAAAGTGCACCTCCAATGTCCCTTGATTACTGGGGAAGTGCAAATAGCCATTAGGAAAGACCCAATGCCTGTGAGCGGCATTCATTTATTATTGGGTAATGACTTGGTAGGAGATCTAGTGGTTCCCAACATAAAGACAGTCGACTCTCCCTTACCTGTCAACTCCACCACTGACCTTAAAGAAACTATTCCTCATCTTTTCCCATCTTGTGCTGTCACCCGGTCACAGAGTGTGCGAAATGGGCCCTCTTCATCTAAAACCACCTCCAATATCTTCCTACCCACAGAAGATCTGTACAATAAGACCATTAGTAAGGATGAGCTCATTAAAGCCCAA
Source organism: Homarus americanus (assembly GCF_018991925.1). Classification (NCBI taxonomy): domain Eukaryota; kingdom Metazoa; phylum Arthropoda; class Malacostraca; order Decapoda; family Nephropidae; genus Homarus; species Homarus americanus. The sequence continues at coordinate 9,427 of NW_024717491.1, read as the reverse complement.
CAATCTGATCCATCTTTTTTCAAACAGGTGATGAAAGACCTCAGTGTGGACCTTTGTACATCTTCGGCTTACCACCCACTGTCCCAAGGTTGCTTGGAACGGTTCCATCAAAACTTTCAAATCAATGCTAATAAACTATCTCCCCTCAACTATATAATCCATACTCCTGATCGCAGGAAAGATTCACAACTTGTTCACATTGATCTCATGAAACTTTACCATTCCAGGCAGTCAGAGGAAGACATCCCAGAGGCTATAAGCCTACCTGTATTGCATTCGGTTTTGTCAGGGCCGGAGCCGGAGACAGATGACATGGACCTATTGGAGAATTTAGACTTCCCTCTACCTAAAGAGAACCCTGCTAACAGTCACATACTCAACAACTTGGATGAGTATTTTTCTGTTCTGAATCCATCTCAAGCAAAAGATCTCACTAAGTTATTATCAACATTTCCTAAAGTCACGTCAGACCTCCCAGGGTTTTGCAATATACTTAAACATGATATTAAGCTAATCTCAGATGATGTACAACCCATTAGGCAATCAGCATATCGACTAAATCCACAAAAAAGAGAGATTATGAAAAAGGAGGTAGATTTTTTGTTAAAACCTAACTTAGCTGAGCCTAGTACCTCCCCCTGGGCTTCACCTTGCCTTCTCATTCCAAAACCCGATGGCACCTTTCGTTTCTGTACCGATTATCGTAAAGTGAACCAGGTCACTGTCTCAGACTCCTACCCTTTACCTTTGATTGAAGATATAATAGACAGCATAGGCTGTGCCAAATTTATCAGTACCGTGGACCTATTGAAAGGATATTATCAAGTGGGACTCACGGATAGGGCAAAAATAATCTCGGCATTTATAACTCCATTTGGTCTTTTTCAATATTTGGTTATGGCGTTTGGCTTTTCTAATGCTCCGGCCACATTCCAGAGGGCCATCAACTTCCTAATTCAAGACCTAGGTGGGACGTTCGCCTACCTGGATGACCTGGTGGTGGTGTCGGACAGCTGGGACGAACATCTGGTGCGTTTGGAGATACTGTTTGCACGACTGCAAGAGACTGGATTCACCATAAACCTGGCTAAATCTGCTTTTGGCCGGGCCTCAGTGACTTACCTGGGACATATCGTTGGGCATGGTATGGTGAGACCCAAGGACGCAAACGTTAAAGCCATCTTGTCCTTCCCCACTCCAAGGACGAGGAAGGAACTCATGCGCTTCCTGGGGATGTGCGGCTACTACCGTCGGTTCTGCAGTAACTTCTCCAGCGTGGCCGGACCCCTCACAGACCTTACCAGTTCTGCGGTCCCTTACATCTGGAACCAGAGGTGCGACCAGTCTTTCCACCGCCTCAAAGCCTTCCTTGCCTCCAAGCCTGTAGTCCACCCCCCTGACTACACCTCGCCCTTCCATCTGCAAATCGACGCTAGTGGTGTCGGAGTGGGGGCTGTGCTCCTACAACCCGACCCAACCACTGATGTCCTTCACCCTGTGGCATATTACTCCGCCAAGTTGAAAAAACATCAGACCAACTACTCGACCATAGAGAAGGAGGCCCTGGCTCTGGTGTTGGCAATAAAGAAGTTTGAATGTTACCTCCAGTCTTGCCCACAAACAACCCTAGTCTTCACCGACCATAACCCACTCACGTTCATCCAAACCAACAAGACCTCCAAATAGCGAATCCTCCGCTGGGCTCTCCTCACCCAGCCCTATAATCTACAAGTCCGGCACATAAAGGGGGTGGACAACCTGATTGCAGACTCCTTATCCCGAGCTCCAGTGGAAATGCAGCAGCTACTCTCCAGACGCACCAGGTGATCACCTCCTTCGCGCCGCGCTACGGAGGTCTTTGGAGGGGGGGTGTGTTACGAACCCCTCCACCCAGCACTACGAACCACGCCATCTATTGTCTTGATCTACCTACCCAGCACCACGAGCAACGCCATCTAGGGACGAGACACTAGTATGACTCGTCTTAGTTAACACTCCGGGGTTTCCCTTCTCCATATCCTGGTTGTTGCGTCACTTCCTCCAAGTCTTCTTTGTGAGCTCCAATTCGAGGAGAGAGGACTACACTCTGGGAAGTGACCACAGGATCATCTATCCTCTAAACCTAAGGCACAGTGACTACCTACCGTCTTCTACAATACTCAGCCTTACTCGTCAGCCATCTCAGCTCCTCACTTAAGTATTTGTAATCTTGTATTGCCTCTCCCACCTCCACCTTGCTTCACGATTGTTTTATGTTTTATTAATATGTATATACTGTTAATGTTTAGGTTAAGTTTGGTTAAGGGTAATTTATAAGCTGAATATTTTGGTTAAGGAATTTATGGTACTTTATTATACACAACGAAAACTCGCATCCTTTGTCTACCCTTTTATAGTCCGATTGTCTTTGTTTTTTTTGTTGTTGCCTGTTGGGATCTGGGTAGACCTTTAACTATATTCTAAATCCCCAACTCGTAACACACTCAAATAGTGATCCCACACACTTACAGACATGTAATTGGGTTGGAAACTTGCTCCTCCCACAGCAAGGTGTGACACTATTTCTTAGATGCTTGTTCTGTGAAACAAACGACAAGTCCGCAGATTTTTGGGTTGTGTGGGTTATTACCGGAGATATATTTGTAATTTTGCCGAGTTGGCACTACCCCTTACTGATTTGTTGAAGAAGGGTAATATATATTTTTGTTGGACTTCAAGGTGTCAGGATTCTTTTCAAAACTTGGAAAATGTATTATGCTCATATCCTATTTTGAGAGCCCCTAATTTTTCTAAGCCTTTCAAGCTAGCCTGTGATGCTAGTGATCTGTTATCTAGACCCACAGAATGAACACTTATGTCATATCAAAATTTGTGCAAGCAAAATTTTATTTTATGGGGGGAAGTGTTACGACCGTGTCGTATTTTTCTATTTTTTTTTTATGTAACATGCTTCCATGTTCCTTATTATTCCTGTAATGATGTGTTGTATTTACTATTATATAATCTAGTCACCTTAACCCTGTGCTGTTCAGGTTTTAACTGTTATTATTTGTTCAAACCCATTTTGTATTGTAACCAGCATTCTTTGTTCTCTAACGACCATCTGCATCGTTAAACGACCCACCGGCGGGTCGCGTGGCGGGAACCGACCTTATATATAGGACCCACCAACTGACGGTGTTTAGTTCAGTCCTCTTGTCATACAGTTCACATCCTTTGAGTGACTCACGTCACCTGTTACTTATACTTAATTTATTTGTGTTGTTCCTGTCGCCACCAATGTGGTATATCTATGTGAGTGCCTATTTATATCTCTGTTTGTGTCCATCAGTATTTGCTTAGTTGTATTCAAGTAATTCAGTGTTGTTTCACGTTAGTTAATTTCAGTGTTAGTTTTTATATGTTTATGCAGTGTTAACGTAATCCCATGCTTTATTTTTATTCTTTTGATGTTTCGATGTTTAGTATCATTTGTGTCTTAAAAGTTTCGATGGTGAATCAATATGTTGTGACAGCCTACGAGGCTCTTTATTGTGTTAATATTTAATTAATTATAAATTCTTAAAGGTTTACTTTATTAATTTTTATTCCCTTTTAATTTACTTCACTTTTTTTGTTTGGTTACGCCTAGAACCTGGATATTTAAGTAAATTAAGAGACGGCGTAATAACGGAAAAATATATATCGTCTCACATTCCGGAAAAACTCTAAGATTTATAATGAGACACTAGAGAAAAACGTACAAATATTTCACAAACGCACTAGTACAACAGCAGGAAGGTGAGAGTGGTGAGGACAGGACACACCGCTATTATTTCCTTCCTCTACCATTATCTGCAATTGATTCGTGACAGAAAATAACCAGTAATCAACAAACTAGGCCCCCTTACTAGTCAGCTCATGAATCGTTCGTTACGAGAGACAATGAAGATATAAATATAATTATTTCTTCATCGCATCGTTAACTCCATAATAACACGAACTTTCAGTAACAGCAGACGAGGGCGAGCACCTCCTTCACTTCACTTACAAAACTTCCCAGTGATACAAATTGGAGCCTTTATTACCCATATTTTACACTAGAATAAAACATGTGCAGCATCCCACAGTATGTAGGGGAGCTACCTACTGTACAGTGTCCACTTCACTGAGCACCAGACAGGAAATGTAGCAACTCGTCCACCGTGGAGGCGGAACAGCTGTGATTCACTAGGAAATTCACCCCCATGAGTTGCCAATACGGGGGAGGCTTATGGTGCATAATGTGCAGGTGACCTGTGTAAAGTCTCCAGCTAACTTAACGGCGGAGAGAAACATCACATTCCGTAAGTGGTTTCTACTTGTCTTAACTTGGTAGTTAAGACAGGTAGAAACCACTCTTATAGAATATGTACTAATAAGAACACGAGTTATGATGGTGGTGGTGTATGTGTGTGTGTTTAGTCATGAAAGGGCTATCAATTTCCTGGTGATAAAAAATACATTTCTTATTGTTTGTTTGCTAAATAAAGTTATGACCTTACCTGCAAGACACAACACTTCACTTCACAAACTAAGTACAGATGTTAACATCCACTGTGTACACATGAACAGGTATACACTGTACATGGCTTCACCGTGTTCATCAATACTGTAATGATACTAACCGAAGAATTAGGGTTAGTTAACTGGGGCCGCCAACATGAAGCCCTTAATCAGCATGTGAAAAAACAAACAAATATCCCCACCTCCCAGATATGAAACTAAGGCTTGGGGAATGTTAATCTGCAGTACTGTATTCTTTCTCAGAGACCACTGTCATCTCTCTAGGAGAAATAAAGGCGGCAAATTTTATCGCGAACAAAACAGAATCAGAGACCGGCAAGTAAAACGTCAGGCACTGCTCACAAAATGTCCTGATGCATATATTGCTGTATTTCCTTATTATAAAACAACTTATTAATTAATTCAAATCAAAACAATAGGCATCGCAGATGTGTAAACTACTTCATTAAATTAAGTTTTGCCTCAATAATGTAGCAGCCATCTCCATGCTCTTCTCAGACCAGGTCCTGCAGTCCACCTCCACCACATCAAGGAGGAAGACGAGAATCGGGCGGCGACGGCCATGTGTGCCAACAACCACTATTTTTTTTGTATCATATACGCCACTTATCAGCTTATTAGCCGTTTGGGCGGTTTATCCAGTGTTAGTACAGGAAGAAATCGGGGACTAATGCTCCATATGGCTCAATACACTCATTGCTATCATGCGTACAAGTTGCATTTAACTCTGAAAGCAATTACAAGCGGACACAAGTGATAAATTTCCGGAGTTCATTGGACAGAGAAACACAAAATGCGCAGTGATAGTAATACAGGTTACTGTACTTTCTAAATGTGCCGTAGCTACAACTTGTGCATTTATACTCTTCAGAATTACCCTGACCTTGATGTGTGGGATTCTTGCTCATAGCCACATATACCCGTAGATAAACGGGGACACGTGGGTACAATGTAATAAATATGATTTTGAGATTATTCGAAGAGTAACGGACTACCTACACGAAAAAAAAAGTCAATTAATACGTGGCGACGGCGTCACGTGTTAATCACACGTGGGTGTTCTGACTTCATTGTCCACACAACAATCGACCTTAAAAGTTATTATGAAAAACACAAAACAATTTAACTGATTTTCTGAAGAGGCCAGTTTGAGTGTTTAAAATTGGCAAGTACACTTTTTCTTGGATTTATACGTGTGTTAAAAGTATCTCTGAGCCCAAAATATTTGTCATCTTTGTACCACTACGAACATTAAACATTGCTTGAGGGTCACATTTAAAGTTCCCATCTGACATTGTACTAATCTTTGGATCCTAAGATACACAATCAACACTTTCTTTATTCACTATTCAAACTGGCTCCGAAACAGTATCTCGCCACAACTTTTGATTTCCTGAACTGGCTCTTGGAACAACGGTTCTATCTCACTATGCCAACACCCACAATTCTTGTCTAACACAAATATAAAAGCTAATGAGAAATATTTAATAAACTAAAAATGGGACTTGGTTGACATCTGAGCCTGACCCCGCTGTTAATGGTAGACACTGAAGGCTTCGTTGCACCAAGTTCAAGCAAGGACTACAGGTATTGTTTCTTATGACCAGTGGTCTTGACATTGGTTTAAACTAAGGTTATATGGTTATATTGCTTAACTTAAAAAGTGTCTTTAACATTAACACATGCGCACATATTGTTCAAATACATACACAAATAAGAGCACAGACAAGCACGCATGTTCATTTATGCATACACACTACATACACAATACGTGATCGCCCCCTCAATCACAATACCATGCACAGCATTCCACAGACTTCCACCTCCAAGTATACAGTGCAAAGACATACCTTTGGTTAGGTTAGGTGAACACACAGGCAGGTTAATTAAAACTACATAGAGACGATATCAGGTAAGTATACTGAGACATCTATGTGTCTTATTTTATCTCGCACTCACCTGTACACACACACACACACACACACACACACACAAACGCACACAGAACACACATCCCGAGTTTACAGAAAGAAACGAACTAAAATTTACGGACATTCAGTTGAAGAGGAAAGTGAACTTCCCAATATTTTTTTCTTGTGTTATTTACGTGATTTGGTCTAACTAAACTAAACTCCTTATACTATAAATTACACAATACCAAGAAACTTTAATTATTTATATTTTTCTCTTTCTTTCTTATTCCTTATGTTTTTATTCACCCTTCTTCTTATTCATCAATATAAAACATTTTTCAGAATAAGGAGTTGTTGTTATGTACGATAAGTTAGGTAAACACTCGCCGGCAGCAACAGCGTTTGAGAAGGTCGGTGATACGTGCCAGGCGTATGATTAACCTCCTCCACACAATACAGTGGTACAGTTTATAGAGTAATACAAAGATACAGTAATAGAATAAGTGTTACATAGAGTAATACAGTGAGATACTGGTGGTATAGGGATGGTTTTATAGGGTATTACAGTTATACAGCTTTGGAAGATTAGTTTTCAATGTTGTGTGTGAGAGAGAGAGAGAGAGAGTGTGTGTTTGTCAGTGTTTTAAAGAAGATATCAAATTGAATTCCCCCCAAAACAACAAACACCCCAACGATTCTCTCTGCCCTCTCCATCCCCCTCCCTCTCCCTCCCTCTCTCCCTCTCTCTCCCTCTCCTCCTCCTCCTCCTCCCCCCTCTCCCTCTCTCCCCTCACTCGCTTGGAGAAAAGTGATGTAATTTTTAGAGGAAGTAGCAGAAAAAAGGGGAAATTCTCTCACTGAAGGAGTCAAGCAAGTAAGGAAAAGTTGGAAGGGAGAGGGGAGGGCAGGGGAGTGGGGAGGGCAGGGGAGGGGAGAGCAGAGGGGGAGGGAAGGAGAGGGGGGAGGGGGAGGGAAGGAGAGGGGGAGTGAAGGAGAGGGGAGGGAGGGGAAAGAGAGGAAAGAAGAATAGAAGAAGGGAAGGAGGGCAGGAAGAAGGAAGGAAGGAAGAAAGAAACAAAGGAAGGAAGGAAGGAAGGAAGAAACAAAGGAAGGAAGGAAGGAAGGAAGGAAGGAAGGAAGGAGTATCATATCACGGTCTTAACGAAACTGTAAAACACACACACACACACGTACGTATATATATGCATAATTATACAGGTGTCTCACTACCTGGCCGGATCTTAATTACCCTCGAGGGAGCGGTGAAACAAGTCCTAACCTTAGGATCTGTATAACTGGGAGAAAGGCAAGGTCAGGTCAGGTCAGGGAATTAAGGAAGACAAGACGATAAAGGTATGGGAAGACAAAAACACAAGAATAATAGATTAAGACAAAGTATGAGGATAATAAATATAAAAAACAAAAAGGAATTGAGGGAGAATGGAGTGAAGTTCTTTTCTCATTGGCTGGTAAGGTAGAGTCTTTATGTCTTCTTTATAACGTTATGTTACTAATTTAACCAATCAAATTTATCTGTTGTTAAGAATATCGCTTCTGATTGGTTAGTTACTTCTTAGGTTAGATTAGGTTAGGTTAGGTTACATTAGGTTAGGTTAGGTTACATTAGGTTAGGTTAGGTTAGGTTAATTTAGTTAATTAATAAGCTTATCTATGTAACATACAACTCATTTAGCATTTATCTTAATGTATAAATAAATGCAGTAAAACACCTTCTCTCTATTCAATTCTGAGGTAAATCTTTAATTCCGGTGCTTTGAGAATCTCCATCGTTGTGTCGTAGCTTGAGTGAGGCAGGTCTTCACATCACCAGTTTTAGGGGGAAGTGGGTTTTTTTGTCTCCTCATGCAGTTCCTTTGTGAATCTGGTTGTCGAGTTAGAAAATGTTCAGCGTTAATTTCACAGTCTGAGTCCAGTTGTAAATGGGTGTGAAGAATGGGTGTGTGTGTGTGTGTGTGTGAAGCTCTCTCTCTCTCTCTCTCTCTCTCTCTCTCTCTCTCTCTGTTTCTCCCTCTGCCTCTTTCTTTCCCTTACCCTATCTCTCTTCCCCTTATTCTTCTCTCCGTGCCTATAGCCTTTCTCTTCTTCTCTCTCTCTCTATGTGTCTCTCCTCTCTCTCTCTCTCTCCTCTCCTTTTTCTCTTTATTTATTCCTCTCTCTTCCTTCTTCTTCTTTCCACCTCCTCTCTTTTCCTCCATCTGTCTCTCCCTACTCTCCCCTCCTCCTCTCTTCCTCCTCACCACTGCCTCTGCTATACACAAGAAGCCAGTGAGGAGTCGACCGCTGGACGTCTCTTGTCTGTTATTGATGTTTGCTCTTTAATTATCAGTGTACAATGTGTGTGTGTGCGACCCTGTATGTGTGTATGTGTGTGTATGTGCTTGGAGTGACCCTGTGTATGTATGCAAATGTATATATATCTGTATCTGTGAATGTCAAATCACTTCCCTAACACAACCCAGACCTGACTGATAATGTATTTCCCGTGTGAGTCAGTTTTTATTAATTGTATACATTTTATCTAACAGTTGTGGCTTAACACTGAATCATTAATGCTGTCGGCTGCTTTGTGTCCATCACCAGCTGACGTAGTGAGCGACTCGAATTAAATATTCCCTTTTTCCTGTTTAAATTTATATATATACATTGCTTAGAATAATTTATATATATATATTAGTTAGTTGAATTTATTAATACACAAATAAATTAGAGGAATTTATATATTCACAAATAAATTAATTAGAGAAATTCTTATGTTTATTTTTATAAGTACGGTGTATGGTGTATGGTGTACACTTAAAGTCTCTGAAAGTGAATAGGCCACTTGGCCATTCACCTGTCTGACGGAACCAATTAAACAACACCATGTCACCCCTTCACCTGCCTCAGCCAACCAATTACAAGTCCCTGACGAGAGAATGTGGGCGGAGCTTACACACTCCTGCCAATGG
>NW_024717490.1:0-3539 GCF_018991925.1 Homarus americanus | reverse complement strand
TTCAGTGTGCTTCGTTCAGTTACGTATTGCTGGTACACGACGGACACTCCAGGTACACCTCCAGACACTCCCAGGTACACCTCAGACACTCCCAGATACACCTCACTCCCCCCATGTACACAACTGACCTCCCAGGTACACCACTGAGCACTCCCAGGTACACCACACACCCCCCATGTACACCCCTGACACCACCATGTACACATCCTGACACTCCCAGTTACACACCTGACAATCCCAGGAACCCCTGACCCACAACACACCTGACCTCCCAGGTACACCACTGACACTCCCAAGTACACCTCAGACACTCCCAGGTACACCTCAGACCTCCCAGGTACACCTCAGACACTGCAGCAGGTACACATTCATGACACTGGCAGGTACACCTCTGACCTCCCGGTACACCTCCTGACACGCCCAGGTACACCTCAGAAACTCCCAGGTACACCACTGACCTCCCAGGTACAACTCTGACCTCCCAGGTACACACCGCTGACCTCCCAGGTCACCTCTGACACTCCCAACCCCCCCAGGTACACCTCAGACACTCCCAGGTACATTTCTGACACTTTCAGGTACACCTCAGACACTCTCAGGTACACCACCTAACACTCCCAGGTACCCTGACACTCCCAGGTACACCTTTGACACTCCCTGGTACACCTAAGACACTCCCAGGTACACCTCTGACACCTCGAGGTGCACCTCTGACACTTCCAGGTACACCTCCTGACCTCCCCAGGTACACCAATGACACTACCAGGTACACCTCTGACACTTGAGGTGCTCCCTCCTGAAGCTCCCAGGTGCTCCTCTGACGCTGGTACCTCCTGACACTCCCAGGAACACCACAGACACTCACAGGTACACCTCTGACACTCACAGGTACACCTCTGACACTCCCAGGCATACCTCTGACACTCCCTGGTACTCCTCTGACACACCCAGGTACACCTAAGACACTCCCAGGTACACCTCAGACACTCGCAGGTACACCTCAAACACTCCCAAGTACACCTCAGACACTCCCAGGTACACCTCAGACACTCCCAGGTACACCTCCTGACACTCCCGGGTACACCTCTAACACTTCAGGTACACCTCCGACGCTCTCCAGGTACACCTCCTGACACTCTCAGGTACACCTCTGACACTCCCAGGCACACCTCTGACACTCCCAGGTACCTCAGACACTCCCAGGTACATCTCCAGACACTCCCCAGGTACACCTCAGACACTCTGAGTACACCTCAGACACTCCCAGGTACACCTCAGACACTCCCAGGTACACCTCAGACACTCCCAGGTACACCTCAGACACTCCCAGGTGCACCTCAGACACTCCCAGGTGCACCTCAGACACTCCCAGGTGCACTTCAGACACTCCCAGGTGCACCTCAGACACTCCCAGGTACACCACTGACACTCCCAGGTACACCTCTGACAGTGCCAGGTACACCTCAGACATTCCCAGGTATACAACTGACACTCCCAGGTACACCACTGACACTCCCAGGTACACCTCTGACACTCCCAGGTGCACCTCTGGCAATCCCAGGTGCACCTCTGACACTCCCAGGTACAACTCTGACACTCCCAGGTACACCTCAGACACTCCCAGGTACACCTCAGACACTCCTAGGTGCACCTCAGACACTCCCAGGTGCACCTCCGATACTCACAGGTACACCCCTGACACTCCCAGGTACACCTCTGACACTCCCTGGTACACCTCAGACACTCCCGGGTACACCTATGACACTTCGAGGTACACCTCTGACACTTCCAGGTACACCTCTGACACTCCCAGGTACACCAATGACACTACCAGGAACTCCTCTGAAGCTCCCAGGTACTCCTCTGACGCTCCCAGGTACACCTCAGACACTCCCAGGTACACCTCTAACACTCCCAGGTACCCCTCTGACGCTCCCAGGTACACCGCTGAGACTGCCAGGTAAACCTCAGACACTGGCAGGTGCACCTCAGACACTCCCAGGTACACCTCTGACACTCCCAGGTACAACCCTGACACTCTCAGGTACACCTCAGACACTCCCAGGTACACCTCAGACACTCCCAGGTAGACCTCAGACACTCCTAGGTGCACCTCTGACACTCCCAGGTACACCTCTGACACTCCCTGGTACACACCTGACACTCCCAGGTACACCACTGACACTTCTAGGTACACCTCTGGCACTTCCAGGTACACCTCTGTCTCTCCAGGTACAACTCTGACACTCCCTGGTACACCTCAATATTCCCAGGTACACTTCCGATACTCCCAAGGTACACCTTTGGGAACTCCCAGGTGCTTCACTGACCTCCCTGTAGTAAACCCCTGGCCTCCCAGGAACTCCTCTGACACTCACTAGTACACACCTGACACTCCCAGGTACACGACGGACACTCCCAGGTACACCTCAGACACTCCCAGGTACACCTCAGACACTCCCAGGTACACCTCATTCACTCCCAGGTACACCACTGACACTCCCAGGTACACCACTGACACTCCCAGGTACACCTCTTACACCCCCATGTACACCTCTGACACCTCCATGTACACATCTGACACTCCCAGTTACACCGCTGACAATCCCAGGAACTCCTCTGACACTCACTAGTACACACCTGACACTCCCAGGTACACTACTGACACTCCCAGGTACACCTCAGACACTCCCAGGTACACCTTAGACACTCCCAGGTACACCTCAGACACTGGCAGGTACACATTCTGACACTGGCAGGTACACCTCTGACAGTCCCAGGTACACCTCTGACACACCCAGGTACACCTCAGACACTCCCAGGTACACCTCTGACACTCCCATGTACACCGCTGACACTCCCAGGAACACCCCTAACACTCCCAGGTACACCTCTGACACTCCCAGGTACACCTCAGACACTCCCAGGTACATTTCTGACACTTTCAGGTGCACCTCAGACACTCCCAGGTACACCTCTGACACTTCGAGGTACACCTCTGACACTTCCAGGTACACCTCTAACACTCCCAGGTACACCAATGACACTACCAGGTACTCCTCTGACACTCCGAGGTACTCCTCTGAAGCTCCCGGTACTCCTCTGGCTCCCAGGTACAGCTCAGACACTCCCAGGTACACCTCTGACACTCCCAGGTACACCTCTGACACTCCCAGGTACACCTCTGACACTCCCAGGTAATGCTTTGACGCTCCCAGGTACTCCTCCGACACTCCCAGGAACGCCTCTGACACTCCCAGGTACACCTCTGACACTCCCAGGTGTATAGATATGTACATACCAAGATATGTGAACACGCCTGACACCAGGACTCTTGTTACCATTCATTGTACCATTTATTCACATGTCTGTATTACTACATATTATTATAGCATGTCTGATGTCTATGCTTATGTCTAATGCCTATGTTCATTTACTATGTCCCGATGTACTATGTCTGTACCGCGCTAGTCGAGTAATTAGAAGACCTCATTTATTGTCCTAGGAATGTCTAGCAACTCCCCTTGCCTAGCTAGCTC
>NW_024717489.1:0-14210 GCF_018991925.1 Homarus americanus | reverse complement strand
ATCTATTTTCGCGAAAGTTGGTTATCTAGAAACTTTCTTGAAAGAAGTAGATATTTCCCATTTTTATATTCTAAATTTTCCCGTTTTCTATGATAATCTATTTTCCGGGAAAGGATTGGTTTATCTAAAACTTTCGCGGGAAGTAGATATTTCCCATTTTATGATACAAATTTCCCGTTTTCTATGATAATCTATTTTCGGCAAATTTGGTTATCTATCAACTTTCCCGGAAAGTAGATATTTTCCATTTTTATGATACAAATTTCCCGTTTCTATGATAATCTACTTCCCCCAAAATTAGGTAATATTTTGAAAATGCGAAATCTACTCTCCCAATAAGTCGATAATCTACTTTCGAAAATTAGAAAAATCTATATCTACTTTTCGGGAGTAGATAATAACTTTCGGAAAGTAGATATTTTCCCATTTTTATGATACAAATTTCTCGTTTTTCTATGATAATCTATTTTCGGGAAAGTTGGTTATCTAATAACTTTCCAGAGAATCGATATTTCCCATTTTTTATGATACAAATTTCCCGTTTTTCTATGATAATCTATTTTCCGGGAAGGTTGGTTTATCCTAGAAACTATCGCGGAAAGTAGATATTTCCCATTTTTTTATGATACCATTCCGTTTTTCTGCGATATAATCTATTTTCGGCAAATTTGGTTATCTAACCTTTCCCGGAAAGTCGATATTTCCATTTTTTATGATACAAATTTCCGTTTTCTATGATAATCTATTTTCCGGAAAGTTGGTTTATCTAGAAAACTTTCGCGGAAAGCAGATTTTCCCATTTTTTATGATACAAATTTCAGTTTTTCTGCGATAATCTATTTTCGGCAAATTTGGTTTATCTAGCATAACTTTCCCGGAAAGTAGATATTTCCATTTTTATGATACAAATTTCCCGTTTTTCTATGATAAACTATTTTCAGGAAAGTTGGTTATCTAACCAACTTTTCGCGGAAAGTCGATATTTCCCATTTTTATGATACAAATTTCCTGTTTCTACCAGTAATCTATTTTCGGGAAAGTTGGTTATCTAAAACTTTCGCGGAAAGTAGATATTTCCCATTTTTATGATACAAATTTCCCGTTTTTGTATGATAATCTATTTTCGGGAAAGTTGGTTATCTAGAAACTTTCGCCCGGAAAGTAGATATTTCCCCATTTTTTATGATACAATTTCCCGTTTTCTATGATAATCATTTTCGGCAAATTTGGTTATCTAGCGCCAACTTTCGGAAGTAGATATTTCCCATTTTTATGATACAAATTTTCCGTTTTTCTATGATAATCTACTTCCAAAATTAGTGTCTTTCCCCGAAAATACGAAAATCACTTTCCCCAAAGTCGATAATCTACTTTCCCGAATTAAATCTATCTACTTTTTCGGGAAGTGAATAGCTCCTTTCGGAAAGTAGATATTTCCCCATTTTTATATTCAATTTCCGTTTTCTATGATAATCTATTTTCGGGAAAGTTGATTATCTAAAACTTTCGCGGAAAGTAGATATTCCCATTTTTATGATACAAATTTCCCGTTTTTCTGATAATCTATTTTTCCGGAAATTTGGTTATCTAACAACTTTCCCGGAAAATGATATTTCCCATTTTTTATGATACAAATTTCCCGTTTTTCTATGATAATCTACTTCCCAAAATTAGGTAATATTTCCCCGAAAATAGAAAAATCTACTTTCCCAAAAAGTCGATAATCTACTTTCCCAAAAATTAGAAAATCTATCTACTTTTCGAGAGTAGATAACCAACTTTCGGAAAGTAGATATTTCCCATTTTTATGATACAAATTTCTCGTTTTCTATGATAATCTATTTTCCCGGAAAGTTGGTTATCTAAACAACTTTCCGGAAAGTCGATATTTTCCCATTTTTGTATTCTGAAATTTCCGTTTTCTGATAATCTATTTTCGGGGAAAGTTGGTTATCTAAAACTTTGGCGGAAAGTAGATATTTCCCATTTTTATGATGCAAATTTCCCGTTTTCTCCGCGATAAATCTATTTTCGGGAAAGTTGGTTATCTAGAAACTTTCATGAGGAAGTAGATATTTCCCATTTTTTATGATACAAATTTCCAGACTATGATAATCTATTTTCGGCAAATTTGGTTATCTAATAACTTTCCCGGAAAGTAGATATTTCCATTTTTATGATACAAATTTCCCGTTTTCTATGATAATCTACTTCCCAAATTAGGTAATATTTCCCAATACGAAAATCTACTCTCCCAATAAGTCGATAATCTACTTTCCGAAAATTAGAAAATCTGTCTACTTTTCGGGGAAGTGAATAATAACTTTCCGGAGAAGTAGATATTTCCCATTTTATGATACAAATTTCTCGTTTTCTGTTCTATTTTTCGGGAAGAGTTGGTTTGTCTAACCAACTTTCCGGAAAGTCGACTATTTCCATTTTTTATGATACAAATTTCCGTTTTCTATGATAATCTATTTTCCGGGAAGGTTGGTATCTAAGAAACTATCATGAGTAGATATTTCCTTTTTTCTTGATACAAATTCGTTTTCTATGATAATCTATTTTCGGCAAATTTGATTTATCTAACCAACTTTCGGAAAGTCGATATTTCCCATTTTTTTATGATACAAAATTTACCGTTTTCTATGATAATCTATTTTTCCGGGAAAGTTGGTTATCTAAAAACTTTCGCGGAAAGCATATTTTTTCCCATTTTTTTGTGATACAAATTTTCAGTTTTTTCTATGATAATCTATTTTCGGCAAATTTGGTTATCTAACCAACTTTTGAAGTAGATATTTCCCATTGTTATGATACAAATTTCCCCGTTTTCTATGATAAACTATTTTCGGGAAGAGTTGGTTTATCCTAACCAACTTTCGCGGAAAGTCGATCCTTTCCCATTTTTATGATACAATTTCCCGTTTTCTACTTGATAATCTATTTTTCGGGAAAGTTGGTTTATCTAAAGCTTTTCGCCGGAAAGTAGATATTTCCCATTTTTATGAGTACAATTTCCGTTTTCTGCCATTAATCTACTTCCCAAATTGGTAATATTTTCCCCGAAAATACGGAAATCTACTTTTCCCCAAAAGGTCGATAATCTACTTTCCCGAAAATTGGAAAAATCTATCTACTTTTCCGGGAAGTAGATAAACAATAACTTTCAGAAGAAGTAGATATTTCCCATTTTTATGATACAAATTTTCCCGTTTTCCATGATAATCTATTTTTTCGCGGGAAAGTTGGTTATCTAAAACTTTTCGCGGAAAGTAGATATTTTTATTTTTTATGATACAAATTTCCCGTTTTCTATGATAATCTATTTTCGTAAATTTGGTTTATCTAACCAACTTTCGGAAAGTAGATATTTCCCATTTTTATGACACAAATTTCCGTTTTCTATGATAATCTACTTCCAAAAATTAGGTAATATTTCCCGAAAATACGAAAATCTACTTTTTCCCAAAGTCGATAATCTACTTTCCGAAAAGTCGAAAATCTATTTACTTTTCGAGAGTAGATAACCAACTTTGGAAAGTAGATATTTCCATTTTTTTTATGATACAAATTTCTCGTTTTCTATGATAATAATCTCTATTTTCCGGGAAAGTTGGTTCTAACCAACTTTCCCGGAAAGTCGGCTATTTCCCATTTTTTATGATACAAATTTCCCGTTTTTCTATGAAAATCTATTTGCGGGAAAGTTGGTTATCTAAAACTTTTCGTGGAAAGTAGATATTTCCCATTTTTATGATACAAATTTCCGTTTTTCTATGATAATCTATTTTCGGCAAATTTGGTTATCTAACTAACTTTCCCGGAAAGTAGATATTTCCCATTTTTTTTGATACAAATTTCCCATTTCTATGATAATCTACTTTTAAAATTAGGTAATATTTCCCGAAAATGCAATCTACTTTCCCAAAAAGGTCGATAATCTACTTTTCCCGAGGGGTGGAAAATCTATCTGCTTTCGAAGTAGATAATAACTTTCGGAAAGTAGATATTTCCCATTTTTATGATACAAATTTCTCGTTTTTCTATGATAATCTATTTTCGGCAAATTTGGTTATCTAACCAACTTTCCCGGAGAGTCGATGTTTCCCATTTTTTATGATACAAATTTCCGTTTCCTGACCATCTAGCACCGCGAAGTTGATTTATCTAGAAACTTTCGCGGAAAGTAGATATTTCCCATTTTTTTATGATACAAATTTCCCGTTTTCTGTGATAATATATTTTCGGGAAAGTTGGTTATCTAAACTTTTCGCGGAAAGTAGATATTTCCCATTTTTTATGATACAAATTTCCGTTTTCTATGATAATCTATTTTTCTGGCAAATTTGGTTTATCTATCCCAACTTTCCCGGAAAGTAGATATTTCCCATTTTTATGATACAAATTTCCCGTTTTCTATGATAATCTACTTTAAAATTAGGTAATATTTCCCGAAAATACGAAAATCTACTCTTTCCCAATAAGTCGATAATCCTACTTTCGAAAAATTAGAAAATCTATCTACTTTTTCGGGGAAGTAGATAATATTTCCCGGAAAGTAGATATTTTTCCCATTTTTTATGATACAAATTTCTCGTTTTCTATGATAATCTATTTTCGGGAAAGTTGGTTTATCTATTAACTTTCCCGGAAGAGTCGGCTATTCATTTTATATTTCATTCCGTTTTCTATGATAATCTATTTTCGGGAAGGTTGGTTGTATCTATAAGAAACTATCGCGGAAGAAGTATAGATATTTTCCCATTTTTATGATACAAATTTCCCGTTTTTCTATGATAATCTATTTTCGGCAAATTTGGTTATCTAACCAACTTTCCCGGAAAGTCGATATTTCCCATTTTTTATGATACAAATATCCCGTTTTTCTATGATAATCTATTTTCGGGAAAGTTGGTTATCTAGAAAACTTTTCGCGGAAAGCAGATTTTTCCCATTTTTTATGATACAAATTTCCAGTTTTTCTATTACAATCTATTTTCCGGCAAATTTGGTTATCTAACAACTTTCCCGGAAAGTAGATATTTCTCATTACATGATACAAATTTCCTGTTTTCTATTTTCGGGAAAGTTGGTTATCAAAAACTTTCGCTGAAAGTAGATATTTCCCCATTTTTTATGATGCAAAATTTTCCCGCGTTTTTCTATGATAATCTATTTTCAGCAAATTTGGTTATCTAACCAACTTTCCCGGAAAGTAGATATTTCCCATTTTTTATGATACAAGGGGTACCGTTTTCTGTGATAATCTACTTCCCAAGAGTGGGTAATATTTCCCGAAAATACGAAGATCTACTTTCCCCAAAAGTCGATAATCTACTTTCCCGAATTAGAAAAATCTATCTACTTTTTGGGAATATAACTTTCCCGGAACGTGGAGTATTTCCCATTTTTATGATACAAATTTCTCGTTTTCTATGATAATCTATTTTTCGAGAAAGTTGGTTATCTAACCAACTTTTCGGAAAGTCGATATTTCCCCATTTTTTATGATACAAATTTCCCGTTTTCTATGATAATCTATTTTCGTGAAAGTTAGTTTATCAAGAAACTTTCGCGGAAAGTAGATATTTCCCATTTTTATGATGCAAATTTCCCGTTTTCTATGATAATCTATTTTCGGGAAGTTGGTTATCTAAAACTTTCGCGGAAAGTAGATATTTCCCATTTTTTATGATACAAATTCCCGTTTTTCTATGATAAACTATTTTCGGAAAGTTGGTTTATCCTATAACTTTCATGAAGTCAAATATTCCCATTTTTTATGATACAAATTTCCCGTTTCTATGATATAATCTATTTTCCGGGAAAGTTGGTTATCTAGAAACTTTCATGGAAAGTAGATATTTCCCCATTTTTATGATACCAAATTTTCCCGTTTTCTACTTATTAATCTATTTTCGGCAAAATGGTTATCTAACCAACTTTCGGAAAGTAGATATTTCCCATTTTATGATACAAATTTCTCCCGTTTTCTGTGATAATCTAAAAAATTAGGTAATATTTCCCCGAAAATACGAAAATCTACGTTCCCCAAAGTCGGAAATCTACTTTCGAAAATTAGAAAATCTATCTACTTTCGGGAAGTAGATAACCAACTTTCGGCAAGTAGATATTTCCCATTTTATGATACAAATTTATAGTTTTCTACTTGATAATCTATTTTTCGGGAAAGCTGGTTATCTAACCAACTTTCCCGGAAAGATCGATCTATTTCCCATTTTTATGATACAAATTTCCCGTTTTTTCTATGATAATCTATTTTCGGGAAGTTGGTTGTCTAAAACTTTTTCGCGGAAGTAGATATTTCCCATTTTTTTATGATACCAAATTTTTTTCCCGTTTTCTATGATAATCTATTTACTGGGAAGGATTGGTTATCTAAAACTTTCGCGGAAAGTAGATATTTCCCATTTTTTATGATACCTACCAAATTTCCGTTTTTCTATGATAATCTATTTTCGGCAAATTTGGTTTATCTAACTCCAACTTTCGCAGAAAGTCGATATTTCCATTTTTATGATACAAATTTCCCGTTTTCTATGATAATCTATTTTCCGGGAAAGTTGGTTATCTAAAGCTTCCGCGGAAGTAGATATTTCCCCATTTTTTATGATACAAATTTCCCGTTTTTCTATGATAATCTATTTTCGGCAAATTTGGTTATCTAACCAACTTTCCCGGAAAGTAGATATTTCCCCATTTTTATGATAAATTTCCCGTTTTCTATGATAATCTACTTCCCCAAAATTAGGTAATATTTCCCCGAAAATACGAAAATCTACTTTCCCCAAAAGTCGGTATCTACTTTCCCGAAAAATTGGAAAATCTATCTACTTTTCGGGGAAATGGATATCTTTCGGAAAGTAGATATTTCCCCATAATTACATGATACAAATTTCTCGTTTTCTATGATAATCTATTTTCGGGAAAGTTGGTTATCTATTAACTTTTGGAAAAGTCAACTCCCATTTTTTATGATACAAATTTCCCGTTTTTCTATGATATCTGTTTCGCGAAAGTTGGTTATCTAAAAACTATATGGAAAAGTAGATATTTCCCATTTTTTGTGATACAAATTTCCCGTTTTCTATGATAATCTATTTTCGGCAAATTTGGTTTATCATAACTTTCGGAAAGTCGATGTTTCCCATTTTTATGATACAAATTTCCGTTTTCTATGAGTAATCTATTTTCAGGAAAGTTGGATTTATCTAAAACTTTTCATGGAAAGCAGATTTTCCCATTTTTTATGATACAAATTTCCAGTTTTTCTATGATAATCTATTTTCGGCAAATTTGGTTATCTAACCAACTTTCCCGGAAAGTAGATATTTCCATTTTTATGATACAAATTTCCCGTTTTCTATTGCTGGGAAAGTTGGTTATCAAAAAAACTTTGTGGAAAGTAGATATTTCCCCATTTTTATGATGCAAATTTCCCGTTTTTCTATGATAATCTATTTTCAGCAAATTTGGATTTATCTAACCAACTTTTTCCCGGAAAGTAGATATTTCCCATTTTTTATGATACAAATTTCCGTTTCTGTGATAATCTACTTCCCAAAATTGGTAATATTTCCCCGAAAATACGAAAATCTACTTTCCCAAAAAGTCGATAATCTACTTTCGAAAATTAGAAAATCTATCTTCTTTTGGGAAGTAGATAACCAACTTTCCCGGAAAGTAGATGACTCGGCCCTTGCCGATACAAATTTCTCGTTTTCTGATAATCTATTTTCGGGAAAGTTGGTTATCTAACCAATTTTCCCGGAAAGTCGATTTCGGGAAGTAGATATTTCCCATTTTTTATGATACAAATTTCCCGTTTCTATGATAAATCTATTTTCGGTTTGATTATCTAACACTTTCCCGGAAAGTAGATATTTCCCATTTTTTATGATACAAATTTCCGTTTTCTATGATAATCTATTTTCGGAAAAGTTGGTTATCTATTACTTTCCGGAAAGTAGATATTCCCATTTTTATGATACAATTTCCGTTTTCTGTGATAATCTATTTTCGGGATTTGGTAATTAAAACTTTCGGAAATCGATATTTCCCATTTTTTTGATACAAATTTCCCTTTTCTGTGATAATCTATTTTCGGAAAGTTGGTTTATCTAAAACTTGGTAGATATTTCCCATTTTTTTGATACAAATTTTCCGTTTTTCTATGATATCTATTTTCGGGAAGTTGGTTTATCTATCAACTTTCGGAAAGTAGATATTTTATTTTTATGATACAAATTTCTCGTTTTTCTATGATAATCTGTTTTTACGGAATTTGGTTTATCCTAAACTTTCGCGAAAGTCGATATTTCCCATTTTTATGATCAATTTCTCTTTTTATGATAATCTATTTTCCGGAAATTTGGTTATCTAACTTTTTCGGAAAGTGATTTTTCCCATTTTTTATGATACAAATTTCCGTTTTCTGCGATAATCTATTTTCAGGAAGTTGGTTATCAAAACTTTCGAAGTAGATATTTCCCATTTTTATGATACAAATTTCCGTTTTCTTGATAATCTATTTTCGGCAAATTTGGTTATCTAACCAACTTTCCCGGAAAGTAGATATTCTATTTTTTATGTAATTCCGTTTTCTATGATAATCTACTTCACAAAATTTGGTTGTCTGTCAACTTTCCCGGAAGGTCGATATTTCCCTTTTTTATGATACATTTCCCGTTTTCTATGATAATCTATTTTCGGGAAAGTTGGTTATCTTAAAACTTTCGCGGAAAGTAGATATTTCCCATTTTTATGATACAAATTTCCCGTTTCTATGATAATCTATTTTCGGCAAATTTGGTTATCTAACAACTTTCCCGGAAAGTAGATATTTCCCCATTTTTTTATGATACAAATTTCCCGTTTTCTATGATAATCTATTTTCCGGAAAGTTGGTTATCTAAACTTTCACGGAAAGTAGATATTTCCCATTTTTATGATACAAATTTCCGTTTTCTGTGATAATCTATTTTTCGGCAAATTTGGTTATCAACCAACTTTCCCGGAAAGTAGATATTTCCCATTTTTTATGATACAAATTTCCGGTTTTCTATGATAATCTATTTTCAGCAAATTTGGTGATAATCTACTTTCAACTTTCCGGAAAGTAGATATTTCCCATTTTTTATGATACAAATTTCCCGTTTTCTATGATAATCTATTTTCGGCAAATTTGGTTATCAAACCAACTTTCCCGGAAGAGTCGATATTTCCCATTTTTTATGATACAAATTTCCCGTTTTCTATGATAATCTATTTTTCGGGAAGTTGGTTATCTAGAAACTTTCCCAGAAGTCGATATTTCCTATTTTTATGATACAAAATTTCCGTTTTCTATGATAATCTATTTTCGGGAAAGTTGGTTATCAGAAACTTTCGCGGAAAGTAGATATTTCCCATTTTTATGATACAAATTTCCGTTTTCTATGATAATCTATTTTCGGCAAATTTGACCAACGTCAACTTTCCGGAAAGTAGATATTTCCTCTTTTCTGTGATACAAATTTCCCGTTTTCTGCTGAATCTATTTACAACGAAATTTGATTATCTAAAACTTTCGCAGAAAGTAGATATTTTCCATTTTTATGATACAAATTTCCCGTTTTCTATGATAATCTATTTTCGGAATTTTGGTTATCCTCCAACTTTCGGAAAGTAGATATTTCCCCTTTTTATGATACAAATTTCCGTTTCTATGATAATCTATTTTCGGGAAATTTGGTAATCTAACTAACTTTTCCGGAAAGTAGATATTTCCTTTTTATGATACAAATTTCCGTTTTCATGATAATCTATTTTCAGCAGTAGTTTATCTGTCAGCTTTTCGGTAAATGTAGTATTTCCCATTTTTTGTAATACAAATTCCCATTTTCTGCTGATAATCTGCTTCCCAGAATTAGGTAATATTTCCCCGAAAATGCAATCTACTTTCCCAAAAAGTCGATAATCTACTTTCGAAAATTAGAAAATCTATCTACTTTCGGGAAGTAGATAACCAACTTTCCCGGAAAGTAGATATTTCCCATTTTTATGATACAAATTTCCCGTTTTTCTATGGTAATCTATTTTCGGGAAAGTTGGTTATCTAAAGCTTTCTCGGAAAGTAGATATTTCCCCATTTTTTATGATACAAATTTCCCGTTTTCTGTGATAATCTATTTTCGGCAGAATTTGTTAATCTATTTCTTTCCGGAAGTAGATATTTCCCATTTTTTATGATACAAATTTCCGTTTTCTGTGATAATCTATTTCAGCAATTTGGATCTCATCAACTTTCCCGGAAAGTAGATATTTCCCATTTTTTATGATACAAATTTCCCGTTTTCTATGATAATCTATTTTCAAAGCAAATTGGTAATCTATGCTACTTTCCCGGAAAAGTAGATATTTCCCATTTTGATACAAATTTCCGTTTTTCTATGATAATCTATTTTCGGCAATTTGATTATCTAATTTCCCGGAAGTAGTCGATATTTCCCATTTTTTATTATACAAATTTCCGTTTTTCTATAGTATTTATTTTTCGGCAAATTTGGTAATCTATCTTTGAAAGTCGATATTTCCCATTTTTATGATACAAATTTCCGTTTCATAGTAGTAATTTTCCGGGAAAGTTGGTTATCTAAAACTTTCGCGGAAAGTAGATATTTCCCATTTTTATGATACAAATTTCCCGTTTCTATGATAATCTATTTTTCCGGAAAGTTGATTTATCCTGAAAACTTTTCGCTTAAGTAGATATTTCCCATTTTTTATGATACAAATTTCGTTTTCTATGATAATCTATTTTCAGCAGAATTTGGTTATCTAGCATAACTTTCCCGGAAAGTCGATATTTCCCATTTTTTTATGATACAAATTTCCCGTTTTTCTATGATAATCTATTTTCCGGAAAGTTGGTTATCTAAACTTTCGCGGAAAGTAGATATTTTCCTCATTTTTATGATACAAATTTTCCGTTTTCTATGATAATCTATTTTCCAAATTTGGTAATCTATTCTTTCTGAAGTAGATATTTCCCATTTTTTATGATACAAATTTCCGTTTTCTATGATAATCTATTTTCGGCAAATTTGGTTTATCAACTCAACTTTCCCGGAAAGTTTATTTATTTCCCATTTTTATGATACAAATTTTCGTTTTCTATGATAATCTATTTTCGGCAAATTTGTTAATCTATCCAACTTTCGGAAGAGTAGATATTTCCCATTTTTTATGATACAAGTTTTCGTTTCTATGATAATCTATTTTCGGAAATTTGGTTGTCTGCCTAAGTCGATATTTCCATTATATAAATTTCCGTTTCTATGATAATCTATTTTCGGAAGTTGGTTATCAAAACTTTCTGGAATAGATATTTCCCATTTTATGATACAAATTTCCGTTTCTTGATAATCTATTTTCTGGGAATTTGGTTTTCTTTATGGAAAGTAGATATTTCCCATTTTTTTTTGTTACAATTTCCGTTTTCTGTGATAATCTACTTTAAAATTAGGTATTTTCGAAATACGAAAATCTACTTTCCCCAAAGTTGATAATCTACTTTCCCGAAATTTGAAAATCTATCTACTTTTCGGGGAGTAGATATGCTTTCGGAAGGTAGTATTTCCCATTTTTTATGATACAAATTTTCGTTTTCTGTGATGAATCTATTTTCCGGGAAGTTGGTTATCTGTTTCGGAAGTCGATATTTCCATTTTTGTGATTTAAATTTCTCGTTTTCTGTGATAATCTATTTTCGGAAATTTGGTTTATCGAAAACTTTCGCGGAAAGTAGATATTTCCCATTTTTTATGATACAAATTTCCCGTTTTCTATGATAATCTATTTTCGGCAAGAATTTGGTTTATCCTCGAACCAACTTTCGGAAGTAGATGTTCCCATTTTATGATACAAATTTCCCGTTTTCTATGATAATCTACTTCCCAAAAATTAGGTAATATTTCCCCGAAAATACGAAATCTACTTTTCCCAAAAATTCGATAATCTACTTTCCCGAAAATTAGAAAATCATCTACTTTTCGGGAAGTAGATATCTTCCCGGAAAGTAGATATTTTCTATTTTTATTCTAAATTTCTCGTTTTTCTATGATAATGATATTTTCGGGAAAGTTGGTTATCTAACCAACTTCCCCGGAAAGTCGATATTTCCCATTTTTTATGATACAAATTTCCGTTTTCTATGATAATCTACTTCCCCAAATTAGGTAATATTTCCCCAATACGAAAATCTACTTACCCAAAAAGTCGATAATCTACTTTCCGAAAATTGAAAATCTATCTACTTTTCCGGGGAAGTGAATAACAACTTTCGATAGATATTTCCCATTTTTATGATACAAATTTCTCGTTTTCTATGATATTCTATTTTCGGGAAAGGATTGGTTGTCTAACCAACTTCGGAAGTCGATATTTCCATTTTATATTTTAAATTTCCGTTTTTCAATGATAATCTATTTTCGGGAAAGTTGGTTATCTAAAACTTTCATGAGGAAAGTAGATATTTCCCATTTTTTATGATGCAAATTTCCCCGTTTTCTATGATAATCTATTTTCGGAAGAGTTGGTTATCTAAAACTTTCGCGGAAAGTAAGATATTTCCCCATTTTTTATGATACAAATTTCCGTTTTCTATGATAAAATCTATTTTCGGCGAATTTGGTTATCCTTTCAACTTTCCCGGAAAGTGAATGTTTCCCATTTTTTTATGATACAAATTTTCCGTTTTCTGTGATAATCTACTTCCCAAAATTAGGTAATATTTCCTAATACGAAAAATCTACTTTCCCAAAAAGTCGATAATCTACTTTCCCGAAAATAAGAAAATCTATCTACTTTTGGAAGTAGATATAACTTTCCCGGCTCGATATTTCCCATTTTTATGATACAAAATTTCTTTTTTCTATGATAATAATCTATTTTCGGGAAAGTTGGTTATCTAACCAACTTTCCCGGAAAGTCGATATTCCCATTTTTTATGATACAAATTTCCCGTTTTCTATGATAATCTATTTTCCGGAAAGTTGGTTATCTAAGCTTTTCGCGGAAAGTAGATATTTCCCATTTTTTGTAATTACAAATTTCCCGTTTTCTGTGAGCGTCTATTTTCAGCAAATTTGGTTTATCTATTTAACTTTCGGAAAGTAGATATTCCATTTTTATGATACAAATTTCCGTTTTTCTATGATAATCTACTTCCCCAAAATTAGGTAATATTTCCCCGAAAATACGAAAATCTACTTTCCCAAAAAAGTCGATAATCGACTTTCCGAAATTAGAAAATCTATCCTGCTTTCGGGGAAGTAGATAATAACTTTTCAGTGGATATTTACATTTTTTATATTCTAAATTTCTCGTTTTCTATGATAATCTATTTTCGGGAAAGTCGATATTTCCCCATTTTGCTGATCTGAAATTTCCCGTTTCTATGATAATCTATTTTCGGGAAAGTAGGTTATCTAAAGAAACTTTCATGAAGAAGTAGATATTTCCCATTTTTATAGCTAAATTTCATTTCTATGATAATCTATTTTCGGCAAATTTTGGTTATCTATCAACTTTGGAAAGTAGATATTTCCCCATTTTTTATGATACAAATTTCCCGTTTTTCTGTGATAATCTACTTCCCAAGGTATGTAATATTTCCGGCAAAATCTACTTTCCCAAAAGTCGATAATCTACTTTCCCAAAGAATTAGAAAATCAATAAACTTTTCGGGAAGTAGATAACCAACTTTCTCGGAAAGTAGATATTCCCATTTTGTGATACAAATTTCTCGTTTTCTATGATAATCTATTTTCTGGAAAAGTTGGTTATCTAACCAACTTTCCGGAAAAGTCGATATTTCCCATTTTTTATGATACAAATTTCCGTTTTCTGTGATAATCAACTTTTTCGAAGTTAAGTTTATCTAAAACTTTCGCGGGAAGTAGATATTTCCCCATTTTATGATACAAATTTCCGTTTTCTATGATAATCTATTTTCATCGATTTGGTTTATCTATTTCAACTTTCCCGGAAAGTAGATATTTCCCCATTTTTTTATGATACAAATTTTCGTTTTTCTATGATAATCTACTTCCCAAAAATTAGGTAATATTTCTACGAAAATACGAAATCTACTTTCCCAAAAGTCGATAATCTGCTTTTCCCGAAAAAGCAATACGTAACTTCTA
>NW_024717488.1:0-12908 GCF_018991925.1 Homarus americanus | reverse complement strand
GCCCATTGATTTCTTAGTTCCAGGTCTCGTTTCAATTGTTGTTCGCTCGATTCTTCTGTGATGGTCTTGTCCAGTCTTTTAACTACTACAGTCTTCCTGGCTCTTAATTGTGGTGGGATTACTACTTCGAATCGCTGCTTCTTCAATTCCTTTATGCTGTCATTCGATAGTAGGGAGTCAACGTCTTCTTCTGTCAGGCAGAGGGCGATGAACGAATCCTTGGTTGTTATAAGGCTCGTGATCTTAATTAGTAGTTTTGCACCGAGCAGTTCGGCTAGTGAGCTCTTCCGCGCTTCGGTTACATCCCCATCAAGGGAGCGTATCCTTACTTTATGTGCCCTCATTGTAGAGGGGGCAAGGTGGACAAGCCACCTTTTGAAATTCGATAGGTAGCCTACCTAGTCTGGGTGAGGTAACCTACCACAGGAATTACAACACCTCCCACCGCCTATTGTCGGTCGAATGGTCGAAAGGTGGTTCCCGTGTATCTCTCCCAGAGCCCCGTCAGGGGAGCCTACTTCCCTAATGTCTATCTAATCTGCTCACTTATAGGCGTGAGCCCTAGTGTACTTACTTGGGGGGGGGGATACAGGATATGTGACCCCCTTCCCGGGTGGACCCGCACGATCACGGTTTCCCAGGAAGGCTCGGCGGAGGGATGGTTCTGCTCCTTCTCCCTTTCGTGTTCACAAACTCCTGGGAGGGAGATGAGCATTTACAGGGAGGACCCAAGGACGAATACACCTCTAGGATGCAGGTCCCCGGTGGGGTCGCGGCAGGCGTCCGCTACAGGAAACCGTCGCAGAGCACCTAATCTGGGCCGCCTCTGATCAGTAGTCACCCCTGATCAGTGGGGAGGCACAGAGAGGGCGTTGTCAGAGACGAGCTTCCCAAGTGTAGAAGTGTTGGTTGGTGAGGTGATATTTTGCGTTCCGGTTGTCAACGGTAAGAGACAGGCTAGCTGGCTTGGCTGTGAAGGATGAGAAGAGAGGTCCAATCACGACGAAGGCTGGCTGAGAATCTTTGTTGTTGTTGTTGTTGAGATTGTCGGACCGTAGTCCGACACGGGCCTTTGCCTATATGCGGCTCGTTTGGTGGTTCCGGCTGGAGCTCCAGGAGCAGGCAGACCGGATTGGGATTGGAGGTGGTCCCACCTGCAGATTGGAAGGATACTGCAGGTTGCATGTGTGAGCGGACCCCCGATCAGTAGACGCTTACCACCAACCCCCACTCTTGGACGTGGTGAGTTTCGGAGTGGCGCGCCCCCCCGAACTGGGGTCCGCACTTGCTGGGAGAGGATACTTTCTAAGCTATCTGGGTGGTGGGTATCGTGTGATGACCCGGAGTAGGTGGTGAATGTGGTCTGTTTGGGCCTTTCGGGTTAGAGTGGCCGCTGGTGTTGTGTGTGTTTCTTGGGAGATTTGAGTTCTGTTTCGGAGGCTTTGTGTGACTTCGCAGTCAGGGAGATAGTGTTCAAGTGGGTTGGCTGCTGGCTCCTGACAGTAGGTGCATTCCATGACGTCATTTCCGATCATCTGCCAGGAGCACTTGTACCCTAGTCGTAGTCGATGAAGGCTGACTTGGGTTTGTCTTGGAGTTTTCTTGTCTGCGAAAGGTGGTTCCCCTTTTGTAGCCGCCAGGTACCATTTGGCTGATTGGGAACCAGCGTTGAATGCGTGAAGGAAGCTCTTTTTGATGTGGAGCTTGCTAGTCTTTCTGAGGTGATTCTTGATCTGTTGCACGCTTGCTGGAACTTGGATGTGTACACTACTAGAACGTGTAGCTGCCTTGGCTGCTTCGTCTGCCACGTCGTTTCCTCTGATCCCTACATGACTGGGAATCCAGTGTAAGACGACTGGGCGGTTTTGGCTTTGGAATTCCTGTAGCTGTGCAAGGATCGAGGTAATGATGTGGACGTTGTCTCTTGGTTGACTGTGTTGCAGCGCCTGCATGGCCGATTTCGAGTCCGTGTGAATTATGATGGACTTGTTGTGTTGTGTTGCAGCGTGTTGTAAGGCCTTTGAGATTGCTACCAGCTCTGTTTGTAGGGTGGAGCAGTCATTGGAAAGTCTCCATCGGAGGGTCTGACCTTGGGTGTAGAAGGCCGCTCTGGATCTATGATGTTTTGGGTCCACCGAGCCGTCTGTGAAGTATGATGCTGCATCAGCCGGTGTCTCAGTGGCTATGGCTTCGAGAGTTATTTTTTTGAGGTCCTCCTTCTGGAGGTTGGCTTTACTATCGCCTAGGTCGGTAAATTTGAATGTGGCTGGTGGAGGGCTCCATGGTGGAGGAACAACGTAACCATTGTCTCGTGTGTCTTGGTTGTTCTTGACGAGTGTTTCTGCTTGCAGGTGTCGGATGACCTCGCTTGCCTCGTGCGACCAGGTGGCCCCTCGCACTCTGTGGTCGAGGTGGAGGGAGGCACTGATTCGAATTTTGGCAACTGTGGGCTTATCTGATCTACAGATTTTGGCGAGGAGACCGGCTGTCACCTGCTTGACTCGTACTGCCAGGGGTGGTAGTTCGGTTTCCATTTGCAAATTGCAAATTCTGGTCCACATGGGTGCTCCGAGGATGGTCCTGAGAGCATTATTTTGGGTGACTTCTAGCTTGGCTATTTGGTCTTCTCTCAGTCCAATGAGTGCTGGAGCACTGTAATCTACCAGCGATCTGATGGCGGCCGTGTAGTAGGCTTTGAGCACATGAAGGTTTGCTCCTGCGGTTGTGCTGGTGAGCGACCTCATTATATTGTGTCTGCTCTTCGTCCTGTGCCTGAGATACTCGAGTTGCGGCTTGAAGGTGAGTTTCTGGTCAAACCAGATTCCAAGACACTGGTGGGTGTTGGTCCAGACTACCGGCGTGTTTTGTATGGAGAGCGTCTTGTCTGGTGTGTCTGTGCAGATGGCCATCGCTTTCGACTTGGCTGGATTTATCTTGAGTCCAAGTCTGTTGCACTCCTCTTCTATAAGTTGGAGTGCGTGTTGCGTGTTGGCTAGTCTGTTTGATCCTCTTACTATAAGCTGTAAGTCGTCTGTATAGCATAGGAGCTTGGCTGTTTGTCTGAAAGGAAGTTTGACTAGATTTTCCATCAGGACATTGAACAGCATTGGACTGAGGATGCCTCCTTGTGGGGTTCCGTTTTCATGGACCCTGTAGCTTGAGGTTGCTCCCTGAAAGCGTACTCTTGCTTCTCTCTGTGTGAGGTAGTTCTGAATCCATCCCAGCAACCTTCTTTTGACGCCTTTTTCAGCGAGCGTCGTTGTAATGGCCAGTGGATTTGCTAGTTCGAAGGCCTTCTCCAGGTCGAGGAAGACCACCAGAGCTGGTTTGTAGTCCACTGTGCTGAGTATCTCGGCGATGTTGTTGCCTGTGCCGGTGTTCTCGGTGTAAGCAAAGATGTGAGGGTGTGGGCTGCCTACTTTTCACTTGAGTCGGTTGAGAGCCATTCTTTCTCCCGTCTTCGCTATGCAGCTGAGAAGGGAGATGGGCCTCGGTTTGTCTGGTTCTCTGGGCTTCGGAATGGGCTGTATATCTGCCTTCTTCCATTCCGGTGGGAGTCTTTGTGCTGTCCACGAAGCATTGATGGCTTGTAGCAGAGCCTCGTGTCCGGCTGTACCGGCATGGGAAAGCATGGAGTAGGTTATCCTGTCGGCCCCTGGTGCTGTGTCCTTGCTTCGTTTTAGCGACTACTGGAGTTCTTGCTGGTTGAAAGGTCTGTCGGTGTCATCTTCACTGTTGCAGGCCTCTTCGATCATCTGCAGTCTGACTTGTCGCAGACGCCGTTGTGTCTCCTCCGCCTGTCTCGGGAGGTTTTTCGTTGCTGCTCGGTCAGAAAACAGTTTTGCAAGTCTCTCGGCTTCCTCTTCTGGGTTGGGATGGGTTGGTGGTGGTGGTGTTGCCTTCCCAGATGCCCTTCGGATCTGGGCCCACATCTTGCCAAGGGAGATGTGCTCGTTCAGTTCGGAGCACCACTTGAGCCAGCTTACGTTTTTTTATTTCTTCCTTCTCTTCCCTGGTATCCTTAACTATGACTTGCAGGAGATGTCTGTTTGTTTCCGTGGGATGTCTCCTGTAGTTTCTTCGGACCATGTTCACTCTGTGGTTGAGTTCTTTCACCCTGGGACAGTAGTACCAGTAATCATTGTACTGTCTTGATGTGGGTTTTGTTTTTGGGATAGCCTCATCTGCCTCTTGGTGAAACGCCTCGACCAATTGTTGGTGGAGGGTTGTCTCGTCCACGGGTGCTGCGCCGGCCGGCTGTGATTTTTCGCGCCACTTAGCCAGGTGTTTCTTAAAGAGTCCCCAGTCTGCCTTTTCGGTATTGTATCTCCATCTCGGAGGGGGTGGAGTGGGGAGTTTGTTCACCTTCAGCGTTGTTAGGGTGGCGAAGTGGTCGCTGGTCAGCGTGGGGTGTAGCTGCCAGGAGGCCGAAGGCTGTAGTGCACTGGAGACGAAGGTTAGATCTAGCCTTCCTCCCCTAGTGTGGGTGGGCTCTCCGGTGTTCAGGAGGCAGATCTCGGGTGTATCTTGAAAGGTGGTGTATAGGTGTAGGCCGTCTTCATTTGTGGGGCTTACCGAGCTTAGGAAGGGATGATGTGCGTTCAAATCCCCTCCTATGAGTGTGGCGCGGTCAGCGGCCGAAGCAAATAATTGAGTCACCTCCAGTGAGCCCCTTGGGTTCTTGTAGATGTTGTGAACAGTTAATTCCCGTTCTTGGAGGGTTACTTTGACGGCCTGTGTCTCGATGTTTTCCCCACATGGAAATTGCTGCGTGACCTCGGAGGAGGGTATGCTTGACTTGACCAGGATCATACATCCTCTTGTTGACGACTGCGTGAAATGCCTCCTGTATGTCTTGTAACCACTGGAACAGTGGTGTTCTTGTAGAAGTGTTTCTTGTAGCAGCATGATGTCAAGCTTGTCCTTGGGTGCTGCTTCTTGCAGCAGCATTCCATGTTAGGATGTTCAGGGTGCTGATGTTTTCCACCACTGTTTCATCGGGGACTTCTGGTGGTCCTCGGTGGAGATGTCCAAGTTCGATTCCAACTGGATCAGGTTCATATCTTCGTGTTCTGTGGTTTTTGCCTTCTGGGCCGTGGTTCGGTTCAGGGGAGTTGAAACGTCCAGTTTCTTTCTGGGAGCTGTCGGTATCTTGGGTTCTCTGGTGGCCTTCTTCGGTGTAGAGTGTACCTCGGCTGTCACTCGTGTGAGGACCGGCGTGGCTTCCTCCACTGAGGTGGCTGGAGCTGTGGCGACTTGCCCGAGGACGCTCCCCATGAGTATTTGGAGCTGTGTGGGTTGGATCTTGTGGCCCAGTAGTCCGGCTAGGCCCTCCGCGAAGGTTGTCAGTACCTTGGCCAGGCCTGATACGTGTATCATTCCTTCTGGTGCCTTGGTGTGTGCTTCTTTTGTCTTTTTCGTGGTTGTCGTTGTCTGCTGCTTGGGTGGCTGAGGTGTGGCCGTAGTGAGGCCAGGAAACTGGGCTGCACTTTGGGTGTTGACCGGCTGAGGAGGTTGGCTTTGTTGTCTTGGCCTTTGGGTTCCCCACACGAAGGTACTTGGTGGGGCTGGTGTGCAGACGGTGGGGGCCGGTCTTGCAGCTGGCCGGTTTGCCTGGACCCTCCTTGTCCTCTCGGAGCATCCAGGGTTCCAGGCGTGCTGTTTGCCCCCGCAGTTGGCACACTTGGGGGCAATTTTTTCTCCATTTTTCTGCTTGGTGAGGCAGGAGTGTGTGCCGTGCTTCTGTGCGCAGACTGCGCAGATTTCCTTGTACGTGCACCTTGTCTGATGGTGCCCGTATTTCTGGCATCTGAAGCACCGCAGGGGCTCTGGGACGAAGGGCCTCACTTCGTAGATCCCCCAGGTTTTGAGGTCTATGTTGCTGGGGGGTGAACCGTAGTGCGTTATGAGCACTTGTTTTGTGGTGGCCGTCTTGTCGGACAGGGGAGAGCATCTCTCGGCTTTTAAGATCTTCGGGTGGTTCTCCAGGGGTTCGAGGGGTAGTTCCTTTGGGTACCGGAGGACTACCGACTTCATGAGTTTCTGGGCGGGGTCTAGCTTGGTTGATGCAACGGTGGTGGTGTTTTGCAGGTAAGTGTCGAGGGTGGTGGCGGAGTCCTTGTCTTTGGGGTGAATAATCATCTCCCCCTTTAGGTTGGGCCGCACTGAGAACTTGGCCAGTGGATTTTGCTTTTCTATCTCTGTGATGGCGGCATATGTCGTTTTTGTGTCCGTTTTCGTGATCCGGAATTTTGGCAGTGTCGTTGGAGGTGAGCTGGTGGTGGTGATGGGTGCCTTTTGGGCTGCTTGACGGCATTCGTTTTCCGAAGAAGCACGTCGGCGTTTTTTATTTTCTACCTTCGTCCAGTTGTCGTCCTCAGTGGCGGTAGCAGTGGTGGTGGAGTTGTTGGAGGTGGTGGCAGTGTTCCTGCTTTTTAGGGCTTCATTGAAGGTGCGTAACTGGTCCACTTTCTCTGTGCGGAGCCTGTCGTAGTTCGGGTCGTCAGGTTGGCGGTTCAGGCGGGGGTCGCGGTTAGGAGGGCGTACGCGCTCCATAACCGTTTTTTTTTTTTTTTTAAATCCTACCTATTCCGGTTGAGTAAGTAGCAGAGGAATTTCAGCACTCCCCACTGGCTGGTGGTCGTAGAGTGGTTCCTGAGCTTCTCTCCCGGAGCCCCGTTGGGGAAGCCTACTTCCTAGTGTATGTGACTGCTCACTTATAGACGTGAGCTAAGTGTGCCTATTTGGGGAAGCCACTAGTGTATGTGACTGCTCACTTATAGACGTGAGCTAAGTGTGCCTATTTGGGAAGGATAAGGATTGCTACCCTCTTTCCAGGTGGACCCGCACGATCACGGTTTTCCTGGAAAGACTCGGCTGGGATGGGTTTTGCTCCAACCCCCTTTCGTGTTCACACTCTCCTGGGAGGGAGGTGAACAGTTACAGGGGGGACCGCAGGACGAATACACTTTTTGAGGGTGCAGGTCCCTAGGCCAGAGCGAAAAAGGAAAAATAGCAGTAGAAGGAAAAGAGCTCAAACCACGTCGGGAATATCGCGCTATAGTTGCTCTCCAGCTGGAGTGTGGGTCACTCACACCACCAGTGGGGAGGGCAAGCTCATGCTCAATAAACCGAAAACGCTCGTGAGTTGTTGTCGACGATGTCAGTCGTGGATGGTCCGGTCCGGGAAGATGGCCAACAATGGCACAGGGGAGAGGGCGGTCTTCACAGTTCCGGGTCCAGCAGGAGGTCTTGTTGAGAGGTCTTCTTAGTTCAGGAGCGATGTGTGAAGTGCACTAGGTGTTGATTATATGTAGAAGTCCGCGTGCTTTATTAGGCTAATGAAATATATATGGATCCTCGTGTTTCGAAGCCGGATTTAGTAAAACGTTGCTCTCATCACCTAAACGACACGGGTGGTCCCCATTAGAGGTTCATGGCGCCATAAGCTCATTGAGCAGGCTTTGTATGAAATATAACAGAGTCTAGGACTGATTTTAGTGTCCTGGTGGCCCAGAGGTAGCGTTACCCGGTCACAATTATAAGATCGTGGGTTCAAATCCTGCCGGGGTTAGGTGTTGATTATATGTAGAAGTCCACGTGCTTTATTGGGCTAATGAAATATATATATATATATATATATATATATATATATATATATATATATATATATATATATATATATAACTTCAGCAATGGACTTGTTACGTGGAAAGCGTAGTTTTATAACGAAGAGGAGAACCAGGGTGTATAATATGGACACGAAGTAGTACCTTAAGCTGTGTATTCTTATATTACTCTATTAATTATGTATAGTAAAGTATTACAGAACATGTATTAATCCTATGTAATATTTCCATTTATTATGCACCATGTTATGTATGTGAATTATCATATTTACATATTATGTATTCAGCTTGTGAATGCTGGCATCTGTACATGCCAGCGCGGAGTGATACAGAGAGTTGAGATCGCTAGTCCTTATGGTGTGGAAGCCCTCTGTCTATTGTTCCTCTGTATACCTCCCGTACGAGAATTAGAACCTATTTTCAAGATAACAAGTGTTTGTGTATACCCTCAGTAGTGTAGAACATTTTGGGGTATCAAAGACAAACATAGATGGCGCAGTGAGATTTCTCAGTGAGATTCAGAGTGAATTCAGCCTTCCCGCCGGACAGTGTTAATGGCGTCTAGTCTTCAGCTTCGCTAAGGATTTAAAGCCAGACTACAAGCCTCAGGACTTACAGTGTTGTGAAGTGCTATGCTGTGTACAGTGCTGTGCTGTGAAGTGTTCTGTGAAGTGCTGTGTTGTGTATTTTAATCAGAATTGTCTGTGCAAACTGCAGTCAGATGACTGAGGGAGCGGCCCAGCAGTACGTCCCCTCCCACCTACGGTCATTGGGTAACTGAGCAGCGCGCATTGAGACAACTTCGGTTCAGTTGCGACTTGGGCCCAGCTGCCTCTACGTCTGGCAGCGCGCCAAGCCTCCCGGCAACGAGCCATACACACACACACACGCGCTCACAGGCCCACTTTATATTAATATCTTGTGTATTACTTTAGACTTCTGTAATTCTGTGCATAGATTACGAGGGGTTGACCCGGTCTCTTGCACAGATAAAGTACAGAAGCTGTCAGCATGTCTCACAGGGATCAAAATGATACCCTGGACGATGGGTTTATGAGTTTAAGTTTGGGAGACCTCTCCCCACCCACACTCAGGCCCCACGCTCCCCACAGTGACAACGCCCAATCACCCACAGAATCTCCTCATTCGTCGCGAGCAAGCTCTCCTGCGGTGCCTGCGTCCACAGATCTCCTTCAACTGATTAAGTGGATAAACTTCTCGACGCCAGGACTATGTTGCAAGGAGAGAAGAGGAATAAATTCGGTAGAGAGAGTCTGAAAGACGACGCCACGAAGATGAACAAAGACGCAGAGAACTAGAAGATATACGTAGAAGTGAGGATGACCTGAGAAGAAGAGAGGATCAAGCCAGATTTGAAGCCTTGATTTCCCTGTTAGCCTCCCCACAACAATCTACTGTACAAGATTCTTCTGCTACTACTAATGCTGATACGACTAGAGGTACTGGTACCTCATTTCCCAGAGTCGGTTCAACAATTCCTCAAAAGGCTGCAGCACAAACGCCTCCCTCTCTGATGTCTGACGCTTCTTATCAGATATTTCGGGAATGGCGTCGACGTTGGCAAGACTATGCAACAATGGTTGACCTGTCAAGTTTACCACACCCTAAACAGATGATACAGCTTCGTATGTGCTTGTCCTTAGAGACACAGCGTACTCTCGAGCACACACTTCAAGTGCCTCCTACGACAACTCTGACTGTAGAGGCCGTGCTTGACAAGTTACAGGAACATGTTAAGGGACAGTGCAACGAAGCACTTAGAAGAAGAGAACTCCTCCAATGTAAGCAGCTTGATGGAGAATCTTTTGATGCATTTTTTGTAAGACTGAAAAGATGTTCAGAGGAAGTTGATGTTTGTCCTGGAAATTCTCAAGTTTGTGAAGAGACACAACTCAAGACAATCATTTTAACGGGTATTCGAGATGAAGAGCTAGTTCAGCGTCTCATTTCACTTGACCCCACTTCCTCCCTTCAAGATGTTGTTACAAAATGTCGAGCGTACGAGGCCGCCAGGTGTGCGACTTCAGCTTTACGTTCACAACCTGACCAGGTGAGGGCGGTGTCTTCCCACAGAAAGGGTAAGAAGCAGCAAGGTAACCCCACCCCTCACCCTCCAGCTACACCTTCAGCAGCAGCTTTGTGTAACAACTGTGCGAGACAGCATAATGCCTCCCAGTGCCCAGCTGCTCAAAGCGTGTGCAGAAGTTGCGACCGCCAGGGTCACTGGGCTTACACAGTCAAGTGCCCTGCTAGCAAAGTTCAGTGCAGACTTTGTGGTCGTGTGGGCCATTATGACAAATGTTGTCGTAAGAAGACACAGAGAGGACACCACCAAGGATCCAAGAAGTCCTCCTCAGGTAGTGCTGGCGCGCCCCCTCCTTCTGGCAAGCATCAAGGCGCTGTATCCAGTCGTTCCTGCCATCGTGTACATTGTTCCACAGACACGACGCCCCAGCATATCAGTGTCGTCATTTCTTACGGTAACTCGTCATCCAGTATTCAGATGTTACCTGACACCGGTGCTGCCACGGGGCAGCAGTGCACCCTCCACCCACTCAACCCCCCACCCGGGAGGCGGCACCAGCTCAGCCTACCGGACAGGAGGGAACGAGCGCCGTGTAAACAATGACATTTTTAACCACACCCTGCAAAATACAGTGTACTTAGCAAATGCTGCAGCTTCTGAGAATGTGGGTGGAGCGGGTTTATTACTAAGAGCAGAGACGTTACCGAGAACAAATTCTGGCTTGAATGTC
The DNA here is from genome assembly GCF_018991925.1 of Homarus americanus. Taxonomy (NCBI): domain Eukaryota; kingdom Metazoa; phylum Arthropoda; class Malacostraca; order Decapoda; family Nephropidae; genus Homarus; species Homarus americanus. Next base: position 2,503 of record NW_024717488.1, on the reverse strand, counting down.
ATGTACACTAATACCGACACGTTCCTTGATAAGAGGGAGGAGTTTGAAACACTACTAAGAGTACACCAACCAGATATTGTAGGAGTTGTAGAACTGTTGTACAAGAACAGGAGAATTGACCCAGAGGAATGTGAGTTCAGTATTGCTGGATATGACTCATTTACGAACCTAACTCAAGAATCCTGCAGGAGGGGTGTGGTTATCTACGCTAGGCAAGACCTTAGAGCCAGCCAGGCGAGGGTACAGGGAGAGGATGTTTTTGAAGAGTCCAAGTGGTGTAAAATTAAATTAAAGGGAGGGGACTTACTTATCGTCGGGTGTATCTACAGATCCCCGAACTGTGGCCCACTAAATCAAAGGAACCTAAGAACCTTAATAAACAATGCGGCGATGCTCAACCCCAGCCACCTCCTTATCATGGGGGACTTTAACTATGGCGACATCGACTGGAGAAACGAGTCAACCCCGAATGACTTGAATAATCCTGCTACTCTTTTTGTAGAAACTCTGAGAGATAATTTTCTGTTCCAACATGTGAGAGACCCGACACATTACAGAGGGGAGCAAGCACCCAAGCCACTTGACCTCATCATAACAAACGAGGAGGGTATGGTGGCCAAACTGGAACACCTTGCCCCAGTTGGCACCAGTCACCATACAGTGTTGTCATTCAGATTTAACTGTTACCTAGTTCAAGATAAGGCCAGGCCAAGGTGCAAATATTACAAGGGAAATTACAATGGGATGAGGGAAGAGATGAGGGGTATCAACTGGCCTGACCTATTAAGGTACAAGAACGCAGACACTACGCTGAATATCATAACTAGTAAAATGACCCATTTGATCGATAAATATATACCCAAGACCAAACCCAGTGCTTCTAGGAATACGAGGGGATCACTACACATGAACCATGCGGCGGTCGACAAAATTAAGAAGAAAACCCAGAAATTCAAGACGTGGGTTGGGTCAAACGATGAGCAAGACAGGAGGATGTATGCAAGAGCCAGAAACCAAGCAAAGATAGAGTGTAGGAGGGCTGAAAAGGAGTTCCAAAGGCTGGTTGCACGCGAGGTCAAGTCAAACCCAAAGGCGTTTTACCGCTATGCAAAGTCGAAATTGAAAACGCGAGTAGGAGTATCAGACCTGCGGCTTGAAGATGGTAGTTACGCAGATTCTGACCAGGATAAAGCTGAGGCATTGAACAGCTTCTTTTCCTCAGTGTTCACAAGAGAGGATGCAACTAACCTTCCTGCGTTTGAGGACAGACGGTTCGACACAGCACTGACCCACATTGTGTTCACAGAAGAGGGTATTAGAAATAACCTGTCCAGGCTAAAGGTCCATAAGAGTCCTGGACCTGACATGGTGCATCCTAGAGTGCTAAGGGAGCTGTGCAACGAGCTTGCAGAGCCCCTGAAGATTCTGTTTTGTAAATGCCTGGATGAACAAATGGTCCCCAGTGAATGGAAAGTGGCTTATGTGAGTCTTATCTTCAAGAAGGGCGATAGGCACTCCACGAACAACTATAGACCGGTGAGCCTGACCAGCATAATATGTAAAGTACTTGAGAGTATTATCAGAGATGCAGCGATGGAACATCTACTACGAAACAACCTTGTAAAAGATTACCAACACGGTTTTATGCCGGGGCGCTCTTGCTTGACACAATTGCTCAAGGTATTGGATATTTGGACCCATATTCTAGAACGGGGTGGTAATATCGACAATATTTACCTAGATTTTGCCAAGGCTTTCGACAGTGTACCCCACGAAAGGCTGAAAATCGAACTGGAAGGGTACGGAATTCGGGGAAATGTCCTAGCGTGGATAGAAGACTTTCTACATGACCGCAAGCAATGTGTGGTGATTAATGGCACGAAATCGTCATCTGTACCTGTAACAAGTGGGGTACCGCAGGGTAGTGTATTGGGCCCGCTGTTGTTTGTTTGTTTCATAAATGATATGCCTGACGTTGTACACTCCTCCATACAAATGTTTGCCGATGATGGCAAGTTATTTCGGGAAATTAAGAACCAAGCGGACTGTGAAGAGCTGCAGAAGGACCTCTGTGGGCTCCAGGAATGGTCGAAGGAATGGTTGCTGAGATTCAATGTCACGAAGTGTAAGAGGATGCACCTGGGGCGTACCAACGGTAAGGAGGCGTACCATATGTCCCAACGGGATGAAGAAAATGTACTAGTTGAGACTGTGTGTGAGAAGGACCTAGGTGTGTATGTTGACAATGAGCCGAAGTTCTCGGGCCATTGTGAGAAGAAGGTAAATCAGGCAAATAAATTATTGGGTCTTATAAGAAGGTCGTTCAGATATCTAGACGGTCCGTCCCTCGTGACGATCTTCAGGAGTGAAGTGCTTCCCCATCTGGAGTACTGTCACCCCATCTGGTCCCCGAGATATGCTAGGGACTGTCAGTTGGTTGAAAATGTTCAAAGGAGGGCTACCAAACTGGTGCCTGCACTTCGGCACCTCAGCTACCCTGAGA
>NW_024717487.1:0-21495 GCF_018991925.1 Homarus americanus | reverse complement strand
CAAAGCCGCCTCATCAAGTATAGCAAAGCACCTGATTCAGGTATAACAAAGGCCCTGATCGAGTATAACAAAAGGACCTGATCGAGTATAACAAGGCCCTGATCGCGAGTATAACCAAAGGCCCTGATCTGGTACAACGGAGCCCTAATCGAAATTATAACAGTCCTGATGGAGTACATCGAATCCCCGTCGAAATTAACAAGATCCACTAATCCGAGTATAACAAATTACCTGATCCGGAGGTATAACAAAGCCCCGGGATCGCGATATAACAAAGGCCATTATCAGGTATAACAAAGGCCATTGTCGAGTATAACAAAGCCATAATCACTGCAAGTATAACAAGGCTAATGTCGAGTATAACAAAGCCCATGGTGAGAGTATAACAAAGTCCCTGATCGGTATGGCCTGATGGAGTATAACGAAGGCCCTGATCGGGTATAACAAAGACCCTAATCAGCGTAATTATTTCAAGGCCTCTGATCAGGTATTACAAAGGCCCCGAATCGGCGATTACAACAAAGGCCCTAATCCCAGAGTACAACAAAGGCCCTGTTCAGGGTACAACAAAGGCCCTGATCGGAGCCATAAAGGCTCAATCCAAGTATAACAAAGACCTCTGATCAGTATAACAAATTCCCCTCATCGAGTTTAACAAAGGCCCTTGCTCCGAGTATTACGAGGCCTGATCCAGGTCTATAACCGAGGCCCTGATCGGAGGTATAAAGGCCCTGATCGGGTATAACAAAGCCGCTATCGAGTATAACAAAGCCCAATGATCAGGTATAACAAAGCTTCCTCACATCGAGTTTAACAAAGGCCCTCATCCAGTATAACAGAAACGCCCTAATCGAAATTGCAACAAAAGGCCCGATCCAGCGGTACAGCAAGGCCCTAATCAGGTATAACAAGGCCCTAATCGAGCCTCTTGAAGCCCCCCTGATCGAGTACAGTATAGCAAAGCCCCTGATCGAGTATAGCAAAGCCCCCTAATCGGTATAACCGAGCCCTCATAGAGTATTACAAAGGCCACTCATCGAAAAAGGTATAACAAAAGGCCCTAATCGAAGCCCCTGATCAAGTATAACAGAGACCCCGAATCGAGAATAGCAAATTCCAATGATCGGAGTATAACAGTAACCTGATGAATATAACAAGGCCCCTGGTCCAAGTATAACAAGACCTCTCATGGTATGCCTGAAATTCCCCTAATCAGACCTAACAAAAGGCCCTGCTCAAGAGTATAACAAAGCCCCTGATCGAGTATAACAAAAGGCCCCCAGATCAGGTATAACAAGGGCTAATCGATTACAACAAAGCCTCATCCGTGTATATAAAAGGCCCTAATCCCAGTGCAACAAAGGCCCCTTATCAAGAGTAATACGAGGCTGAATGAGTACAACAAGGCCTGATCATTCGCCAGTCCCCTGATCGGGTATAACAAAGCCCCTGATCAGCAGTCGGCAGGTCCCCTGATCGTTATAAAAAACCTATCTCATCGAGGCCTGCCAAGGCCCCGTGATCCGGAAGTACAACAAACGCCCTAGTCTGGTATAACATGGTCCCCTGATCCCGAGTATAACAAAGGCCCTTATGGAGTATTACAAGGTCCTGGTGAATACAAAGGCCCACTCTGATCAGAGTACAACAGAGGCCCTGATCGGTACAACAAAGTCCCTGATCGCATATAAAAAAGTCCCCTGATGTTGGCGCAACAAAGAGTCCCTGATCCAGGTATAACAAATTACGGATCAGGTATAACAATATCCTGATCCGAGTATAACAAAAAGGCCCCTGATCGAGTACAACAAAGGCCCCTGGTCGAGTACAACAAAGTCCCCTCATCGAGTATAACAAAGTCCCCTGATCGAGTATAACAAAGTCCACGGATCGAGTACAACAAAGTCCTCTGATCAAGTATAACAAAGTCCACTAATTGAGTATAACAAATTCCCCTGACCGAGTATAACAAAGCCTCGTGATCGAGTATAACAAAGTCCCCTGATCGAGTATAACAAAGACCTCTTATCGAGTATAACAAAGGCCCCTGATCAAGTACAACAAAGGCCGCTGATCGAGTACAACAAAGGCCCCAAATCGAGTATAACGAAGCCCCCTCATCGAGTATAGCAATGCCCCCTGATCGAGTATAACAAAGGCCCCTGATCGAGGCACCTGATCAAGTATAACAAAGACCCCTAATCGAGTATAACAAATTCCCCAGATCGAGTATAACAAAGTTCCCTGGTCGAGCATACCAAAGTCCCCTGGTCGAGTATAACAAAGCCCCCTCATCGATTATAACAAAGTTCCATGATCGAGTATAACATATCCCCTGATCTAGCACAACAAAACCCCCTGATCGAGTATAGCATAGCCCCCTGATCGAGTATAACAAAGTTCCCTGATCGAGTATAACATATCCACAGATCGAGCATAACAAAGCCGCCTCATCAGGTATAGCAAAGCACCCTGATCGAGTATAACAAAGGCCCCTGATCGAGTATAACAAAGGACCCTGATCGAGTATAACAAAGGCCCCTGATCGACTATAACAAAGGCCCCTGATCGAGTACAACAAAGGCCCCTAATCGAGTATAACAAAGTCCCCTGATCGAGTACATCAAAGATCCCAAATCGAGTATAACAGAGTCCACTAATCGAGTATAACAAATTCCCCTCATCGAGTATAACAAATGCCCATGATCGAGTATAACAAAGACCCCTAATCGAGTCTTTCAAAGGCCTCTGATCGAGTATAACAAAGGCCCCTAATCGAGTACAACAAAGGCCCCTGATCGAGTATAACAAAGGCCCCTAATCAAGTATAACAAAGACCTCTGATCGAGTATAACAAATTCCCGTAATCGAATATAGCAAGGCCTGTCGAGTATAACAAAGCCCCAGTCGAGAATAACAAAAGGCCCCTGATCATGAGTATAACAAGGACCCTGATCGAGTATAACAAATGCCCTTATCGGAAGTGGCGCACAAAGGCCCCTGTTCGAGTATAACCAGGCCCCTGATCAAGAGTACAACAAAGGCCCTGATCGAGTATAACAAAGCCCCCCCTCATCCGGAGTATATAAAGCCCAATGAAGTCCAGTATAACAAAGCCCCCTCATCGAGTTTAACAAAGGCCCCTGATCGAGTATAACAAACGTCCCTAATCGAGTATAACATAGTCTCCTGATCTAGTATAACAAAGGCCCCTTATCTAGTATTACAAAGTCCCCTAATCGAGTATTACTAAGGCCCCTCATCGAGTACAACAAAGGCCCCTGATCGAGTATAACAAAGGCCCCTCGACGAGTATAACAAAGTCCCCTGATCGAGTATAACAAATTCCCCGGATCGAGAACAACAACGTCCTCTGATCGAGTATAACAAAGTCCACTAATTGAGTATAACAAATTCCTCTGATCGAGTATAACAAAGCCTCGTGATCGAGTATAACAAAGTCCCCTGATCAAGTATAACAAAGGCCCCTGATCGAGTACAACAAAGGCCCCTGATCGAGTATAACGAAGCCCCCTCATCGAGTATAGCATAGCCCCCTGATCGAGTATAACAAAGTTCCCTGATCGAGAATAACATATCCACTGATCGAGCATAACAAAGCCGCCTCATCAAGTATAGCAAAGCACCCTGATCGAGTATAACAAAGACCCCTGATCGAGTATAACAAAGGACCCTGATCGAGTATAACAAAGGCCCCTGATCGAATATAACAAAGGCCCCTGATCGAGTACAACAAAGGCCCCTAATCGAGTATAACAAAGTCCCCTGATCAAGTACGTCAAAGATCCCAAATCGAGTATAACAAAGTCCACTTATCGAGAATAACAAATTCCCCTGATCGAGTATAACAAAGCCCCGGGATCGAGTATAACAAAGGCCATTATCGAGTATAACAAAGGCCATTATCGAGTATAACAAAGGCCATTATCGAGTATAACAAACCCCCTGGTATAGTATGACAAAGTCCCTTGATCGAGAATAACAAAGCCCCCTGATCGAGTATAACAAAGGCCCCTGATCGAGTATAACAAAGACTCCTAATCGAGTATTTCAAAGGCGTCTGATCAAGTATAACAAAGGCCCCTAATCGAGTACAACAAAGGCCCCTGATCGAGTACAACAAAGGCCTCTGATCGAGTACAACAAAGGCCCCTGATCGAGTATAACAAAGGCCCCTAATCAAATATAACAAAGACCTCTGATCGAGGTATAACAAATTCCCTAATCGAATATAACAAAGGCCCTGCTCAGAGTAGCAACAACGCCCCTGATCGCGTATAACAAAAGGCCCCTGATCGGGTATAACAAAAGGACCCTGATGAGTATAACAAAGGCCCCTTGTCGAGGTACAAAGGCCCTGATCAGCAGGTATAACAAGGCCCCTCATCGAGTACAACAAAGGCCCCTGCTCGAGTATAACAAAGCCCCTTGATCGAGTATAACAAAGCCCAATGATCGAGTATAACAAAGCCCCCTCATCGAGTTTAACAAAGCCCCCTGATCGAGTATAACAAACGCCCCTAATCGAGTATAACATAGTTCCCTGATCGAGTATAAGAAAGGCCCCTTATCGAGTATTACAAAGTCCCCTAATCGAGTATTACTAATGCCCCTGATCGAGTACAACAAAGGCCCCTGATCGAGTATAACAAAGGCCCCAAATCAAGTATAACAAAGACATCTGATCGAGTATAACAAATTCCTCTAATCGAATATAACAAAGGCCCCTGCTCGAGTATAACAAAGCCCCCTCATCGAGAATAACAAAGGACCCTGATCGAGTATAACAAAGGCCCCTTATTGAGTATTACAAAGGCCCCTGATCGAGTATAACAAAGGCCCCTGATCGAGTATAACAAATTCCCCGGATCGACTACAACAAAGTCCTCTGATCGAGTATAACAAGGTCCACTAATTGAGTATAACAAATTCCCCTGATCGAGTATAACAAAGCCTCGTGATCGAGTATAACAAAGCCCGCTGATCGAGAATAACAAAGGACCCTGATCGAGTATAACAAAGGCCCCTTATCGAGTATTACAAAGGCCCCTGATCGAGTATAACAAAGGCTCCTGATCAAGTATAACAAAGGCCCCTGATAAGGCGCAACAAATTCCCCTAATAAGATATAACAAGGCATCTGCTCGAGTATAACAAAAGCCCCCTGATCGAGTATAACAAAGGCCCTGATCGGGGTATAACAAAAGGCTAATCGATTATAACAAAGGCCTCTCATCAGAGTATAACAAAGGCCCCTTATCGAGTGTAACAAAAGGCCCCTTATAGAGGTATTACAAAAGGCCCTGATCGAGGTATAACAAGGCCCTGATCCGAGTACAACAAAAGGCCCTGATCCGGAAGTACAACAAAGTCCCTGATCGAGTATAACAAAGCCCCCTGATCGAGTATACCAAAGTCCCCTGATCATTTATAAAAAAGCCCCCCTCATCGAGTATAGCAAAGGCCCCTGATCGAGTACAACAAACGCCCCTAATCGAGTATAACATAGTCCCCTGATCGAGTACAAAAAAGTCCCCTGATCGTGTATAACAAAGTCCCATGATCGAGTATATCTAAATCCCTTCAACGAGTATAACAAAGTACCCTGATCGAGTATAACAAAGTCCCCTGATCGAGTATAACAAAGTCCACTAATCGAGTATAACAAATTCCCCTGATCGAGTATAACAAAGCCCTTGGATCGAGTATAACAAAGGCCATTATCGAGTATAACAAAGGCCATTATCGAGTATAACAAAGGCCATTATCGAGTATAACAAAGCCCCTGGTAGAGTATAACAAAGTCCCCTGATCGAGTATAACAAAGCTCCCTCATCGAGTATAACAAATGCCCATGATCGTGTATAACAAAGACCCCTAATCGAGTATTTCAAAGGCCTCTGATCGAGTATAACAAAGGCCCCTAATCGAGTACAACAAAGGCCCCTGATCGAGTACAACAAAGGCCCCTGATCGAGTACAACAAAGGCCCCTGATCGAGTATAACAAAGGCCCCTAATCAAGTATAACAAAGACCTCTGATCGAGTATAACAAATTTCGTAATCGAATATAACAAAGGCCTCTGCTCGAGTATAACAAAGCCCCCCGGATTTGGCGGTAACCAAGGCCCTGGATCGAGTATAACAAAGGACCCTCATCGAGTATAACAAAATGCCCCTGTTCGAGTATTACAAAGGCCCTGTTCGGAGTATAACAGCGCCCTGATCGAGTACAACAAAGGCCCCCGATCGAGTATAACAAAGCCCCCATCGAGTATATAACAAAGCCCAATGATCGAGTATAAACAAAGCCCTCATCGAGTTTAACAAAGGCCCCTGATCGAGTATAACAAACGTCCCTAATCGAGTATAACAAAGCCCCCTCATCGAGCATAACAAAGTTCCCTGATCGAGTATAACATATCCCCTGATCGAGCATAACAAAGTCCTGATCATTTATAAAAAGCCCTCATCGAGTATAGCAAGGCCCTCATCGGGTACAACAAACGCCCTAATCAGGTATAACATAGTCCCTGATCAGGTATAACAAAGGCCATATGGAGTATTACAAGGTCCTGATTGGAGTATTACAAAGGTCCTGATCGAGTACAACAAGGCCCTGATCGAGGTACAATTAAGTCCCCTGATCGCGTATAAAAAAGTCCCTGATCGTGTATAACAAAGTCCATGATCGAGTATAACTAAATCCTTCAACAGGTATAACAAAGTACCTGATCGGGTATAACAAAGTCCCTGATCGAGTATAACAAAGTCCACTAATCAAGGTATAACAAATTCCCTGATCGATATAAAAAGCCCTTGGATTGAGTATAACAAAGGCCATTATCGAGTATAACAAAAGGCCATTATCGAGTATAACAAAGCCCCTGGTAGAGAGAACAAAGTCCCCTGATCGAGTATAACAAAGCCCCCTCATCAGGTATAACAATGCCCATGATCGTGTATAACAAAGACCCTAATCCGAGTATTTCAAAGGCCTCTGATCGAGTATAACAAAGGCCCCTAATCAGGGTACAACAAAGGCCCTGATCGAGTACAACAAAGGCCCTGATCGAGTACAACAAAGGCCCTGATCGAGGTATAACAAAGGCCCTAATCAAGTATAACAAGACCTCTGATCGAGTATAACAAATTCCGTAATCGAATACAAAGGCCCTGCTCGATATAACAAAGCCCTGATCGGTACAACAAGGCCCTGATCGGGTATAACAAGGACCTGATCGAGTATAGCAAAGGCCTTTTATCGAGTATTACAGGCCCCTGATCGAGTATAACAAAGGCCCTGATCGAGTACAACAAAGACCCTGATCGAGTATAACAAAAGCCCCTTGATCGAGTATAACAAAGCCCAATGATCGAGTATAACAAAGCCCCTCATCGAGTTTAACAAGGCCCTGATCGAGTATAACAAACGCCCCTAATCGAGTATAACATAGTCCCTGATCGAGTGCAACAAGATATCAGCAGGTTTAACAAAGGCCCTGATCGGTATAACAAACGCCCTAATCGAGTATAACATAGTCCCTTAGAGGGTATAACAAAGGCCCTTATCGAGTAGTTACAAAGTTCCCTGATCGAGTATTACTAAGGCCCTGATCGAGTACAACAAAGGCCCCTGATCGAGTAAAGATCCCTGATCGAGTATAGCAAAGACCCTAATCGAGTATTTCAAGGCCTCTGATCGAGTATAACAAAGCTTATCGAGGTATTACAAAGGCCCTGATCGAGTATTACAAAGGCCTGATCGAGTACAACAAAGGCCCTGATCGAGTAAACAAAGTCCCTGATCGAGTATAACAAAGTCCCTGATCGTACATAACAAAGTCCCTGATCGAGTATAACAAATTCCCCGGATCGAGTATAACTAAATCCCTTCAACGAGTATAACAAAGCACCCTGATCGAGTATAAAAAGTCCCTGATCGAGTATAACAAAGTCCACTAATCGAGTATAACAAAATTCCCTGATCCAAGTATAACAAAAGTCCGTGATCGAGTATAACAAAGTCCCTGAAACGAGTATAAAGACCTATTATCGAGTATATCAAGGGCCCCTGATTGAGTAAAACAAAAGGCCCCTCAACGAGTACAACAAAGCCCTAATCGAGTATAACGAAGCCCCTGATCGAGTATAGCAAGCCCCTGATCGAGTATAGCAAAGCCCCTAATCGAGAGTATAACAAAGGCCCTCATAAGTATTACAAAGGCCCTCATTGAGTATAACAAAGGCCCTAATCGAGGCCCTGATCCAAGTATAACAAAGACCGCGAATCGAGTATAGCAAATTCCCTGATCGAGTATAACAAAAGTTCCCTAATCGAAGATATATAAAGGCCCTGATCAGAAGTATAACAAAGGCCCCTAATCGAGTATAACAAAGGCCCTTATAGAGTATTACAAAGGCCCCTGATCGAGGTATAACAAAGGCGATCGAGTACAACAAGGCCCCGATCCAGTACAACAAAGTCCCCTGATCAGGTATAACAAAGCCCCTGATCGGGTATAACAAAGTCCCTGATCATTTATAAAAAAGCCCCCTCATCAGAGTATAGCAAAGGCCCTGATCAGAGTACAACAAACGCCCTAATCGGGTATAACATAGTCCCTGATCAGAGTATAACAAAGGCCCTTATGGAGTATTACAAAGGTCCCTGATTGAGTATTACAAAGGTCCTGATCGAGAGTACAACAAAGGCTGATCGAGTACAACAAAGTCCCCTGATCGCGTATAAAAAAGTCCCTGATCGTGTATAACAAAGTCCCTGATCGAGTATAACAAATTACCCGGATCGAGTACAACAAAGGCCTCTGATCGAGTACAACAAAAGGCCATGATCGAGTATAACAAAGGCCCTAATCAAGTATAACAAAGACTCTGATCGAGTATAACAAATTCCCCTAATCAGATATAACAAGGCCCCTGCCCGGAAACATATAAAGCCCCTGATCGAGTATAACAAGGCCCTGATCGAGTATAACAAGGACCTGATCGAGTATAACAAAGGCCCCTTATCAGGTATTACAAAGGCCCCTGATCGAGTATAACAAAGGCCCTGATCGGGTACAACAAAGGCCCTGATCAGGTATAACAAAGCCCCCTGATCGAGTATAACAAAGCCCAATGATCGAGGTAAAACAAAGCCCCTCTCATCGGGTTTAACAAAGGCCCTGATCGAGCATAACAAACGCCCTAATCGAGTATAACATAGTCCCTGATCGAGTATAACAAGGCCCTTATCGAGTATACAAAGTCCCCCTAATCGAGTATTACTAAGGCCCCTGATCGGAGTACAACAAAGGCCCCTGATCGAGTATAACAAGGCCCTGATCGAGTATAACAAAGCCCTTATCGAGTATAACAAAGGCCCAATGATCGGGTATAACAGAGCCCCTCATCGAGTTTAACAAAGGCCCTGATCGAGTATAACAAAGCCCTAATCGAATATAACATAGTCCCTGATCGAGTATAACAAAGGCCCCTTATCGGTATTACAAAGTCCCTGATCGAGTATTACTAAGGCCCTGATCGGGTACAACAAAAGCCCCTGATCAGGAGTAAACAAAGGTCCCTGATCAGAGTATAGCAAGACCCTAATCGAGTATTTGAAGGCCTCTGATCAGGGGTATTACAAGGCCCTGATCGAGGTACAAAAGGCCCTGATCAGGTAAACAAAGTCCCTGATCCGAGTATAACAAGTCCCTGATCGTGTATAAAAAGTCCTGATCGAGTATAACAAATTCCCCGGATCGAGTATAACTAAATCCCTTCAACAGGTATAACAAAGTACCTGATCGAGTATAACAAAAGTCCCTGATCGAGTATAACAAAGTCCACTATATCGAGTATAACAAATTTCCTGATCAGAGTATAACAAAGCCCGTGATCGAGTATAACAAAGTCCCTGAATCGAGTATAAAAAGACCTATCAGGTATATCAAGGGCCCTAATTGAGTACAACAAAGGCCCTAATCGAGTATAACGAAGCCCCTGATCGAGTATAGCAAAGCCCCTGATCGAGTATAGCAAAAGCCCCTAATCGGAGTATAACAAAGGCCCCTCATAAGTATTACAAAGGCCCTCATCGGAGTATGACAAAGGCCTAATCAGGGCCCCTGATCAAGTATAACAAAGACCCCGAATCAGTATAGCAAATTCCCTGATCAGGTAACAAAGTTCCCTGATCGAATATAACAAGGCCCTGATCAAGTATAACAAAGACCTCTGATCGAGTATAAAAATTCCCTAATCGGAATATAACAAAGGCCCTGCTCAGTATAACAAGCCCGCTGATCGAATATAACAAAGGCCCTGATCGGGTATAACAAAGGCCCTAATCGATTATAACAAAGGCCTCTCATCAAGGTATAACAAAGGCCCCTAATCAGTATAACAAAGGCCGCTTATAGAGTATTACAAAGGCCCTGATCAGAGTATAACAAAGGCCCTGATCGGGGCAACAAAAGGCCCCTGATCGAGTACAACAAAAGTCCCTGATCGAGTATAACAGGCCCTGATCGGGTATAACAAAGTCCCTGATCGATTATAAAAAAGCCCCCTCATCGAGTATAACAAAGGCCCTGATCGAGGGTACAACAAACGCCCTAATCGGAGTATAACATAGTCCCTGATCGAGTATAACAAAGGCCCTTATGGGGTATTACAAAAGGTCCCTGATTGAGTATTACAAGGTTCCTGATCGAGAGTACAACAAAGGCCCTGATCGGGTACAACAAGTCCCCTGATCGCGTATAAAAAAGTCCCTGATCGTGTATAACAAGACCTGATCGAGTATAACAAATTACCCGGATCGAGAGTATAACAAAGGCCTCTAACAGGTACAACAAAGGCCCTGATCGAGAGTATAAAAAGGCCCTATCCAAGTATAACAAAGACCTCTGATCGAGAGTATAACAAATTCCCCTAATCCGAATATAACAAAGGCCCCTGCTCGAATATAACAAAGCCCCCTGATCGGGTATAACAAAAGCCCCTGATCGAGTATAACAAAGGACCCGATCGAGTATAACAAAGGCCCTTATCGAGGTATTACAAAGGCCCTGATCAGGTATAACAATGGCCCTGATCGAGGTACAACAAAAGGCCCCTGATCGGTATAACGAACCTCTGATCGAGTATAACAAAGCCCAATGATCGAGGTATAACAAAGCCCCCTCATCGAGTTTAACAAAGGCCCTAATCGGAGTATAAACGCCCTAATCGGGTATAACATGGTCCTGATCGGGTATAACAAGGCCCTTATCGGGTATTACAAAGTCCCTAATCGAGTATTACTAAGGCCCTGATCGGGTACAACAAAGGCCCTGATCGAGTATAACAAAGGCCCTAATCAAGGTATAACAATGACCTCTGATCGAGTATAACAAATTCCCTAATCAAATATAATAAGGCCCTTGCAGTATAACAAAGCCCCTGATCGAGAATAACAAAGGACCTTGATCAGAGTATATAAAAGGCCCCTTATCGAGTATTACAAGGCCCTGATCGAGTATAGCAAAGGCCCTGATCGGGTACAACAAAGGCACCTGATCTGAGTATAACAAAGCCCCCTTATCGAGTATAAAAAAGCCAATGATCGGGTATAACAAAGCCCCCTCATCGGGTTTAACAAAGGCCCTGATCAGGTATAACAAACGCCCCTAATCGGGTATAACATAGTCCCTGATCATGAGTATAACAAGGCCCTTATCGGGGTATTACAAAGTCCCTGATCGAGTATTACTAAGGCCCCTGATCGGGTACAACAAAGGCCCTGATCGAGTAATAAAGTCCCTGATCGAGTATAGCAAAGACCCTAATCAGGTATTTCAAAGGCCTCTGATCGAGGTATTAAACAAAGGCCCTTATCGAGTATTACAAGGCCCTGATCGGTATTACAAAGTCCCCCTAATCAGAGTATTACCTAAGGCCCTGATCGAGGTACAACAAAGGCCCTGATCGAGTATAACAAAGGCCTAATCCATTATAACAATGACCTCTGATCGGGTATAACAAATTCCCCTAATCCAAATATAATAAAGGCCCTTGCACGAGTATAACAAGCCCCTGATCGAGAATAACAAGGACCTGATCGAGTATAACAAAGGCCCTTATCGGAGTATTACAAGGCCCTGATCGAGTATAGCAAAGGCCCTGATCGAGTACAACAAGGCCCTGATCGAGTATAACAAAGCCCCTTATCGGGTATAACAAAGCCCAATGATCGAGTATAAAAAGCCCCCTCATCGAGGTTTAACAAAGGCCCTGATCGGGTATAACAAACGCCCCTAATCGAGAATAACATAGTCCCTGATCAGGTATAACAAAGGCCCTTATCGAGTATTACAAAGTCCCTGATCGAGTATTACTAAGGCCCTGATCAGGTAACAAAGGCCCTGATCAGGTAAACAAAGTCCCTGATCGAGTATAGCAAAGACCCTAATCGAGTATTTCAAAGGCCTCTGATCAGAGTATAACAAAGGCCCTTATCGAGTATTACAAAGGCCCCTGATCCGGGTATTACAAAGGCCCCTGAACAGGTACAACAAAGGCCCTGATCGAGTAAACAAAAGTCCCCTGATAGGTATAACAAAGTCCCTGAACGTGTATAACAAAGTCCCTGATCGAGTATAACAAATTCCCCGGATCGAGTATAACTAAATCCCTTCAGCAGGTATAACAAAGTACCTGATCGAGTATAACAAAGTCTGATCGAGTATAACAAAGTCCACTAATCGAGTATAACAAATTTCCTGATCAAGTAGAACAAAGCCCCGTGATCCGAGTATAGCAAAGTCCCTGAATCGAGGTATAAAGACCTCTTATCGAGTATATCAAGGGCCCTGATTGAGTAAAACAAAGGCCCCTCAGCAGAGTACAACAAAGGCCCTAATCGGTATAGCAAAGCCCCTGATCGAGTATAGCAAAGCCCCCTAATCGAGAATAACAAAAGGCCCTCATAAGAGTATTACAAAGTCCCTCATCGAAGTATAACAAAGGCCCTGATCGAGTACAACAAACGCCCTAATCGAGGTATAACATAGTCCCTGATCGAGTATAACAAAAGGCCCTTATGGAGTATTACAAAGGTCCCTGATTGAGTATTACAAGGTCCTGATCAGGTACAGCAAAGGCCCTGATCGAGGTACAACAAAGTCCCTGATCGTGTATAACAAAGTCCCCTGATCGGGTATAACAAATTACCCGGATCGAGTATAACAATGTCCCTGATCAGGTATAACAAAGGCCCTAATCGAGAGTACAACAAAAGGCCCTGGTCGAGTACAACAAAAGTCCACTAATTGAGTATAACAAATTCCCTTGATCGAGTATAACAAAGCCTCGTGATCGAGTATAACAAAGTCCCCTGATCGGGTATAACAAGACCTCATATCAGTATAACAAGGCCCCTGATCAACGCTACAACAAAGGCCGCTGATCGAGTACAACAAGGCCCCTGATCGAGTATAACGAAGCCCCCCTCATCGAGTATAGCAATGCCCCTGATCGAGTATAACAAAGGCCCTGATCTAGTATAACAAAAGACCCTAATCAGGTATAACAAATTTCCCAGATCGAGTATAACAAAGTTCCTGGTCGAGCATAACAAAGTCCCCTGGTCGAGTATAACAAAGCCCCTCATCGAGCATAACAAAACCCCCTCATCGAGTATAGCACAGCCCTGATCGAGTATAACAAAGTTCCTGATCGAGTATAACATATCCACAGATCGAGCATAACAAAACCGCCCTCATCAAGTATAGCAAAGCACCTGATCGAGTATAACAAAGGCCCTGATCGAGTATAACAAAAGGACCTGATCGGGTATAACAAAGGCCCTGATCGAGTATAACAAAAGGCCCTGATCGAGTACAACAAAGGCCCTAATCGGGTATAACAAAGTCCCCTAATCGAGTACATCAAAGATCCCAAATCGGGTATAACAAAGTCCACGAATCGAGTTTAACAAATTCCCCTGATCGAGCATAACAAAGCCCGGGATCGAGTATAACAAAGGCCATTATCGAGTATAACAAAGGCCATTATCGGGTATAACAAACGCCATTATCGAGTATGACAAAGCCCTGGTGAGAGTATAACAAAGTCCCTGATCGGGTATAACAAGCCCCTCATCGGAGTATAACAAGGCCCATGATCGAGTATAACAAAGACCCTAATCAAGTATTTCAAAAGGCCTCTGATCGGAGTATAACAAAGGCCCTAATCGGAGTACAACAAAAGGCCCTGATCCGGGTACAACAAAGGCTGATCAGGTATATAAAGGCTGATCAAGTATAACAAAGACCTCTGATCGGTATAACAAATTCCCTAATCGAATATAACAAAGGCCCCTGCTCGGGTATAACAAAGCCCCTGATCAGGCATAACAAAGGCCCCCCTGATCCGGGTATAACAAAGGCCCTAATCGATTATAACAAAGGCCTCTCATCAAGTATAACAAAGGCCCTAATCAGGTATAACAAGGCCCTTATAGGGTGATTACAAAGGCCCTGATCGGGTATAACAAAGGCCCTGATCGAGGTACAACAAAGGCCCTGATCGGGTACAACAAAGTCCCTGATCGAGTATGCAAGCCCCTGATCGAGGTATAACAAAGTCCCTGATCGATTATAAAGCCCCTCATCGGGTATAACAAAGGCCCTGATCGATTACAACAAACGCCTAATCGGGTATAACATGGTCCCCTGATCGGAGTATAAGGCGCTTATGAGTATTACAAGGTCCCTGATTGATTATTACAAAGGTCTGATCATAGTACAACAAAGGCCCTCATCGAGTACAACCAAGTCCCTGATCGGCGTATAAAAAAGTCCCTGATCATTATTATAACAAAGTCCCCTGATCGAGTATAACAAATTACGGATCGAAAGTACAGCAAGAGCCTCTGATCGAGTACAACAAAGGCACCTGATCGGAAGTACAACAAAGGTCCCTGATCGGGTATAACAAAGGCCCCTAATTAAGTATAACAAGACTCTGATCGAGAGTATAACAAATTCCCTAATCGTATATAATAAGGCCCCTGCTCGGAGTATAACCAGGCCCCTGATCGTGAGTATAACAAGGCCCTGATCGAGTATAACAAATGACCCTGATCGAGGTATAACAAAGGCCCTTATCGAGTATTACAAAGGCCCTGATCGAGGTGTATAACAGAGGCCCTGATCTAAGGTACAACAAAGGCGCCTGATCCGAGTATATAAAGCCCTCTTATCGAGTATAACAAAGCCCAATGATCGAGAGTATAACAAAGCCCCCTCATCGAGTTTAACAAAGGCCCCTGATCGGGTTATAACAAACGCCCCTAATCGAGTATAACATAGTCCCTGATCAGGTATAACAAAAGGCCCTTATCGAGTATTACAAAGTCCCCTAATCGAGGTATTACTAAGGCCCTGATCGCGTACAACAAAAGGCCCTGATCGAGTAAACAAAGGTTACCTGATCGAGTAGCAAAGACCCTAATCTGGAGTATTTCAATAGCCTCTGATCAGGTATAACAAAAGGCCCTTATCAGGTATTACAAAGGCCCTGATCGAGTATTACAAAGGCCCTGATCGAGGTACAACAAAGGCCCCTGATCGAGTAAACAAAGTCCCTGATCGAGTATAACAAAGGCTGATCGAAGTTACAACAAAGTCCCTGATCGAGTATAACAAAGCCCCTGATCGAGTATAACAAAGTCCCTGATCGATTATAAAAAGCCCTCATCGAAGGTATAACAAAGGCCTGATCAGGTACAACAAACGCCCACAATCGTGTATAACATAGTCCCTGATCATTACAAAAGGCCCCTTATGGAGAATTACAAAAGGTCCCTCATTGGGTATTACAAGGTCCTGATCGAGTACAACAAAGGCCCTGATCGAGTACAACAAAAGTCCTGATCGCGTATAAAAGTCCCTGATCGTGTATAACAAAGTCCCTGATCGAGTATAACAAATTACGGATCAGGTACAACAAAGGCCTCTGATCAGGTACAACAAAGGGCCCTGATCGGGTATAACAAAAGGCCTCTTATCGAGTATTATTAAAAGGCCCCTGATCGAGAGTATAACAAGGCCCCTGATCAGTACAACAAAGGCCCTGATCGAGTATAACAAAGCCCCTGATCGTGAGTATAACAAAGCCCAATGATCGGTATAACAAAGCCTCCTCATCGAGTTTAACAAAGGCCCTAATCAGGTATAACAAACGCCTAATCAGGTATAACATAGTCCCTGATCGGGGTATAACAAAAGGCCCTTATCGAGGTATTACAAAGTTCCCTAATCGGTATTACTAAGGCCCTGATCCGGGTACAACAAAGGCCCTGATAGATTGTAACAAAGGCCTCGTAAAATTATAACAAAGACCTGCTGATCGAGTGTAACAAATTCCCCTAATCGAGATATAACAAAAGGCCTCTATGAGTATAATAAAGCCCCTGATCGAGAATAACAAGGACCTGATCAGGGTATAACAAGGGCCCTTATCGAGTATTACAAAGTTTTGATCGACTATAACAAGGCCCTGATCTGATTGTAACAAAGGCTGATCGAGTATGGCCTTTGGTTGTGTGGTTGGCCCCTCATCGAGTTTAACGAGGGCCCTGATCGAGTGTAACAAACGCCCTAATCGGTATAACATAGTCCCTTATAGAGTATAAAAAGGGTTTTCAGCAGGTATTGAATTCCTGGTCAGGTATTGTGGCCCTTATCGAGTACATGAGGCCCTGATCGGTAAACAAAGTCCTGATGGGTAAAGCAAGACCATAATCGGAGTATTTCAGGCTCTGATCTAGAGTATAACAAAGGCCTCTTATCGGAGGTATTACAAGGTTTAGTCGGTATTGCAAGGCTGATCTGAGTACAACGAGGCTGATCAGTTAAACAAAGTCCCTGATAGAGTATTATATGGCCCTGATCGGGTACATTGAAGTCCCCTTGATCGGGTATAACAAAGTGCTGATCGAGTATAACAGAAGTCCCTGATCGATTTATAAAAGCCCTAATCGAGTATAACAAGGCTGATCGAGTACAACAAACGCTTTTAATCGTGTCTTATGGTCCCTGAGTCGATTGTAAAAAGGCCCCTTTTGGAGTATTACAAAGGTCCCTTATTGGGTATTACAAAGTTCCTGATCAGGAGTCAACTAAGGCCCTGATCAGGTACAGCAAAGTCCCTGATCGCGTATAAAAGTACTTGATCGTGTATAACAAAGTCCCTGATCGAGTATAACAAATGCCGGATCGGAAGAGTACAACAAAGGCCTCTGATCGAGAGTACAACAAAAGGGCCCTGATCAGAGTATAACAAAAGGAGGCCCTAATCCAAAAAATTATAACAAAGACACTCTGATCGAGTATAACAAATTCCCCTAAACCAGATATAACAAAGGCCCCTGCTCGAGTATAACCAGCCCCTGATCCGAAAAAGGTATAACAAAGGCCCTGATCAGAGTGTAACAAATGACCTGATCGAGTATAACAAGGCCTCTTATCGAGAGTATTACAAAAGGCCCCTGATCAGAGTATAACAAAGGCCCTGATCATGGTACAACAAAGGCCCCTGATCCGAGTATAACAAAGCCCCCTGATCGGTATAACAAAGCCCAATGATCAGGTATAACAAAAGTCCTCATCAGGTTTAACAAGGCCCTAATCAGGTATAACGACGCCCTAATCAGGTATATAGTCCCTGATCGAGTATAACAAAGGCCCCGCATATTGGAGTATTACAAAAGTCCCCTAATCGAAATTATTACTAAGGCCCCTGATCGGGTACAACAAAGGCCCTGATCAGCGAGTATAACAAAAGGCTCTAATCCAAAATTATAACAAAGACCTCCGATCGAGTACATAAATTTGCCCTAATCAGATATAACAAAAGGCCCCTGCTCGAGTATAACAAAGCCCCCTGATCGAGAATAACAAAGGACCCTGATCAGCAGGTATAACAAAAGGCTTGCCTTATCGAGTATTACAAAAGGCCCTGAACGACTATAACAAAAGGCCCCTGATCGAGAGTACAACAAAGGCCCCTGATCGGTATAACAAAGCCCCCTTATCAGGTATAACAAAGCCCAGTCCGGAGTATAACAAGCCCCCTCACATCGGGTTTAACGAGTCCCCTGATCGAGTATAACAAGCGCCCTAATCAGAGTATAACATAGTCCCTGATCCCAGGTATAACAAAGGCTTTATCGAGTATTACAAAGTCCCCTGATCGAGAGTACTAAAGGCCTGATCATGAGTACAACAAAGGCCCCCAGATGGGTAAACAAAGTCCACACAATTCAGGTATATGAAGACCCTAATCCCAGTGTTTTCAAAGGCCTCTGATCCTTGTAGGTATAACAAAGGCCCCTTATCGAGAGTATTACAAAGGCCCCTGATCGAGTATTACAAAGGCCCCTGATCGAGTAAACAAAAGTCCCTGGTCGAGTATAAACAATGTACCCACCGTCCGAGTATGGCAAAGTGCTAGATGGAGTATAACAAAAAAGTCCACTAATAATCGGAAGTATAAATTTCCCTGATCCAAGTATAACAAAGCCTGTGATCGAGTATAACCGATCCTGTATCGAGTATAAAAAGACCTCTTATCAGGTATATCAAGGCCCTGATTGAGTAAAACAAGGCCCTCAACGGAAGTACAACAAAAGGCCCCTAATCGAGTATAAACAGAAGCCCCCTGATCGAGTATAGCAAAGCCTCTTGATCAGTATAGCAAGCCCCTAATCGAATATAACAAAGGCCCCTGCTCGAGTATAACAAAGCCCCTGATCGGAGTATAACAAAGGCCCTGATCAGGGTATAACAAAAGGCCCTAATTGGTGCAAGCCTCCTCGTAAAGTATAACAAGGCCCTAATCCAGGTATAACAAGGCCCTTATCGAGGTATTACAAAGGCCCCTGATCGAGGTATAACAAAGGCCCCTGATCGAGTATAACAAAGGCCCCTGATCAGTACAACTAAAGTCCTGATCTAATTATAAACAAAGCCCCCTGATGGGGCATATAACAAAGTCCCTGATCGATTATAAAAAAAGCCCCCTCATCGAGTATAACAAAAGGCCCTGATCGAGTACAACCAGCCCTAATCGAGTGGCATAGTCCCTGATCAGGTATAACAAAGGCCCTTATGGAGAATTATAAAGGTCCCTGATTGAAACCTTTACAAGGTCTAGTCAGAGTACAACAAAGGGCTATGATGGTACAACAAAGTCCCTGATCGTGTATAACAAAGTCCCCTGATCAGAGTATAACAAATTACCCGGATCGAGTATAACAATGTCCCCTGATCCGGAAGGTATAACCGAGGCCTCCTGATCAGGTATAACAAGATCCACTAATCGAGTATAACCAAAGTCCCTGAAGTCATTATAACAAAAGTCCCTGATGGTATAACAAAGGACCTGATCAGGTATAACATAGTCCCCTGATCGTGTATAACAAAGTCCCTGATCAGGTTTAACAAATTCCCTGATCGTGTATAACAAAATCCCCTGATCCAGGTATAACCAGTACCCGGATCAGGTATAACAATGTCCCCTGATCAGGTATAACAAAGGCCTCTGATCGAGTATAACGAAGTCCACTAATCAGGTATATAATCCCTGATCGTGTATAACAAGTCCTGATCGAGTATAACAAGAGGACTGGTCGGAAGTATAACACCGACCCTGATCGTGTATAACAAAGTCCATAATCGAGTATAACAAAGTCCCCTGATCGTGTATAACAAAGTCCCCTGATCCCGAGTATAACAAGGACCTGGTCGGAAATGTAGCAAAAGCCCCCTGATCGAGATATAGCAAAGCCCCTAATCGAGTAACAAAAGGCCCTCATAGAGGTATTACAAAGGCCCCTCATCGAGTATAACAAAGGAGCCCTAATCAGGGCCCCTGATCCAAGTATAACAAAGATCCCGAATCGAGTATAGCAAATTCCTAGTCGGAGTATAACAAAGTTCCCTGATAGAATATAACAAAGACCCTGATCAAGTATAGCAAGACCTCTGATCGGAAATTCTCAAATTCCCTAATCGAATATAACAAGGCCCCTGCTCAGAGTATAACAAAGCCCCCTGATCGAGAGTATAACAAAGGCCCCCTGATCGGGTATAACAAAAAGGCCCCTAATCGATTATAACAAAGGCCTCTCATCAAAGTATAGCAGGCCCCTAGTAAAAGGTATAACAAAAGGCCTCATCAGAGGCCATTACAAAGGCCCTTGATCGGGTATATGAGGCCCTGGTCAAAAAAAAAAAAAAAAAAAGGTACAACAACAAAAAGGCCCCTGAGTCAGGTAACAAAGTCCCTGATCGAGTGTAACAAAGGCCCCTGATCCAGAGTATAACAAAGTCCCCTGATCGATTATAAAAAAGCCCCCCTCATCGAGGTATAACAAAGGCCCCTTATCATTTAATAAACGCCCCTAATCGAGTATAACATAGTCCCCTGATCGAGTATAACAAAGGCCCCTTAGGTATTACAAAGGTCAATGATTTAAAGGTGTTTACAAAGATTGAATCTGGGTACAACTAAAGGCCCCTGATCGAGTACAACAAAAGTCCCCTGATCGTGTATAAAGTCCCCTGATCCGAGTAACAAATTACGGATTGAGTATAACAATGTCCCTGATCAGCGAGAGTATAACCAAAGGCCCTGATCGAGAGTACAACAAAGGCCTGGTCCGAGTAGCAAAAGTCCCCTGATCGAGTATAACAAATTCTGGATCCCGAAATTACAACAAAGTCCTCTGATCGAGTGGTATAATAAGAATCCACTAATTGAGTATAACAAATTCTGATTGAGTATAACAAAGCCTCGTGATCCCGAGTATAACAAAGTCCAATGATCCCGAGTATAACAAAGACCTCTTATCGAGGTATAACGAGGCTGATCCAAGTACAACAAACGCCGCTGATCAGAGTACAACGAGCCCTGATCGAGTATAACAGCCCCTCATCGAATTATAGCAATGCCCACTGATCAGAGTATGACAAAGTTCCTGATCGAGTATAACAAATCCACAGATCCAGGCATAACAAAGCCGCCTCATCAAGTATATACAAAGCACCCTCATCGAAATTATAACAAGGCCCTGATCGGGTATAACAAAGGACCTGATCGAGTATGCCATAACAAAGGCCCTGATCGCGGAAACAACAAAAGCCCCTGATCCGAAGTACAACAAAGGCCCTGATCGGGTATAACAAAAGGCCCCTGATCTAGTACATCAAAGATCCCCAAATCGAGTATAACAAAGTCCACTAATCGAGTATAACAAATTCCCTGATCGGTATAACAAAGCCCAGGATCGAGTATAACAAAGGCCATTTTCAAGTATAACAAAAATACCATTATCGGAAGTATAACAAAGGCCATTATCGAGTATGCTCAGCCCTGGTAGAGAGTATAACCGAAGTCCTAATTAGCAATACGTAACTA
>NW_024717486.1:0-20133 GCF_018991925.1 Homarus americanus | reverse complement strand
CCAATGAAAACGGGGGGCGTTCAGGGTGGACTGTGCCAGGTGGTGTAGGAGGGTATACCTGTATAACCTTTTTTTCTATATTTTCAATTTCTTTCCATTCTTTTTTTTTTGCCCCCTAGGCTCCGTTGTGGGTCGTTTGACCTGTGCCCGGGTGGGCTAATTCCCGTAAAAAAAAAAAAATGTAGTAGGAGCGCAGATTTTTTTTTCTTAGACATACAATGCAGATCATGTAACATTTTGATGCTGAAATATCCGACCTTTGAAGTGGGAAGTGCTAGTACAGTATTGTCCTTCTGGTATTATATACATTCTAAAAAAAAAGAGTACTGTACCTCAGTTACAGTACTGGTCTTTAGTACTCTTAACTCAATTGTATTTCTGTAATATACAGTATAAGAGTGCACTGATTACTTGATACCCTTGTTCATGATTGGAATAAACATGGAAGCATTGTACAGTATTAACATATCTTACTTTTGCAGTTATAGTAGTTACCGACCAGGTCCATGTCGATAACAAACATATATTAATAAATTACAGTAATTCTATTATTGATATGACACAAGTATGAATACTTGTCACGATCTCGTACACAGAACTCTTCCTTATATCATCAGAATGTTTTTCTTATTAGAATTGTGGTAGCCTGGATCCCCTGCTTACTATTGGTTATGGGTTTACAATTAACCTAACCTACGGCTCATCCCAGACCCTCACTTCAACTGATGAAGTCTCCACCAATTGAAACTTGGCACCTTGCTCCCAAATACTGTACAATACAGAACTGTATATCTGTCATGCTTAGGATCTTCTGCCACTTAACAACTGACGAGTTTGGCAACACTGGGCTGGTAGAGATCACTTTAGCAAGGAATTAGGTCTTCAATGCTGTGATTGAACTGTTTACTGCTGTGAAGCCTGCAAAACACATTTAGGTTCTAACTTCACTTAATAATACATAAAACATGCCATGCTGTTTAGTGTTATATTTGTATATCATATTTATGGTTAATGCATCAAGAATTATTAAATAATGATTAGAATAATTCATATTTTTTTGGTATTGAACTGCTTCAGCCATAAAGCCCACAAAGCACCTTTAGGCTCTAGCTTCATGTAATCATAAAAAAGCATGGTTTGGTTTTTCTGTGTGTGTGTACACTTGATACATAGAGAATTATTAAAATAATTAATCAAGTAATTATTTATGCATTTTATAGAATTAATATATCTTTGTTACATTTTACCTATATTTTTACACACCCTCCTACCCTCCACTTCTGAATTATACTCTTTTTATCGTTCATTCACTTTTCTTATCAAAACCATTTAACCCTTACAAACACTTGTCAACATTCTGTTATTTCTTTCACATCTACTCGTATATATCCCTTTACTTCTACATTTTGTATTCTATGTATTGCTCTCAAGCATTTTATTACTGTTGCTTTTAGTTCTTCTTCCTCCTCTAACACCTAAAGTTGTTTTTCCCTCCTGTACAGTACTGTATATCAATATCAGCTCCATGATTCCTTGTACTTCCCCATCATTGCCTCCTTCAACATCTTATTCATGTTACCTCCCCACCATTGCCTCCTTCAACACCTTATTCCTGTTACCTCCCCACCATTGCCTCCTTCAGCACCATGTTAAAGTTACCTCCCAATCATTGCCTCCAACTCCATTATTCATGTTAACTCCCCACCATTGTCTCCTTCAACACCATGTTCAATGGGTAGGCTTATGTGAGGATTGTATTTGGGGTAGAGAAAACACACATGCTTATCTTCCTTTAGGTCAAATAAACTACATCGTGATTTGTATTTGTTTTATTCTTTTATACAAAATGTGTGTAAAACTTTTAATGTGTAAACCATGTGTAGTGCATAATGAAGGTCCATTAACGAAATTAGTAATATTACAGCCAAAAATAACAACAATGTATTTAGACACCAAACATTAAAGACTTCAGCTTAACAAGAGTATCATTAAGAGAGTCTATTTCACTAAACTTAAAGAAGGAAGTTGCATCTTTTTCAAGGAAAAAGATGAATTCATAAAAAAATGAAGCAACTTATATTTCACCATCAAAAGAAGTGTGTTTCATTCAATAAGACAAGTATCATTGTAAGGAATCTTATCATGTTGACTCATCAATATCAGAAGATAAACCTGTTTCTCAAGACAACTAGACAAGAGGCTAAGAAAAATACCAACCCAAGGAAAATCAGTAGCTTGTCTGTATTTTCTCTTCGGCCATACTTGTTTAAGATTTTCCGTGCCTGGCCAATCACAGAGCCCATTGTCTTCAGTTCCTCCTGGGTCGACAAAATAGTTTGAGATCCTTCCACTGTAACAAAAATAAAAAACTAACCAACATCACCATCAAAATTATTAAGAAATGGATTCATCACCAAACTCCTACAATATATACAGGGTGTCTCAAATAATGTATACTCACTACCACACAGATTTTCACAGAGATCGCATGAATGTTTGTATTACAACACCAACAATGTCCTCACTTGTGGGAGACATTGCACATCAACAAGTGAGAAGAAAACCAAACCCTTACCTAATATATCGACAGTCTTGAGGCTCTTCTCTGTGTTGTCGCGTATTAAGCGTGTCACAGTGAGTAGATCATCCGATAGTTGGGAAGACTTTTTCATTAGTATGTCACGGCTCATTCGATCTCGCTGACGGACACTGGCATCATTATCTTCATTTTCTTCAATATTTGTGAAGAGTTCGTCTTTACTTTGCTGTAAATTGAACAATGATCCATTCAATATGACCATTTATCCTCTTATTATCATGTCATATTCAATAATAATAATACTCTGTAACTATAATGATCTATTATCTTTACTCTTTTCCTACTATTGTGTTGAACAGATCAAGGGCCACAGAGCCTACAGAAACAGGTGCAAGATGATACCAGAAAAAAAAAGAGAGCTTGCACATGAAGACACAATAGAAATACGTACTTGCTTGTACAATATTGTTAACTTGTAACTGTAGTATAAAAAGTAAATCTTTAAGCTAACTTAATCAAACCTTTAGCCCTCAATATCACAATCTCCATTACATGCAGCCTTACTTAACTAAGTATTGGCAGGTAAAATTGCGAGTAAGAGCCAGGG
Organism: Homarus americanus; assembly: GCF_018991925.1. Classification (NCBI taxonomy): domain Eukaryota; kingdom Metazoa; phylum Arthropoda; class Malacostraca; order Decapoda; family Nephropidae; genus Homarus; species Homarus americanus. Next base: position 16,987 of record NW_024717486.1, on the reverse strand, counting down.
TGAGGTCGATAGAATTTGGGCTGGTTGTACCTTAACTAGGAATACACATCCAGTAAGATGAGTTTGAGGAATTGATCAACAGTGATTGTGCTAAGATTGACTTTGAGTCTCTCACACTCTAACAATTTTTGATATAGCAGTTACCCAAGCATCTAATTTTGTCTGAAGTAATGCTTAGAATCCTTAAGCCTTTTCCATCCACATAAATGTGTGACACTGCTTCTTGTCTCTGCTTCTAATAAAATCAAAACTAAGAAGTAGGCTCCATGCTGAAGATGATCTTCATTGCATGGTCTTCAAAAAATCACAGTATCAACCATTACATTTTCGGTGCTGGTGCTGACTATATCAAATAATGTTAGATTTTATATAGGCAAGGTGCAAGTCAATCTATATACAAGGGTACTGTATCTTGATAATGTATCAGTATACACTGTTAGTGTATATCTTGATAATGTATCATTATGCACTGTTAGTGTATATCTTGATAATGTATATGTGTATTTTGATTACTCTACTGTGGGTATGACTTAACAGAGCCTTAATTCTTCAAGTGATACATTTACTGCCAGCCTGGATTGCTTTGTTACAACCAGGCTTCATCACAAGAACTTCTTTCCACGGCCATAGTAACAAAAAGTACTCTTGGGTTACCACACATTGTCTCGCGTCACTGACAGTCACTGTAGACGGTTATCGCGGCAAGGACAACTGGTAAGCGTGACTTGAATTAACCATTTAGGTGCAATAGACCAGCCTGGATTGCTTTTGTCGCAACCAGGCTTCCACACGTGATATTTCCACGGGGATAACAAACCTAGGTTAACACACTTAGTCTCGTGTCGATCACGGTCACTGTAGACGGGTGTCGTGCAGGAGAACTCTGTAAGCGTGAATTAATTAACCATTTACTGTAGGTTTGATGGGCCAGCCTGGATTGCTCATCGCAACCAGGCATCCACACGTGATATTTCCACGGGGATAACAACCTAGGTTAACACGCTTAGTCTCGTGTCGACGACGGTTCACAGGACGGAGTGGCGGTGGAGGACTCTGTGTGGTGTGGTGTCCCGCCCCCTTTCAGGAGGGAGAGGATGGAGACGACGTCTTAACTAACCCATGGCTCAGGGGATACTACTTAAAATGAGGTTTTTGGGTGTGAAGCGATGAACAGTACAACACTGTTTCACTGCCCACCCCCCTAAAGGCTGGCTAACATACACTAATTGAAAAATACATGACCCAGTTCCATGTGTATTTTGATAATGTATATGTATGTCTTGATACTGTATATGTATATTTTGTAAATGTACAGTATATGTGTATCTTGATAATATATGTACTGTATATGTATATTTTGTTAATGTACAGTATATGTGTATCTTGATAATATATGTACTGTATATGTATATTTTGATAATGTACAGTACAGTATACTGTATAACTGGACAATATTTATACCCCTGTATAGCTGTATTGTATCTTGATAATGAATATGTATATCTTGATTATGTATCGGTACTGTATGTATATTTTGATAACCTCGAGTTGTCTTCCTCTCTGAAGTTGTATAACATTGTTGTGTTTTCTATATCCAGTATGGTATCTCCAGTTCCCTCAAGTACCCAGTTTCCTGGTTTCAATAAACACTTGATCATGGATAAATTTATTTATTTTAGGGAGGAGTCACAGAGACTTTCAAAAAATTAAAATGTCGCCATAAAAATAATAATAAAAAAAAAAGATTGAGAAACACTGCCTGAGTATAGAGGGTGTTTACCTGCATGACTGTTTGACTCCATTTTGGGTTCCTATGAAAGAAAAAAATATGTACAAGAAAAGATCTACTACAAACCACATCACTCCAGAGGAATAATATGACAAAATTAAGCAATCATTGGGAGTACTGTGATAGGTTACCTGGTTAATAGCGAGCTGTGATGTAAGGAGAGCATTTCGAAAGGCTCGGTGGTTGTCCTGAAGCATTTTGTCGCTCTTGGCAGCCTCCTCAGTCAATGCTATACGGTCTATTTCACTGTCTTGCTCCTGAAGAAAATTAAAATTATATTGATCACCTTAAGATTAAACACCCCCAACTTATTCCATCTGAAGATTAGACAACTAAGCTTATTTCACCTGAAGATTAGACACTCCAGCTTATTTCACTGGAAGATTAAGACAAATGAGCTTATTTCACCTAAATATTAGGCATACTGTACAGTATCAACTTATTTTACCTGAAGAATAGACATCCCAGATTATTTCACCTGAAGATTAACCACCCTTAACAGTACCTGGGGCAGCGGGAAAGGTTAGTTTTGGTTAGGTTAGTATTGTATAAGGGTGATTAATCTTTAGATGAAATAAGCTACAGTCTAATCTTAAGGTGAAATAAGGTAGGGTGTCTAAACTTCAGGTGAAATATGGTAGGGTGTCTAAACTTCAGGTGATCATTGAACCTGTGAAGAGAGATTAAATAGAACACTGTTACTTTTATATTTAAAGTTCATGTCCTACTGATTAATTACCAGCCCAGTAGCTTATTTATTCATACACATCTTCCAAAACACCAACTTTGGTAATCAACAGTGGTCAGATAAAAAATAAAAGTATAAAAACAATTTCATACTGACAACACTAAAGTTGTATTACAAGAGGTGAACAAACCAGTGCTAGACGCTTCAATTCTTCAATCTGCTCTCGGAGTTGACTGATACGAGAACGAACCAAAGAGCCAATTTCATCCAACTCAGCCTGAGACCCAGTATGTTCACGTATTTCCTGCAAATAAAACAAAAATATTCTTCACTGAATACACACAATAAGATTTACTAAACTAACTAAAATACAAACCAATAATCAAAGAAGCAATACTTGGTAAAGAAAGAAGAATGGTTTTCAAGAATAATAGTTTCTTAACCTGAATAGATAAAAGATAACCAGTATTTCAAGTTACCCTACAGGGCAGAGGCTGGTTAAGGTATCACATTAGGAAGAGAGAAAGTAGCAGTAGTAGATCCATACCATGTACGAGGCCAAGACATAGTGAAACGTAGGAGAAAATGGGGCCACTATGTTTCCACACCTACTTACTGGGATAAATACTACCAGTATTGATAAAGGTTGTGTAAGATTGATTAGGTGGACAGAGGTCAGTTTTATGGATTCATATACATGATACAGAAATTGTCAAGCAGTGTCAGAGAAACCACAGAAATTCAGCAAAATAAATTATAAAGAAAAGAATTCATGAGCATGTTGACTTAACCCCTTGATTATAAGGACTTAACCAATTAAGTATAGTGACTTAAGCCCTGATTACAATGTCATCATACTCCATGGGTTAATGTCACCTTGGCTGGCAAACATTTACATAAACTGTTTTGAAAAGAGACTCTCCAGGGAAGATTCCTACAAAGGTTCAGTATACTGTAAATGAATTGGTAATTTCACACAAAATTATTTTCATTTTCATAATAAGGATGATCTATGACAATGTCTGGCACAATTTTGAAAGAGGAACATCCAAACAATAAATCTGGAAAGGTTCACACACAAGATGGAATGATTCTTTGAGCTTTTTTGTATGGCTTCAAAATAAGCTTTCCTTAAAACTGTTTATATTATGGTTTTATTCACATGTACCACATGACATACCTGTATGAGGCTTTTCACTGTCACGTCATATTTCACAATGTCTTGTTTGACCACACTGATGTACACTTGGTCGTCTTGTGGCATTGTGCTTGTTATTGGTGTCGGCTGCTGTATTCTGAAACAATAAATTACATATATCATCTTCTTTATGGACTCTGATTAATTATTTAGCTCAGGTGAATTACTGTAGCTTTATACAGTACAAACCTGGCCTTAATTCTTGAAACAATAAGGAAACATATGAATATAACTCATTTAGGCAGATGCAAGGGTGTACTGGCAATTTCTTTGGTAAAATTATCATTTTGGTCATGCACCTATTTTCCAAAGGTTAGAATCGTTCAAAACACACCAAAAACCATCGGAAAGACATAATTTCAACCTAACCTTACCTAAATTCGATGCATGACCGAAATGATAATACCATTTCTTTACAAGTTATGCAGAATAAAGGTCGAAGTTCAGATGGTGGTGTAATTCGCCAGATAACGTTATGATGGCGCAGGTATTTAGATACATTTAGGAACCAGTATATACCCAGTACTTGCCAACAGTGCGTAATCGAGACGTAACTGTCAGTCCAAGCGAGTGACGAGCCAATCAGAAAGAGGATAAAGTAAAATAAAGAATTACCATCTGTATAATCATCTGTAATCACCTTTCCATAACACTATTAACGCCCTACAATAAATACCATACATTCTCCGCCATTTTTAACATATTAGAAACACATCAATGGGATATTGACATTTCTACATTTTTTGTCTTTTTTACCTTTAAGGGAGATAATATGTGGCGAGTGTCTAGCCTGGTGTACAGTAGGGCTGCTGCCAGTGACAACCTCCACATTCACTTCCTTCAGACCTGCTGTGTATAAATGTTATGCTCAGGGACCCTTAACTTGAGGCTTTCATTTATAACTAATAACAACAATCATATCGTTAACAATAGTGATATTATTGGCTGTGAAATACTGGAAATATTTTAAAAATAGAACATAGTACACAAAAAGTATTTAATTCCTAAAATTCTTAGGTAGTTTGTGATTAACAAGAGAACATGTGTCATTTATAGAATGGACAGATCACAGGTCTTTAGATTTATTCTTATTCACTTTCTTTTCTGTTGGCATATGTTATATAATACCCTAGAATGTAGAATAATTAGATCGCATGAGGATTAGCCCTTGTAGTGGACTTCTCCCCTACAACTGCCTACAACTGCATAGCAGCCCACCACCTGCCATCACATTCCAATGTGCCGCCTTCCCTAGCAACCAACCAGATGTTACCGTATCTTAGCAACGAAACTATTCACCGGCTACTTCTCGGGTTTTCCCAACATTACTCATAGAGGACTGGCGGCTGCTGCCGGGTGTATATAAGCTCTGTCTCTCCATTGAGATTCAGTCTTATATAGGCTACAACTGTGTCGGGAATGTAATCACGGATTTTCCCGACACTGACAAACAGGATGTACTCCGTTTACACAAATACATTTGCGTGAGCTCACCACTAATTGAATATTTTTAATGTTAACGCAGTATTTTAAACAGTAATGCAGAACCTCCAAAAGTGTTTGCTGACCTGAATCCACACAGCTTTATTTACTTTACTTTATTCTCTTCGCCACTGATCAGCCTGTTAGCCACTTGGGCGCTTGGTCATGACTCACGGTTACTCACTGTTGGCAAATACTATAGGTATGTACTGGTTCCAGACTGTATCTGTACCTTAAAACCAGTTCACAACTCTCACTCAAAACAAGTTTGTCATGAAAGTTTTCTGAAAGTGTGGCTTCTTCAATCACTGTAATATCTTAACCGATTGTGAAGTTATATAACAATTATTGTCTAAACGAGACACCCGCGTTTTGTGTTTCGGATAAGGTAAATTCTGCAGAAAACCAGACGGACGAACAGACACTAGCATAATATAATGAAAGTACCATCATGTCTGAGGGTTGGCACCCACGACCCTTTACTCTAAATGTTTTTGGGCTGTGTTTATCAATCTTCTAGATGCTGTATCTCTCCGGGGACGACAACTGTTAAAATGATTCATCCACCCCAGTCTCTGTCTTCCCCTGGCCCCCCCCCCCTACCCTCAATTTTACCCATTAATCTAAAATAAACAAAGTGCAACAATAAATACGTAATATACATCTACCCTACGAAACATTTGCTAGGTCATCATCGCCACCCAACACAGATACTTCAGATAAAAACAAATTTCACTTACGAACCTTTGAGAATTCTGCCTCTGTGCCTCGACCTGCTCAATGTCTCCTAAGAGACAGTCAAGGAGTCGTACCCGAGGCCTCCATCATCAACATCGAGTACCGTCCCACTGAACCAACACACCACCACGCCAAAACTGTTTATGGTATGAATCTGTACGGTTGAAGGGTAATATTATTTAGAAACTATACAAATTACCCAGTATCTTCCAAACTATACAAATTACCCAGTATATTCCAAACTATATATATTACCCAGTATATTCTAAACTATATATATTACCCAGTATATTCCAAACTATACAAATTAACTTTTCACTTTTTACTTTAATCCTCTTCACCACTGCTCGATAGCCGCTTGGGCGGTCGGTCACGTCTCTGTTACGCACTGTTGGCAAGTACTGGGCATGCACTGGCTCCTGAATGTATTTGAACCTGCCCCAGTGTTGGTCAAGTCAGGTCTTGAAAGAGCTCACAGTTTGTCCCGTCACAACACTCTCTGGCAGATTGTTGCAAGAGTTCACAACTCTCACTCCGAAAATGTTACCCCTCACAGTTTTCTGGGCTTGCGGCTTCTTCAACCCTGAGCTGTGACCCCATGTGGGGCGAGCGTCCGCCAGCTCCAGATAAGGAAACTAGACCGAATAGTGCCCTTCGATATGCTTATACACCTCAATTGGGTCTCCCCTTACCCGTCTATAGTACACTGTATAAGCTAGGCAAGTTCAGACGTTCCAATCTCTCAGGGTAGCTGAGGTGCCCTAGTGCAGGCACCAGTCTAGTGGCCCTCCTTTGGACATTTTCAATCAACTGACAGTCCCTAGCATATCTCGTGGACGGGGTGACAGTACTCCAGATGGGGAAGCATTTCACTCTTGAAGATCGCTACGAAGAACTGAACGTCTTGATATCTGAACGACCTTCGTATAAGACCTAATAATTTTGTTGCCTGATTTACCTTCTGTTCTCAATGGCCCGAGAACTTCAGCTCATTGTAAACATACACGCCGAGGTCCTTTTCACATTGTCTCAATTAATGCAGCTTCTTCGTCCCGTTGGGACATATGATACCCCTCCTTAGCAGTCATATCTTCGACTATTCTTGGAGCTCACAGAAATCCTTCTGCAGCTCTTCACAGTCTGCTTGGTTCTTAATTTCCCGAAATAACTTGGCCTCATCGGCAAACATTTTTATGGAAGATTGTACAGCTTCAAGCATGTCCTTTATGAAGCAAACAAACAATACACTGCCCTGTGGTACTCCGCTTGTGACGGGTAAACATGGTGATTTCGTGCCATTAATCATCACACAGTGCTTGCGGTCATGCAGAAAGTCTTCTATCCACGCTAAGACATTTCCCCGAATCCCGTACCCTTCCAGTTTAATTTTCGGCCTTTCGTGGGTACGCTGTCGAAAGCCTTGGTAAAATCTAGGTATATATTGTCGATAATACCACCCTGTTGCAGAATATGGGTCCAAATATTCAATACCTTGAGTAATTGTGTTAAGCAGGAGCACCCCGGCATAAAACCGTGTTTCGTAGTAGATGTTCCATAGTGGCATCTCTTATAATGCTCTCAAGTACTTTACATACTATGCTGGTCAGGCTCACCGGTCTATAGTTGTTCGTGGAGTGACGCTCGCCCTTCTTGAAGATAGGACTCACATAAACCATTTTCCAATCATTGGGGACCTTTTGTTCAGCCAGGCATTTACAAAACAGGATCTTCAGGGGCTCGGCAAGCTCGTTGCACAACTCTCTTCGCACTCTAGGATGCACCGTGTCAGGCCCGGGACTCTTATGGACCTTTAGCTTTGACAGTTTATTTCTTATAACCTCTTCTGTAAACACAATGTGGGTCAGTTCTGTGTCGAACAGTCTGTTGTAGTGGAATTCTCCCCTACAACTGCGTAGCAGCCCACCACCAAGCGTATCCGCATTCCAATGTGCCGCCTCCCCTAGCAACCAAGCGAGAGCTGTCCCCAGATGTTACCGTATCTTAGCAACGAAACTAGTCACCGGCTACTTCTCGGGTTTTCCCAACATGACTCATAGAGGACTGGCGGCTGCTGCCGGGTGTATATAAGCTCTGTCTCTCCATTGAGATTCATTCTGCCCATTTTCCTGAACAAGCAACATCTCCTCCAGCAAGCTCCACGCTGTTAACATTTCATTCAACCAGGAGGCCAGCAACAGGCAACACCTTCTCTAACGAAGCTCCTGCACATCTACCTCCTTCAACACGATACTCCCGAACGTCTTCTACTGAGCTGCTCCCCACCACACGGCATCTCCAGCACCAGACTGTCTATCATATAACTTATATATATTATATAAGAAAACCACATTAGAGTTTCCTTCCATCCTGAGTGCTAGACAACATTAATATCTCGATACCCCTACAATGGTGACTCCCGGAGATAAGCACTCACACAGGATGGAGGACGAACGGATCTCTCTGCCGATTTTCAACCACAACGTCGAGGACTGGCTCGACCATGTGGAAGCAGCCCTCGCCGGTTCACGAGCTACCGACGGACAAAAGTATTGCGCCCTGCTTTGTGCCTTACCCACGGAAGTGGCCACGCGGGTCTCACAAACCATTTTCAACCCTCCAGATCACAACAAATTCGCTACCCTGCGGGCTGCCTTGAAGACGTGTTATCAACAGACCAGCCCCAATCTCCTGCAAGATCTATCCTCTACCTCCCTCGGGAACTCAACCCCGGGACGTCTATGGGAGGAGATGTGTCGGCTGAACTCCCGTCACACAGACAGACTCCCCGACTCTATCCTGCGCCAGCTTCACGCACAAAAGCTACCCACAGAAGTACGCAACATCCTGTCCGCAGTAGATTACTCTTCGACACCGGAACTATATGCAACCGCGGCAGATAGAATTTTTAACGAATGCGCTGCTGCACCCCTTGCCGCCACGGTCACACCAGTACCTACCATCGAACTTGTAAGCCGGGTCAACACCCCTCAGCCGAGCAATACCTCACAAGACATCAAGGACCTGTTGCAAATTTTGAACCGCAGGATGGACACTATTGAGCAGTTCTGCTCCTCCATACCCGCTGCTGCGCCGGTTCCTGACTCACACACTACGCCCTACAAGTTCCGACACACAGCAGCCAACCCCCAGCACAACAAATTTACCCTCTTCTGGTATCACCAGACTTTCGGCCGCTATGCTCGAAACTGTGAGCCCTATTGCACCTATTCGGGAAACGGCAACACCGGAGGCTGGTAGACGCCTCGGCCTCCGTCCCTCCAGGCGTCTCATTACTGAGCGTCACCGACCGCACCTCCGGCAAGACGTTCCTCATCGACACCGGTTCATCTGTCAGCCTCATCCCTCCCTCACTACGAGACAAGTCAAAGCAACCCTCGTATGACCTGTTCGCTGCCAACGGTACCTCCATCGCCTCCTACGGCGTACGCACCCTCGCCTTAGACCTCGGTCTGCCCAAGGCTCTGCGTTGGTTATTCGTGATAGCAGACGTGTCTCAACCCATCCTTGGTTTCGACTTCCTCACCTTCCACAAGCTCGGCGTCAAACCAAGTCATCTATGCCTCATTCATGAGCCTACAGCACGCAAGATCCAGGGTTCTCGTGCCAGACACACGGACGCTATCACCTGTCTTGCGCCTTCCAACGAGTTCTCCTCCCTGCTCGACGAATTCAAGGAGCTTTTCTCACCCCGAGTCTCCCTACCCCCACCACCTACGTCGGGAATTTTCCACCACATCGAAACCAAAGGACCACCAGTCTTTTCACGCCCTCGCCGCCTGCGCCCTGAGCTCCTGTACATAGCCAAAGCAGAATTCAACAAACTACTGCAAGACGGCATCATTCGCCCTTCAAGGAGTCCCTGGGCATCGCCTCTTCACATGGTTCCTAAGCGAACACCCGGCGAGTGGAGGGTGTGTGGCGACTACAGAGCCCTGAATCTCGTCACCAAACCTGACAGGTACCCTATTCCGCATGTCCAGGACTTTCACCACAAACTTCATGGCAAGACTATCTTCTCGAAGATCGACTTGGAGCGTGCCTTCCACCAGATCCCAGTAGCGCCGGCAGATACCCAGAAGACAGCCATCACCACTCCGTTCGGACTCTTCGAGTACACTTTCATGAGTTTTGGCTTACGCAATGCAGCACAGACTTTCCAGAGGTTCATGGACCATATGCTTCGCGACCTCGATTTTGTCACCGTCTACATTGACGACATCCTCGTCGCATCTTCGACGCCTGCCGAGCACCACCACCACCTACAACTCCTTCTCCAACGCCTGCAGAACAACAACATGAAAGTTCATCCTGCTAAGTGCGTCTTTGGAACCTCGGCCATCGATTTCCTCGGTCACAGAGTCTCGCCCAGTGGCATACAACCCCTACCACAGAAAATAACCGCGATTAGGGAGTTCCCCAAACCTGAAACGGCGAAGAAACTCCGGGAGTTCCTGGGTTTAGTCAACTACTACCACCGCTTCATTGACAAAGCTGCCACCGTCCTAGCCCCCCTACACGACCTTCTCAAGGGACGCCCAAAGAAGTCTCACAAGTCTCTCATGTGGACTCAAGAGGCTACTACGGCATTCACCACTATCAAACAGCACATTACACGCCTCACCCTCCTGGCCCACCCCGCACCTAACGCCCGGACCACTCTCACAACAGACGCTTCTTCTACTGCAGTGGGCGCCGTCTTACAGCAGGAGATCAACGGAACTTTCATGCCCGTTGCTTTCTTCTCACAACGGCTTCAACCACCACACCTCAAGTACAGCGCTTTTGATCGAGAACTCCTGGCCATTTACTTGGCTGTCAGACATTTCCAACACTTCCTCGAGGCCCGTCAGTTCACCATCTTCACTGATCACAAGCCCCTCGTCCACGCCTTCGCTTCAGCTTCCCAGTCACATACACCTCGTGTCCTGCGCCACTTGGCTTACATCTCGGAGTTCTCCAGCGACGTCCAACACATTAAAGGCAGCCACAACGAGATCGCCGACGCCCTCTCTCGTTGTATATCCACCATTCTTCCCTCATCTCCACCCATTGATTATGGGCAGCTAGCCGCGGCTCAAGAGAAAGACGAAGACCTGGCAGCATACAAGACATCCCCCTCAGGCCTCATACTCCAAGAACTCCCTGTTCCTGGCACAAAGATAAAATTGTGGTGCGACGTATCCTGTGGACAGCCTAGACCGTTCGTGCCTCACGTCCACCGCCGCGCTGTTTTCGACCGCATCCATGGTCTCAGCCACCCGGGTGTGCGGGCCTCCCAGCGCCTCCTCACGCAACGTGTCGTCTGGCCCGGCATCAAGTCTGATACTAAGAAATGGGCTGCCCAGTGCCTGGCCTGCCAGTCCTCCAAAATACATCGTCACATACGGGCCCCCTTACAAGCCTTTCCTATTCCCAAAGGCCGTTTTCAAGTAGTACACCTCGACATCGTGGGACCTCTACCATCATCCTACGGTAGCACCTACATCTTCACCTGCATCGACCGTTTCACCAGGTGGACAGAAGCAATTCCCATGCCCAACGCTACAGCAGAGACTACTGTCCGCGCCTTCATGTCCGGTTGGGTTTCCCGTTTTGGCCCCCCAGCAACCGTAATCACTGACCGAGGAGTACAGTTTGAGTCACAACTCTGGCAGCACCTCCTACAGTTCCTCGGCACGTCTAGACAACGCACTACAGCATATCACCCTCAAGCCAACGGTATGGTAGAACGTTTTCACCGGCAGCTGAAGGACGCACTCAAGGCACAGCACGACCCTTACAGCTTGACTGATGCGCTTCCCTTAGTGCTCCTCGGCATCCGTGCGTCACACAAGGAGGATATGGATTGTAGCCCAGCAGATCTGACACTAGGCGAGCCCCTTCGGCTACCCGGGGATTTCTCACTCTCTCCTGATCCCAACCAAACCACTCCAGCCGTTCGTCACGACTTACTCCAAAAGCTACGACAAGCAGTTTCTGCATTCAGAGCTACTGCTCCACGCCAGCCTACTCGGCGCCCTGAACACATCCCTCCTGTACTACTCACAGCCGAGTATGTTTTCGTCAGGCATGATGCTCACTGCAACCCATTACAACGCCCCTACGATGGACCCTTCCAGGTGGTTATCCGTTCTGCAAAGTTCCTGACAATTACCCGGAATGGCAGACATGACACCGTCAGCATAGACAGAGTCAAACCGGCCGCCTTACCCGTCGGGCCCCCAGCCCAGCAGCACCATCAACAAACTACGCCTGCACCAGTCCACCCGCAGTTACCACCGGCAGCAACACCACGCCCACGACATTTCTGGGCACCCTCTTTTCACCCTCATGTACAACCTGCTCCTGTCATAGAACCTGAACCTGTAATAAACCTCCCACCTATCATAGAACCTGCTCCTGTCATAGACCCTCCTCCTGTCATAGAACCTGAACCTGCTCCTGCCATGGACCCTCCTCCTGACGCAGCCCCTGCAGCAGCAGGAGCACAACAACCATTGCTTGTACAACCTCCTCTAATCCCAAACCCTCTTTCTCCTCCTAATTCTCCCACAGGTTTTGTGTCACTGGACGGAGTTGTTACACGTAGCGGTCGAGTCGTACATACACCTGCCCGGTATGTGTTATGTGTGGGACACAACCCGGACAACATCCAGCCTCCCGCCGCGCCGGGAGGGGAGGGGGAGTATTGTAGTGGACGTCTCCTCTACAAACTAACTGCGTAGCTGCACACCACCTGCTATCACATTCCAATGTGCCGCCTTCCCTAGCAACCAACCAGATGTTACCGTATCTTAGCAACGAAACTATTCACCGGCTACTTCTCGGGTTTTCCCACCATGACTCATAGCGGCTGCTGCGGGGTATATAAGCTCTGTCTCTCCATTGAGATTGACTCTGCCCATTTTCCTGAACAAGCAACATCTCCTCCAGCAAGCTCCACGCTGTTAACATTTCATTCAACCAGGAGGCCAGCAACAGGCAACACCTTCTCTAACGAAGCTCCTGCACATCTACCTCCTTCAACACGATACTCACCGAACGTCTTCTACTGAGCTGCTCCCCACCACACGGCATCTCCAGCACCAGACTGTCTATCATATAACTTATATATATTATATAAGAAAACCACATTAGAGTTTCCTTCCATCCTGAGTGCTAGACAACATTAATATCTCGATACCCCTACACTATACTCAATGTTCACTACTGTTACTATACTCAATGTTCACTACTGTTACGATACTCAATGTTCACTACTGTTACTATACTCAATGTTCACTACTGTTACTATACACAATGTTCACTACTGTTACTATACTCAATGTTCACTACTGTTACTATACACAATGTTCACTACTGTTACTATACACAATGTTCACTACTGTTACTATACACAATGTTCACTACTGTTACTATATACAATGTTCACTACTGTTACTATACACAATGTTCACTACTGTTACTATACACAATGTTCACTACTGTTACTATACACAATGTTCACTACTGTTACTATATACAATGTTCACTACTGTTACTATACACAATGTTCACTACTGTTACTATACACAATGTTCACTACTGTTACTATACACAATGTTCACTACTGTTACTATACACAATGTTCACTACTGTTACTATACACAATGTTCACTACTGTTACTACTCAATGTTCATATACTGTTACTATACCAATGTTCACTACTGTTACTATACACAATGTTCGTTACTGTTACTATACACTGTTCACGACTGTTACTATACTCTACGTTACTATCACTATATACTGTACCTCACGACTGTTACTATAAACTCTATGTTCGTTACTATCACTATATACTGTACTCACGACTGTTACTATAAACTCTATGTTCGTTACTATCACTATATACTGTATCTTCACCACGGCACTACTCCTCTACACTACACTACACTGTTCCAACCTACATTATATGGTTTTATGTCACAAAATCGTATTTACCTCGATATTTTTTTTTGATGTCCTCAAGCTCGGTGAGCAAAGTCTGTATTGTACTTCGGTATAACAGTTTTTATAAAACAAAAATTATTTGAACAATATGACTTACACAGAAGTTTTGGACGTTGTCGCTTATGCTAACTCGAGCCTCTCATGGCTCGAGTTAGTTGATCTTGACGAGGAAGAGCGAAACAAACCAACACAGGTTACAAAACAACCCCAACCCAAGCCACAAAATGGGCCTGTGGTATCATACTCACAGGTACTTAAGGATAAAGTACATTCCCAAACCACAACACAAGAGGACCCTAAGGTGGTTGAGGCCATAAAAGGACCCCAACTCGCACCAAAGCCCCAGAGGATTCCCCGGAAACGTGGAAATCGTGGTTCGGTGTCAGAAAACCCCGCTCCTATAACTACACCACAACAGAAGCCTAAAGTGGTTGAGGCCGTAAAAGGACCCCAAACCAAACCCGAAAATGGGCCTGTGATGTCATACTCACAGGTGCTTAAGGCTAAAAAATTGCCTCAAACCAAGCTCATCATCACAGAGAGGTGAGGGTGAGGTTTACATATGTAAAAAACATAAATAAAATATAATAAAATGTGTCTTGTTTTTCTACCCTACTGATGTGTAAGCCATACAAATTTACAGATCAATTTTCTACACATTGTCCTCAACACACAGACAACACAAGATAAACTACAATAAACAAAATTAAAAACGGATTCGTCTTCATAGTTGAAATATTTCATAATACATTTTTCCACAACATTAACATTTTCACTACAGGGTTGTCATTTTTAATATTCTATTTGGTTAACGACAGATGATTTTATTCAGTTCAAAGGCGACACCTTACTACTGTATGTTATATGTACCACTAGCAGAATCGTGGCTCATCCGCTAGGCAACGGTAGGACGCCACCCTCACTGTTCAGTTCCCAAAACTTCTTCTTCCATCAATAGTTCATTAACGGTGTATATAAGTTCCACCATGTTTTTCACTACAACGGTACAGCAAAGTAAATTTTTTTTAGCATTAAACTGTTATTATTTTATTGTCTAATCATCACTACATATAACACCACCCATCATCACTACATATAACATCATCCATCATCACTACATATAGAACCATCCATCATCACTACATATAACACCATCCATAATCACTATATAAAACACCATCCATCATCACTACAGATCGGTAAAGTAATTTCAGAGATTCTCGTGCGGACACACAAACAAATAAACAAACAAACAAACAGACAGACAGACAGACTTCTTTGTTATATATATATATATATATATATATATATATATATATATATATATATATATATATATATATATATATATATATATATATATATATATCATGTAGATTCACAATGAAAACGTGGATAAGATAAATCTAGATAAAATCACACGGGAAAAGGGAAACAACGGAGCACCTTAGCTCCGTTGTTTCTCCGTTGTTCTGTGGGTTCTGTTACTTACAAATTATCCAAGTGACTGGTAAAGATGCTATCCCCTCTTACAGGCCAAATATCTAATTCACATATACACAATAGCAGTTATTTAATTGATAAACTCAAGAAGCACAATGAACCTTGCGAATTAATAAGTTTTGATGTAAATTCACTGTTCAATAGATTACCTGTGAAAGACCTACTTTCATTTCTTAAGGATAAATTACAACTGTTAGATTTAACTATTGAACATGATACTTTCCTCAAATTGATAGTTATGCGTAACTGACAATGTGTTTAGAGCAAATGGGAAGTTCTACAAGCAAATATTTGGCATGAGCATGGGTAATTGTCTTTCTGCTCCTCTAGCCTGTATTTATATGGAGTTTTTTGAGTCTAGATTACTACCCAATATAGTGGACTTTATTCCTCCATGGTATAGATATGTAGATGATGTTCTTTGCCTTTGGCCTAGAAACAGTGACCCATTGGAATTTTTAGACAAGCTTAATGATATTGTCCCAAGTATCACATTCAAAATTGAAATAAATAAATGGATCCCTTCCATTCCTTGATATGCTTATCATGAGAAATGGCCAAAACTACAAATTTAAGGTATACAGAAAGCCCACACAGGTAGACAGTTTCATTCACTTTTTATCGAATCACCTGGAGTCTACCAAAATGTCAGTTTTTCTGCTATGTTCTTAAGATGTCTGCGTATTTGTGACTGAATTTATTGACGATGAATTGAAACACATTCGTTCCATTGCACAGAAACTCGGGCACCCTTCTGTGTTTGTTGATCGTTGTTTTAAAAGGGCTAAAAAATCCTTTCATTCCTCTCAAACCAGGCAAATTCCTACACTTAAGAATATTTTGACTCTGCTCTATCGTAATGAATTTGTCCCGTTAGTTAGGTCCCTCAAGCTTCTAAATATTAATGTTGTTTTCAAGTATGACTCAACCATTACCAATATGTTAATAAGAAATAGCCCAAGTTTGAATGTAAATGGAAGTGTTTATTGTATTCCATGTAGCAAATGTAATTGTAATTATGTAGGACAGACAGGAAAAACACTGCAGCTCAGAATCAAACAACATAAGTATAATATCAGAACAGCATCTGAAAGCAGTGCCTTGTTCGTTCATGTTAGGAATAATAATCATCCCATTGCTTGGGAAAAAAGCTTCGAAGTATTTAAATCGTCTTGTGTCACAAAAAGACTTCTGGTTGAAGCTCGTTTGATTAAGGAATTAAAATCAATAAACCTTAGTGATGGTCAGCTCAAAACTGATAATATGTTACATAAATTTATTTGTCAGTGGCCCAAGGTTAAAAATGCTTTGAAAACCTTTGATCTAGATGTATGATAGTTATTTAGTGGGTCCCTTATTTTTGACCTGACCTGACTAGTCACGTCACCCCCCTTCTCTTAAGCTCCTCTACGGGTGTGTTGGTGTGGGGATTAGTGGATGACATCATTATGACCTAACCTCATGTTTTTAAGGTCACCCTGTATATTTAAGCCTCTCTCTCTCCATGTAATCCAGTTGCCTCTGAAGATGTCTTGAATAAAGACGAAAGCTAAGGTGCTCCGTTGTTTCCCTTTT
>NW_024717485.1:0-13477 GCF_018991925.1 Homarus americanus | reverse complement strand
AGAATCTGTCACCGGACTTCAGACACAACCAACGAAGCCCATGTGGATAGACCTCAGTGATTGAGGATTCTGGACTAAGGGCCAGCGAGTCTTTTTTTATAAAAGGATATTCGATCCCATGGCCAAAGGTCACCGTAACCGGTCTCTCGAGGCTATACACAAGATGAACGTAAACGACAAGAACAGGGCGTAGTAAAGAGAATTCAGAACGTGGATCAAGGCAGCTTCACTCCTCTGGCGGTCACAACATCTGGGTAGATGGGACCAAGTGTAAGATGCTTCTACACCAGACTGGCCGAGCTGTTATCTGAACAGAAGAAAAAAGCCCAGAAAAAAACATTGCATCCTGGTTGAGATAACGCCTGTCCTTCTCTCTACTCAGGTCTGCATTGCTTTGCCTCTGGGGAACAAGATCGTCGGCCTCTAAACTATCAACAGTTGCAGAAATAGACTATGAGGCAACAGTCACTGAATGCCGCATAGATCTACAATTTAACTAAGTCAGCTTGGGTAGTTACTTTTGTATTACGGATAGTCAGGTAATAATTAGTGGAGAAGGTATGGCTATAAGGGGAGGTTGGAGGCCATAATTATTTTTAGTAGACGTGTTTGTAGTAGGAGTAGTAGTAGTAATAGTAGTGTGTAAACAAAGTGTGTGCGTACGAATCTCTTCTTGGATAGTATTTTTGTTTGTGTTGTTGCTAGTGGTGTGATAGAAGTAGTGTTTACTAGACTTTGTTTCAATGGAAATATGGTTCTGTGGTGGTGGTTGTTCTGGTGGAAGGTAACGGTAGTATTAATAATGTGCACCAGTCTCCGCTTCAATGGAAATGTTATTCGATGATGACTGTAGTAGTAGCCTGTACGACTCTCCGTAAAAATGGAAATCTGGGTGACTTTAACGTGTGAGCTACGAGTTTGTGTGTGTTTGAGTGTGTGCATCTTTTTATTCGCATATTCTTGGCTTGCACATGAAGGTACGGCATTGGTGTCGTTTTAATATATTTAAGGATCATTATCGGCCACGGTCTAAAAGCATAATCCACTCAGGCAGTTTCTACACTCGTTAAACGTTTAAACTTAAAGATGAGATAATAAGATGCTAAGTTACAAATAGGATCTAAATACTTGTCTCTGTAAAAATTGGCTAGGGTAAGTAAGCCCACTAGACGGTGCTGCTGCAGTGTGCTCATTATACAATACTTTAGTGTTAACGGGGAGTGGGTGAGCCAACCTCCACCTGCTGAAGATAATTGAACGTCTTAAGAAGCAAAGACTCAAAAAATTCTCACTGCTTATTATTACTATTTATGGACATGACGTCCATTGACCTTTTATACACGTGCCAGCTTCTCATTAGTGCTCTCATTATCATCTCTCTCTCTCTCTCTCTCTCTCTCTCTCTCTCTCTCTCTCTCTCTCTCTCTCTCTCTCTCTCTCTATATATATATATATATATATATATATATATATATATATATATATATATATATATATATATATATATAGAGAGAGAGAGAGAGAGAGAGAGAGAGAGAGAGAGAGAGAGAGAGAGAGAGAGAGTCAGTGTCTCACTTCTCCATACAGCCATTGTTTGTCTCTGTCTCACCATAGTGTCAGTCTTCATCAGGTGTTGTTTACTTAGCGTCACACAGTTAATGTTTTATTTGCCCTTTGAACTGATGCCTTTAATAATATGTTGCCAGGCAGAACCTCTTTGTTGACCGTAAGAAAGACTTCTTCAGATAATATTGTCTGACCAAACAGACCTCCAAACATCTCTCCAGATGTCCTCGACCTTGGTTTAATTCCTCACATAACCACTGAGACAAAACCAAAATAGTCTTCAATAATCTGGTTCAGTTATATATACAAGATCATCGAAAAAGAACGCCTATGTTTCAGTATATAACCAATTAAGATCTCAGTAGTATTTTTCGATGACTATATATAATATGTTATGGATATTTTCATGTGGTGTCGGTCATTCCTAAAAAAATACAAAGGGACAGGAAATGACGTAACATATGCGACGAGTCAAATCATCTGAAACATTGCAGAGCTGGAGGGAGAGTAGCGAGACAGGACAGAGACTACTTGAGGATGAGGTCTTTTAGTACACTAGGGAAGGGCTGTAAGAGGGCGTCTGGTCACAATAAAGGAAGATAAACCCCCATACATAAATAACGTCAAACAACCACAGTCTTAAATGTCACTCATCGGAAGGTTAAACTAATTACCGAACTCGAAACCAGAACTCGGATCTTTTGGACCTGTTATTGATATATTAAAGGGCGGTTTGTTATGGTTAAGTTAGGTTACGTTACGTTTCATTAAATTAAGTTAGGTTAGAAAACGGGAAGTTCGGTAAGAGAAGATTAAGATTATTTTTTTTGCATTTATTTATTTTTTTACTCGGGGTGTGTTAGAATTAGTTCGTGTTGTTTTAATAATGGTAATAAGAATGAGGTGTGTGTGTGTGGTGAGTACATGGTGTGACTGGTTATGGTGAGTGTGACAGGTTATGGTGAGAGTATAGTGTAGACTGTCTTCCGTATGTTTCAACCTGGACCTGTTGTATCGCGAACTTTCACATAATACACTGTTCAGCCGTGACGTCACTGATTTTTTTACTGCTTGCTTCCGTTCGGTTGGTTAGGTTAGGTCAGGTCACGTCACGTCTGGATCGTGTCATTTGTTATAAAGTTAGTTATTATAAAGTTGCTTAATGGCCCTGTTCGTAGTGTTTTCCTAAATCTGTACATTTGCCTCGGCAGTAGGTAATACCACTGCAAAACACAGACTCAGCACACCAAAATAAAGTCCTAGTCCTTTAAGTTAGGTTAGCATCAGCGTGGTCAATATTTAAGGTGAAATAAGCTGTAGGGTCTAATGTTCAGGTGATCAATATGTACAAGATGACAACCCAAACTAGAAAATTCTTACAGTAGTTTGTCATTCGCCCCATACGATCCTGGGATCTGAAAGTGACGTAGACGGGACATGTAATGAACGTGTTGGGTGATACTTGAACTGCAGTTTTCTCAGTTTTCTCTCTTGGGTAGTTAATAGAAATAGGTAAAGCAAATTAATGTAAACAGAGTAACAGATAGGCGACCTATTCCAGTTATCTGACACAAGGTAAACACAAATTGAGACGGTAGTGCTTTGTAAACAGGACCTGTATTATACGAGTATGTTCCAGGCTTTGTGTGTGTAGTGGTGTGGAAACTGTTCCATGTGCTCCATCCCTGGCTAATGGCCATTAGTAGTGTGGGCATTTTCCATCATGCGCCAACCCTGGACGGGTCTGCGTGCGTGTGCAAGCCTCGGAAATGCTATTAATATCCGCTCTGACATTCTTGTGAGTCAAAAAATATTTATATTTACGCCTCCACCCGCTGCTTTTAACTTCTGAGTTCCTTAAAGAGATTTCTCCTCCCGCATAACTATATTCCCGGCTATCAGCAAGTCGTATATCTTAGCATGAGATTATTCAAGACCAACAACTTTTTTTCAAATAAGATTTACGTTATTATTTAGTGTGTAGACCGTGACTACGTAGTAAAGCGGTCGTGCAGTTATGTTATTCTATATAAACAAACTCGTGGTCTCGTTTGCGCGTTTTTCTTTTATTCTTTTTGGGAATTACTCATATGTTTATATCTATATATTTACATATCTTTTCTTATGCAGTTACATGTTAACACTTGCATAATTACATCGTCATTCTCGTACACAACCTGATAATCACATACCTACCACATACACATACGCACATACTCATGACTGTCTTTTTCACATTCACTTTGTGTTTGTTGAGTACACAAGTGTATTAAGTAACGTCCGTACACTGATTATTGTTTATGCAGACTTCCATACTTATGCACTTATAAAGTTATATGTTTGTACTCTGGCTGTTTTTACTATTTTGTTTAAGTACAAATTTGCATTTAACTTATTCTGTAACACCATACCTTTTTTTGTTGATATTCACAGTATTATAAAGTAATGCACTTACATATATCCTCCACCTCTATAAGCAGTGAGTGGGGTACACGACGCGCACACACTAACAGCCAGGGTATCAGCCAGGATTTGGAACCAATAGTCAGTGTTGCGAGACGTATAATTTGTAGCAGCTTCATGAGTCTTTCCGATTTATATTTGTGTCTAAGATAAACTAATATAATAAAGTTCAAGATGAAGTTGAATGAACAGGAAATTAGTCTGGATACTGGTAATAAATCTTTATTTGAAGTAGTTGGTTCATGTTGAATCTCTCTCTCTCTCTCTCTCTCACACACACACACACACACACACACACACTACATCCTTGACCACAGAAGGGTCAAGACGTACCTGGCGCTCCTCTCGGAGCAACCAGGTCAACTGTTAAGTTGGCCCATACCAACTCCTTCCCCTGAACCCTCCTCCCCACCGGAATATCAACATGTTCTCGCCAGAAGTTACTATTTCATTTAGGAAAGGAATGGAACCAGTGTTAAACAGAGGTGAACAGTGGTGAACAGTGCTTAACTCAGTGAGAACAGCTCAACAGTAACAGTGGTACCCAAGTTGACCTTCACACAGTGAGGTCCTAGGTACCCAGTGATAACGGCCCGTGAGACCCAACAACCAGCGATGTGTTAATCCGTCTACGATAGGAAGGCCTGGAACCACACATCACTCATATAACACCATCTGTGAGGGAATTACTACACCACGTGAGGCCCCTCATAACACCATCTGTGAGGGAATTACTACACCACGTGAGGTCCCTCATAACACCATCTGTGAGGGAATTACTACACCACGTGAGGCCCCTCATAACACCATCTGTGAGGGAATTACTACACCACGTGAGGCCCCCTCATAACACCATCTGTGAGGGAATTACTACACCACGTGAGGGTGAGGCCCCTCATAACACCATCTGTGAGGGAAACCACTACCACGTGAGGTCCCTCCTAACACCATTCCGGAGGGAGTTACTACACTACGTCTTTGCTGTTCAACACCTACATTAATCTGTATGTTCACTGTATGTTCCTTCACCTTTCTCTAATGAAGGCTTTTGTTAAACCACCAATGTATGTAATAAGTCATTTATGTTCAATGTATATTTTCAGCCTTCGGGCTGCAGAACTTTTTCAATAAACCGTCAATTATTATTATTATTATTATTTACACACGTGTCTACGTTCCGAATAGCAAAAATACTTAAAACCAACAGTTTAAGTACAGCTGTAGGTCTGAAGTACTGTACAGGTGCAGGTAATCCCATATAATGACATCCTTAAGGTGTCGCTTTAACCTAACTTGTTGAACACACCAACTGAAAATGACTTAAACTTAGACACTTACACGGAGTGAGGGAGTCAACTTGGCTCAAAAATAACTTGATGACAAAGCATAGATGTAGTTAATTATATCTTAAGCTTATCCATTTCACTAGCGCCTTGATGTACAGATGCGTATGTGTAGTCATGGTCAAATGTTCTATCCTGCTGATCCACGAACCTCGCCATTCAGCTTCTGATCCTAAAGTAGTTGGTATTTGATGTATTATTCTGTCCGTAAATGATTCGGATTGATGAGTCTGAATCTCGGGGTTCGTGGAGCAACAGGAGAGAACATTTGACCATGACTGTACGCCTCCCTTTAAAGCCTTACTTACACTTCATTTAATTAGTCACACCTGTATTAACACCTGTTCATTCAGACTGCCACTAACGCCTTTGCAAACAAATGTGTATTTATCTTCTTTTACGCCTTAGTCTCTTTTAAATATCCACTTAGTTTTCCACTCAGACCTACACTTAGGTCCGTATGCTCACCACATTAGCTCCAGCTACACTTACACATATAAACTTACACGTTATCTTGAGGAATTTCAACTGAGCTTGTACTTTTTAATTCACATTTGAACTAATTACTTACAGCTGTACTTAAACACAGAGACTTACACTTGTGGTCAATATTTACAGCAACACTTAAAAGATTTCTGAATTTATTCTTGTACTCATTGATTACAGCGGCACTTAAAAGCGTGGCTACACTTGTACTCATTGATTGCACCTTCACTTTACACATTTGCTCCTCTATTATATCAACACTAACACTTGTACATGTATTCATAAATTATAACATTACACTGGTACTTATAAATTAAAGCGGCACTTATAAGATATATTAGAGTTTACACTTGTATTCAGAGCGCGGGGGGGAGGGCAGACCCTTATATACAAGGTGAATTCTGCGATTTCTTCCAGGCTGTTTCGTGAGCCCGCGACCTGTGGTGGGGTGGTGTCGTGAACCCCACCTCCCGGAATGTTGAAGACAAGGGCTGCCCCTTCATCCTTTACCCAGGAGAATTTTTCAGGTTCATTGGGTCCTCTCTTTTTTTTTCCTTTGGGGGGGTGGGGGTTGGGTGAGGGGGCGTAATACTAGACAGCTGGTGGGTGGTGGTAGTATTTTTGGTGATCAGCTGGTGATTTTGTGGACGACTGGTGATCTTCTGGATTACTGGTGATCTTGAACAGCTGGTGATTAAACCTAGCTGGTGATCTTGGACGATTAATGATATCTGAACGAAAGTCTTCATTGACAGCTGGTAATCGTAGACAGTTGGTATGTCTTAAAACCAGTTGGTGATCGTAGACAGATGGTAGCATTAAACAACGGCGATTATAAACAGCTGGACATACTGCAAGGTGTTCCCAAGGGTCAGTCATATCATGGAGGCGGTGATCATGAACACTTTTGTAACACCGTGCCATCGCTATGTTCAAATCAAGGCGTTTCTTATTAATGTCGTTGGAATATTATAGGAAACGAGACGACCTTTACATTATACGACTGTCTGTGTGTTTGTTGTTTACTTGGTTAACTCTTACTTATGGGGTTTTATATGCAAATAAAATTTATTATTATTTTCATGCTTTAAATTACTTCTACGTGACAGAGCATACGTTAAATATTACGTCAGTGGCGAGCTAAGTGACCTAACGTTCAAAATCATTTATATTCCCCGGCCAATATTTTCACCGATTTGAATAACACAAAGTTACTAAGTATTAAACCAAGGTGTGTACAGCATAAAGTAGTGGATGAAAAAAAGTTGAGGGTAGTATCTGGTTTCCTTTAGCGTCAGGTGTATACAAGGCCAACCAGGTGTAAAGAGTAATAACATACCAGGTGTTGTTACGTGTTGTTACGACAAGGTGAGGGCGTCAGGTATGTATACATGAGTGGGGTGAGGGGAGGACACAGTAACAGACGTCCTCTGGTGATGGAGTTGTCTCACTGGTGGTAGTTGTCGTAGATAATTTGTAGTGGTAGTTGTGTGTGGTAGATAATTTGTAGTTGTCGTGTGTGGTAGTCTACTGTTTTGACTTGTGTATTTGTTTTATATGCCTGACTATATATATCTTAAGGTTTATTACATACACACACGCACGCACGCACGCACGCACGCACGCACGCACGCACAAACACACACGTACGTAATTCTTATATGATCACATAACCGAATTATTCCGTAAATACAGTTATTGACCGAAGTACACCTGTTACCATTACTCAGAGATGAATTAAGATGTTTTATGTTTGAGTGTTGTTTGTGGTAAGTGTCGCATGACGTGCCGTATTCCTGTACTGTATGACCTGATGTATGAAGTATTCCTGTACTGTATGACCTGATGTATGAAGTATTCCTGTACTGTATGACCTGATGTATGAAGTATTCCTGTACTGTATGACCTGATGTATGAAGTATTCCTGTACTGTATGACCTGATGTATGAAGTATTCCTGTACTGTATGACCTGATGTATGAAGTATTCCTGTACTGTATGACCTGATGTATAGTATTCCTGCTATATGACCTGATGTGTAAATATTCCTGTACTGTATGACCTGTTAATGATATTTCCTGTGTACTGTATGACCTGATGTATAAGTATTCCTGTACTGTATGACCTGATGCTGTAGAAGTATTCCTGTACTGTATGACCTGATGTATAAATATTCTGCTGTATGACCTGATGTGCAAGTATTCCTGTCACTGTATGACCCTGATGTATAAATGTTATTCTATTACTGTATGACATCATTTATGGTGTATTCCTGTACTGTATGACCTGATGTATGAAGTATTCCTGTACTGTATGACCTGATGTATGAAGTATTCCTGAACTGTATGACCTGATGTATGAAATATTCCTGTACTGTATGACCTGATGTATGAAGTATTCCTGTACTGTATGACCTGATGTATGAAGTATTCCTGTACTGTATGACCTGATGTATGAAGTATTCCTGTACTGTATGACCTGATGTATGAAGTATTCCTGTACTGTATGACCTGATGTATGAAGTATTCCTGTACTGTATGACCTGATGTATGAAGTATTCCTGTACTGTATGACCTGATGTATGAAGTATTCCTGTACTGTATGACCTGATGTATGAAGTATTCCTGTACTGTATGACCTGATGTATGAAGTATTCCTGTACTGTATGACATGATGTATGAAGTATTCCTGTACTGTATGACCTGATGTATGAAGTATTCCTGTACTGTATGACCTGATGTATGAAGTATTCGTGTACTGTATGACCTGATGTATGAAGTATTCCTGTACTGTATGACCTGATGTATGAAGTATTCCTGTACTGTATGACCTGATGTATGAAGTATTCCTGTACTGTATGACCTGATGTATGAAGTATTCCTGTACTGTATGACCTGATGTATGAAGTATTCCTGTACTGTATGACCTGATGTATGAAGTATTCCTGTACTGTATGACCTGATGTATGATGTATTCCTGTACTGTATGACCTGATGTATAGAGTATTCCTGTACTGTATAGCCCTGATGTATGAAGTATTCCTGTACTGTATGACCTGATGTGTATTCTACACTGCACTGGCATATTTAGCCTGATGTATAAATGTACCTGCCTGTATGACCTGATGTGTAGTATTCTGTGCTGCTGACCTGATGTATGAAGTATTCCTGTACTGTATGACCTGATGTATGTAGTATTCCTGCTGTATGACCTGATGTATAGTATTCCTGTATATATGACCTGATGTAAGTATTCCTGTACTGTATGACCTGATGTATAAAATATTCCTGTACTGTATGACCCTGATGTAAAGTATTCCTGTACTGTATGACCTGATGTATAAATATTCCTGTACTGTATGACCTGATGTATAAGAAATATTACTGTACTGCTTACTTATTTAAATGTATATATTCCTGTACTGTATGACCTGATGTATAAGTATTCCTGTACTGTGTACAATGTATGAAATATTCTGTACTGTATGACTGATGTATAAGTATTCCTGTACTCTATGACCTGATGTATGAAGTATACCTGTACTGTATGACCTGATGTATGAAGTATACCTGTACTGTATAACCTGATGTATGAAGTATTCCTGTACTGTATGACCTGATGTATGAAGTATTCCTGTACTGTATGACCTGATGTATGAAGTATTCCTGTACTGTATGACATGATGTATGAAGTATTCCTGTACTGTATGACCTGATGTATGAAGTATTCCTGTACTGTATGACCTGATGTATGACGTATTCCTGTACTGTATGACCTGATGTATGAAGTATTCCTGTACTGTATGACCTGATGTATGAAGTATTCCTGTACTGTATGACCTAATGTATGACGTATTCCTGTACTGTATGACCTGATGTATGAAGTATACTGTACTGTGATGTATGTATACTATACCTGATGTATAAGTATTCCTGCTGTATGACCTGATGTATGACGTATTCCTGTACTGTATGACCTGATGTATGAAGTATTCCTGTACTGTATGACCTGATGTATGAAGTATTCCTGTACTGTATGACCTGATGTATGAAGTATTCCTGTACTGTATGACTTGATGTATGAAGTATTCCTGTACTGTATGACTTGATGTATGAAGTATTCCTGTACTGTATGACCTGATGTATGATGTATTCCTGTACTGTATGACCTGATGTATGATGTATTCCTGTACTGTATGACCTGATGTATGATGTATTCCTGTACTGTATGACCTGATGTATGAAGTATTCCTGCACTGTATGA
Organism: Homarus americanus; assembly: GCF_018991925.1. Lineage (NCBI taxonomy): Eukaryota > Metazoa > Arthropoda > Malacostraca > Decapoda > Nephropidae > Homarus > Homarus americanus. The sequence continues at coordinate 3,357 of NW_024717485.1, read as the reverse complement.
CCTGATGTATGAAGTATTCCTGTACTGTATGACCTGATGTATGATGTATTCCTGTAGTGTATGACCTGATGTATGAAGTATTCCTGTACTGTATGACCTGATGTATGAAGTATTCCTGTAGTGTATGACCTGATGTATGAAGTATTCCTGTACTGTATGACCTGATGTATGATGTATTCCTGTACTGTATGACCTGATGTATGTAGTATTCCTGTAGTGTATGACCTGATGTATGAAGTATTCCTGTACTGTATGACCTGATGTATGTATGAAGTATTCCTGTACTGTATGACCTGATGTATGAAGTATTCCTGTACTGTATGACCTGATGTATGATGTATTCCTGTACTGTATGACTGTACTGTATGACATAATTTATGGTGTATTCCTGCACTGTATGAAGTAGTGTATAAGGTATGGCCTGACGGTATACGCTGGAGTGTGTGGATTACTCTTATAAATTGAAGTTTATGGCCTAATGTAGTTCTTCATTAATTTGGGGAGGTGGAGAATGGGCATTAATTGTGATTATATTCAAATATTTCTTCAGAAGTAAAACAATAGAGAGTTAGGGCGGTAGTAAATGTATTTGGAAGGTAGTTTTAAGGTCAAAGGTAAGGATGGTGGGGAGTAATACGCTGTAGGTGTATGTACGAGTGTTGAGTAGTGTGTATGGCGTAATGTTGTGAAGTTCGCTATTTTATATGTTTTATACTTTAAAGTTTTTGTGTAGGTATTGGAACATAACACACAGCCGCAAGTGTTGTTGTTGTTGTGTGATAGTGTTGAGAGGGAGTAGTGTGGTTTGTGCGGGGGGGGCGAGGGAGGTCTACAAGTCCAGGGTTTTAAAGTCATTGGGCTGAACCAAGCCCTCAGATTTTTTTCTAAAATTCTCCCATTGTTCAACAAGAGGTCTACTTTAATAATTCCTTCAGAGCATAAAAATTATGTTTCAAGATTCTTGACGTGCAGTGCATTATATATATATATATATATATATATATATATATATATATATATATATATATATATATATATATATATATATATATATATATGTATAAATATATATATATATAATATGCACTGCACTACAAGAATCTTAGATCATATATATAACTTTCATTTATATTTGTGTCAATATTTCGTGATCTTGAGGATGTAGAGTGTCTCATTCGTTGGTGATATTTCCCAGGTCAAGATGAACGATGATTCACTGAACTCGATACGCCAGAGTGAAGCCACGGTGATACAGTACTCATGCACCGTCTCTTCTACCTCATGTTAGAGTGTTTTAGTGGGGCAGATGACTGACTATACTGTAAGCACGTAGCCCTAATGGACGTGTAGGAGCGTGTTAACTCCCAAGAGGGCGGGTCCTGAGGGTGAGTAAGACACTGTGTAATTAGTGGAGCTTGAGTGAGTGTCACGACCCACAGTACTTGAGTTGAGTGAGTGACGACCCACAGTACTTGGAGTGTGACGACTCACAATACTTGAGGTGAGTGAGTGTGGCGACCCACAGTACTTGAAGGAGGTGGATGACTAATAATACTTGAGGTGAGTGAGTGTGACGACCCACAGTACTTGGTGATTGAGTGTGACGACCCACAGTACTTGAGGTGAGTGAGTGTGACGAGTCACAGTACTTGGTGATTGTGTGTGACGACCCACAGTACTTGGTGATTGAGTGTGACGACCCACAGTACTTGGTGATAGAGTGTGACGACCCAAAGTACTTGAGGTGAGTGAGTGTGACGAGTCACAATACTTGGTGAGTGAGTGTGGCGGCCCACAGTACTTGAGGTGAGTGAGTGTGGCGACCCATAGTGCTTGAGGTGAGTGAGTGTGGCGACCCACAGTGCTTAATGTGAGTGAGTGACAGTCACAGTGCTTGAGGTGAGTGAGTGACAGTGACACTGCTTAAGGTGAGTGAGTGACAGTCACAGTGCTTGAGGTGAGTGGGAGTGTGACGACCCATAGTGCTTACAGAGTGAGTGGGACACAATGCTTGAGGTGAGGGAGTGATGGCCCACAGTGCTTGAGGTGAGTGGGAGTGAGTGACGGCTCACAGTGCTTGGAGGTGAGTGAGTGACAGTAACAGTGCTTTAGGCGAGTGAGTGACAGTCCACAGTGCTTAAGGTGAGTGAGTGACGGCCCACAGTGCTTGAGGTGAGTGAGTGTGACGACCCATAGTGCTTAAGGTGAGTGAGTGACAGTCACAGTGCTTGAGGTGAGTGAGTGACAGTGCTTAAGGTGAGTGAGTGACGGCCCATAGTGCTTGAGGTAAGTGAGTGACGGCCCACAGTGCTTGAGGTGAGTGACAGTGACAGTGCTTAAGGTGAGTGAGTGACAGTCACAGTGCTTGAGGTGAGTGAGTGTGACGGCACACATTGCTTGACGTGAGTGAGTGACGGCCAACAGTGCTTGAGGTGCAGAGTGAGTGTGACGGGCACACATTACTTGACGTGAGGAGTGACAGTGACAGTGATTTAGGTGAGTGAGTGACAGTCCACAGTGCTTAAGGTGAGTGAGTGACGGCCCACAGTGCTTGAGGTGAGTGAGTGTGACGGCACACATTGTTTGACGTGAGTGAGTGACGGCCATCAATGCTTGGGTAGGTTAGTGTGTATTGTAATCAACACTTCACACTATGAGACAGACGCTCACTGGGACACAACGGTTACGTCTAGGCATAACAGATGGATTACCTACAGAGTCGCGTAATCACTAGACGCGGAGACCAAACACTTACCCAATACCCATCCCAGCCACTACCTCCAACACCACCCCTAACACCCACCAGCAACACCACCACCATCAATACCACCACCCTTATCATCCACCACCAACCACCATCGTCATTATCGTCATCATCATCATCATCACTACCACCACCAATACCACCACCCCCTATCATCCACCACCAACCACCATCGTCATTATCATCATCATCATCATCATCATCATCATCATCATCATCATCATCACCACCACCACCATCAACACCACCACCACAACCATCACCACCAACACCACCACCACCTTTACCATCACTACCAACCATCAACACCACCATCACAATCAGCACCACACCACTTTCAACACCACCACCATCTTCATAATTATTATCACCACCACTATTCATCACCATTATCATCACCGCTACCAGCAACACAACCACCACCCTCAACAGTACCACCCTCAACACCACCATCCTCAACACCACCACCCTCAACACCACCATCCTCAGCACCACCACCCTCAGCAGTTCCACCGCCGTCAACACCACCACCGCCATCAACGCCTCCACCACCATCAACACCTGCACCACCACCGCCATCAACACCTCCACCA
>NW_024717484.1:0-10793 GCF_018991925.1 Homarus americanus | reverse complement strand
GGTGTGAAGCGATGAACAGTGCAACACTGTTTCACTGCCCCCCCCCCCAAAGGCTGGCTAACATACCACTAATGGAAAATATATGTCCCAGTTATGCCTCGCCGGGTGCCTTATCTCTAGTAAAACAAACTTTGGAATTGGTTGCGTGGGTAAGCCTAACGCAACCCATGACAATATTGATACAGAGATGAAGCAACTAAAATTGAGGACAAGTGAATATGACGGTAAAGTGATAACAAGCAGTGTGTGTGTGTGTGTGTGTAATCCTGCATAGGCACAGAATTACCCCCATACTGAAAACACTGTAAGCTTGGATCATGAAAATTAACTGGAAAAATAGAATTGAGGTCTGGAGAGTAAATATTTACTGGTGATTGAGTCTGAAACAGTACTGTTGGTGTGACCTTGTGTTTACACCTGGGTGTTCATGCTGTGTGTCTGAGAGCTTCAACTGAAACGTGTATTTAATGTAGCATTAGTCTTGATGATGGTTGCCATTAAAGAGTTCCTATTTAGTAGTCCATACAGATATGATGAGTTGGGTGACAGGATTGCCTTCTGTCTAATTTTCTGCATGTTTTAGTCATATGTCTGTCGACCATTTTTTTAAACACTCGGGGCAGCAAGCCCGAAGAGCAATCCCTAATGTCGGGTTACCAAACGGTAACCCGACAAATGGATTCTTCAAACTCGAATATCAATCCCGAACGCTGCAACTCGAGAGGGTTGGTACGCCTTATCCAAGATAAATGAAAATAAACAGGTCATTCGCATTGCTATTACAGAGAATTTCCTTAAGAAATTTGTCCCTTGTATATTTAACTTTTGTTTATTGTTGTTCCAGTGATGTAAGATAGGACTGACACTATTTAAATCGAGTGATTGAAAACATCATTAATCAATTTTGGTACTGTACTTTTTTCTAACCGTGAGTTTGAACATTTCTTAAAAAAAATGTTTTACATAACCTAATCTAAACTTACAAATATTAGTAGTACCTAAACACAACCGGAACAACAACAACCCAAACAGTGAAATATAGCAGGAGAATTTTTTTTCTTGTGTAATTATCAGCGTGGGTCACAGATGACACTTGTTGTAAACTATTACCTCAGCATCTACCTAGTACATTTGGCTCTCTTATATCTTCCCTATACAGGTACAATACATTGGCGAATTGGAAATTGCATTACATCTATCTATCACAAATAAAAGTGCATTACTTACCATACTTGAAGCTATAAGAGGATGATTGTAGGAATGCAATGCTTGATAAAATTGGAGAAGGGCGATGTGGAGACGAAAAATATTCGGAGTTGAAGGTACGACGTCACGAGGGTACATGGCGGTCTCTTAAAAATACAGTCATGCGCCGGTTAACGTCCGACCGAACAACGTCCGATCGCAGATGCGTCCGTTTCAAAAGTGACGCTTGCTGACTAATTACCTACCTAATTTCGATGAGACGCGATGATCCTCCCCATACTGGTCAGATATTATGTGTTAAAGGAATATGCTTCCTTACTTAGGCTTTTTTTAAGCATTTGCCTACAGGTGAAATGTTAACCTACATCTATTGAGGATAAAATCTTTCACTTACAAATTAACAATAACACATTTGCTGTAATCAGACATATCTAGTTGCCTCAACAATTGCAACCCCAGTTGCAATTGGGGTTGCAGTTTCAAATTCTGTGGCATTACTAAAAATAGTAAAGTTTCTGGTGCACTCTAAGATTAAGAGAGAAAACGGAGGACTCAGGCGTCCTGATGCGAGAGAAAACGGACTCGTATGACGGGACCAAATAAAAAAGCATAGCTACATGTTTTGTGGACTACAGTATTAAGCGTACCCTTTTCATCACTTTGTAATAAACCTAGCCATGCCTATGTGTGTTTATGATATTTACCATAACATTACAGTGGTACCTCGGTTAACGAACTCAATCCGTTCCAGCAGGTTGTTCGTTAACTGAAAAGTTCGTTAACCGAAACCATTGTTTCAATGGGTTTTTGGGTAATTGGTTCCAGCTCACCGAAAATTTCCTAAATTCAACAAAAATGGTAGAAAAGTTCACTTACTTTGAGGTGTGTATGTAGAAGGCACCTGGATGATGATGATGATGGGAATTAGAATGGGGGTGGAGGAGAAGGAAGAAGAGAAGGCATTGGGGTGGAAGAGAAGTCACCCCATGGCACCATTTCACCCATAAAATTTTAGTTCTCTTGGTGTATTTCAAGATTATTTTCTTTAAATCAACACTGCACTGCATTATATATTGTCAATATGTAAAATATATTTCAAAATGACCAATAATTTGCTTGGAAACACAGAAAAAAAGCGTTTAGTTAAAGAGAGTCTCAAGCAAGATGTTACCTCCAGTGAAAACAGAGAGAGACTAACGCCTGTTTGCTGTGTTAAGAGGCTGGATGCCGCGCATTAAACTACCGTATATCTCGGCCTATAAGGCGTCGGGGTGCATAAGAATGCCCCCCCAAATTTCCATCTAAAAAGTAGCTTTTGAGCTCTATTCGCTGTATAAGACCAGTACCCCAAATGTGACACTTACCCACTGACTAAGTAGTCCTTTACCAACCATCCTTGGTTTTTTAAAATAAGGCCAATTCACTTCAAGTAATGTCATCAAATGTTACCCGCTGGTGTAGTGTAAACACTAGTGACGTCACTGAAGCGTCTGCTATTTACCGGTAACTGGAACTAATGTCTGTGTCGAGTAAAATTTTTCCATTTACTTGAAATATATATATATATATATGTATATATGTATACAGTGACCCCTCCGTTAACGAACTCAATCCGTTCCAGAAGGTCGTTCGTTAACCGAAAAGTTTGTTAACCGAAACCATTGTTTCAATGGGTTTTTGGGTAATTGGTTCCAGCTCACCGAAAATTTCCTAAATTCAACAAAAATGGTAGAAAAGTTCACTTACTTTGAGGTGTGTATGTAGAAGGCTCCTGGATGATGATGATGATGATGATGGGATTTAGAATGGGGGTGGAGGAGAAGGAAGAAGAGAAGGCATTGGGGTGGAAGAGAAGTCACCCCATGGCGCCATTTCACCCATAAAATTTTAGCTCTCTGGTGTAATTCAAGATTATTTTCTTTAAATCAACACTGCACTGCATTATATATTGTCAATATGTAAAATATATTTCAAAATGACCAATAATTTGCTTGGAAACACAGAAAAAAAGCGTTTAGTTGAAGAGAGTCTCAAGCAAGATGTTACCTCCAGTGAAAACAGAGAGAGACTAACTCCTGTTTGCTGTGTTAAGAGGCTGGATGCCGCGCATTAAACTAGTCACTTTACCTTCAATTATGTTCAATAATTGTTAAAATGACTAAAAAATTGAATATTAAACTTTAAAAATTATTGAATAGTATAAACTTCTTGATATTTACTAAAATAGTAAGGAATTTAAGCCCTAGAACCGATTAATGTATTGGCGGACTGATACTAAAGCTGGTTGCCCGGTCAGTGCAAGCTAAACAGTTGGAGGTCGGTTCAGAAGAATCTCAAGTAATCGAAAGGAAGATCCTTATGGAAGGCAGTTCAAGCACTCAAATTACACAAAGTAATCGAGGTGTCTCGTTAAAACGAGGGTCACTGTATACGTGAGTATATATATATATATATATATATATATATATATATATATATATATATATATATATATATATATATATATATATATATATGTATATATATATATATATATATATATATATATATATATATATATATATATATATATATATATATATATATATATATATACTGTATATATACTGTATATATGTCATATATATATATATATATATATATATATATATATATATATATATATATTATTCAGCATTTTATGATCAGACGTTAATCGTCCTAGACTTTGTTATATTTCACACAAAGCCTGTTCAACGAGCTTATGGCTTTGTGTGAAATATAACAAAGTCTAGGACTGCTTTTGTATCCTGGTGGTCCAGCGGTTAGCGTTCCCCGGTCACAGTCATTGGCTTGTGTGCCGTGGGTTCGAATCCTGGCGGGTTGAGGTGTTGATTGTATGTAGAAGTCCGCGTGCTTTATTGGGCTAATGAAATATATATGGATCCTCGTGTTTCGAAGCCGGATTTGGTAAAACGTTACTCTGACCACCTAAGTGATACGGGTGGTCCCCATTAGAGGTTCACGGCGCCATAAGCTCGTTGAACAGGCTTTGTGTGAAATATAACAAAGTCTAGGACTGCTTTTAGTATCCTGGTGGTGCCGTGGGTTCGAATCCTGGCGGGTTGAGGTGTTGATTGTATGTCGAAGTCCGCGTGCTTTATTGGGCTAATGAAATATATATGGATCCTCGTGTTTCGAAGCCGGATTTGGTAAAACGTTACTCTGACCACCTAAGTGATACGGGTGGTCCCCATTTGAGGTTCACGGCGCCATAAACTCGTTGAACAGGCTTTGTGTGAAATATAACAAAGTCTAGGACTGCTTTTAGTATCCTGGTGGTCCAGCGGTTCGCGTTCCCCGGTCACAGTCATAGGCTTGTGTGCCGTGGGTCTTAATCCTATATATATATATATATATATATATATATATATATATATATATATATATATATATATATATATATATATATATATATATATATATATATATATATGGGGTTTATTAAAGATTATTAGATGGCAGTGGAAGCGCCCCTTTGAGAAAAATCCCGAACCAGCACAAGAACACTTAAATCTACTAAACAAAATGAATTGTCTGTGACCCGTGGAAGGATAGCGTCTGTGACTGGGATGAATGAGACACACTGTAAATTTTAGACACTTATATTCCCTCCAACTACAAACACAATCAAATAATGGTGCACCAATATGCGCACCTCTTAACTTGAACCTAAAACACTACTCTGAGGAATAAAAGTTATACATGATATTGAAATTATTAGAAACTCAGGCAACAATAAATTTAAAGTATTAAGAAATGTTGCTTGCACACATGAAACAGGCCTTAAGGGTTTTCACGGAATAACATCCACCACTGCGGAAGTGGTATAAAAATAAGAAATTATTAATTCCACCATGAATAGGCCTAAAGGGCACTCATTATAATTATGTTACATCAACAGATGCAGGCCTTAAGGGTTTTCAACAAAATAATATCAGTCACTGAGGAAATGGTATTAAAAAATAAGAAATTAAATACTCTACAATGAATAGGCCTTAAGGGCACTCAATATAATTATGTTACACCAACAGATGTACACCTCCTAACCTAACTTAAACACTACTCTGGGGAACAAAGGTTATATCTGAGATTGAAACTATAAAGAAATTTTAAATGCACACAGCATACATTAGTAACTGAAAAAATAGTATTAACTACACACAAAAATATTGTCACTATTATAAAGATGTTACTGAGTCCAATACCCGTGAACCATGCTCCCTAACCTAACACACACACAGATTCCACCTGCACTCCGTAGTCGTTTAAGGCACAACCAACAGGCACCCATAGTTGAAGGCCCAAATCAGCCTTTCTCCACCTTGGAAAGTGTACCTCTAAACTCCACTGACTCTTGGCCCCAGTGTGCGACCCTGTATCACTCAGCTAGCTTCACTTTACCCCCGGTACATCCATAAAGCGGAAGGGAGTGAGCCAATCAGACCTTGTACAGTTGAGAGAAGCTTTAGCTTCCCGTTAGCAAGAGGGTTTCACTTAGCTGCTCGAGACATGTGGTGTTGTGAGCCGAGGTAGAGGAGAGCTGATGACCCCAACGATCGTCCCGTCGTCAGCTGGGCACCCAGACTGCTAGATTCCCTCAAGAGATCCTTTGATACCCCGCTAAACAGTGACAGACCTACACTGATCGGTCCAATGGCGACAATCGCCACCCTCAATCATCAACGGCAGTCAATCTCTTGCGGTCATCACTCTCGCAGTCAAGTGGGTTCTGACGGAAACCCTGAAATGAACTCACTGTTAGCTCTTGTTAACTTTACCACTGCCCTATCTAACCCTGTCTGAGATCGAATGAGACTTACTTGTTATACTGCAATAGTGCAACACAGGTGACTAGGCCACGTGACTATTTCTGTGGACGGAAGCGCAGGGATGTCCTGTAGGTCCAATCGCTTTCACGTGACTGAGGACCAGCCAGCGTAGCTTAGGCCTACGTGACATATTTTCCGCCTAACTAATAACTCCTTGGGACACCCGTGACATTATTCAGACAGATAAACGATCTATAATAATTTCAAATTCAATAATAATCCCTTAACTTCATGAATCGCATCATTATTAATTCGGCAAATTACATTTAATATCACTTAGGCCTAGTTCCACAACCTCTCGCTATGTGCAGGGAGCGCTCTCTTCCCTCTGACGACCTTGAAAGCTCAGTATCGCCAATTGCGCGGTGTTTGAAATTACTCTGAAATTTCTGAATATTGCAATCGACCCCCCTAAAAAAGACAGCACTGTCCTCATGTGCTGAGAAAAACATGCATACGACCCCCCTAAAAAAATGTTCTAAGAAACTGCATCTTACCCCTTTAACGTGCTAAACGCAGCATTCCCGTCTTCTCCACTTCTCTCTCCCGCTAACATATATATATATATATATATATATATATATATATATATATATATATATATATATATATATATATATATATATATATATATATATATATATATATATATACACAGTATATATATACACAGTATATATATACACAGTATATATATACACAGTATATATATGTAGTGATGGGTTGTCAGACCACAGCTTACATCTCAGAAACAGTCCAGACTTGACCCGACATTAGGGGGATCAAATGTAAGGGTACCCCTCGCAACCACTCAAGGAGTTACAAATCAACTGGCTCCCCTCCCATGTCACACGGCCCCAACAAACATGTAAGAAGGCACCGGCCGACTCTCTCCCAATATACACAATAACCTACACCGCAGAAGAAGTCCAGACCTGACCTCACATTAGCCAGGTCAAATGTAACCCTCGAGCCCAAGTCAAGGGGCCACAAATCAACCAGGGCCTCTCATGTCACACGGCCCCATCTGAAGATTTCTCCAGAATATACAACTTATAGTCTTTGAAAAAGTCCAGACCTGACCCTACATTAGCGAGGGCAAATGTAAGGAGACCCTTCGCCGCCCCCCCGATCAGCTCAACCTGACGGCTCGCCTCCCAATATATAGGACGTCCTAGTCCTCCCTCTGCCCAGAGAGAGACAGAGAGAGAGTGTGTCTTGTAACCAAGAAGGGCCAGCTACCACGTCCCCAGTCCTGCTCGAGAGAAGTCAGGGGCCGGAGGCAAGCCGCCTCCGGTCGCCTCCGGTCGGGAGCGAGTTGCCCTCGACACACCGGTGCCCAGCTAAGCAGTCTCCCATAGAGACAACCCAGGACCACCTGCTAGGCCTCCCCTAGGTCACGTGAGTGTTTGTCAGAGCTTTCCATGGGATGAGTTACTTACGTGGGAAGTGTATTCATTTCATGTTCGTGTCCGAGAATCAGTGTCTAGTAACGTAATATCACGTCCTAGTAACGTAAATATAATGTCCTAGTAACTTCAATAGAAGGTGTTATTAATGTGTCCATGTCATGTTCGTAATTAATAAAGAGTTGTAACGAAGCGGTGTTTGAGAAGTCGCCCTTAAGACGTAATAGATGTGTATTGACGTATAAGATACGATAAGTGTAAGTCCAGAGAGTAAATAACTATCACGGCCACGCTACCAAAATCTTCCTCTCTTTTATACTCTTATACTATCAATATTCTACCTATATGTAATCTTCTTATCAGAGTGCCTCATTATATTGGTGGCAGCGTACTATAACGTTAACTCACGCCCTCCTCGTCCCTTGTTATTGGTAACAGTGTACTTAAAGTAAACCCATGCCCTCCCTCATTTAGCCATAACACCTGGCTCGTTGTTTGAGTATTGTTCGAAAGTGCGTGATAAGGAGTTCCTGCATAGTAGCGTGAAAAGTGTCCTAGTGTGTCACCGTTACAGCTCAAGTAAATGTCTCTCGTCGTGGTATGCGCGAATTTTTTTTTTGTCTAGAAATATGTTCAGTGCTTAACGTAATTTCTCAGTGTTCCCCGCGTTCTGTGAAATTCTCAGTATCCCAAGTGCTTTTTAATTGTCGGTCAGTGTTAAATGTACCCATTGTGTTTTAGCGATAGAAGCGGTGTCTGTACTAACTGTTATAACTTAACATGTCTTTTAACCTACATCCTCCTCCCTGTCCTAACCCTCACCTCACCCTCCGTACCCATCAGTTCCCGCCTCGCTCCGCCCTGCCCTGCCCTGCCCTGCCCTACCCCGCTCCGCCCCGCCCCGCCCCGCCCCGCGCCCCGTCCCGGTTACGCCACTCTACACCTCAGGCCTTCCCTAGGTCACGCGCGCATAATGGCCGAATGTTTCCCGCTTCGCCCGCCCGTGTGACCACCAATGTTTTGTCCTGTGAGTTATGCTTCGAAATTGGTGGTTAGTGTTACTTAACATTGCGATAATTACAGAGCTTCACTCAGTGTGTTTTTATGCTAGTATGATTTGTAATGTACTCTTTGACGCATAGTGATAAATAATATTCAATGTAGTGAGCAGAGCTTCACTCCCCGACCCAGCCTAATGAGAATATTGTCGTGACGGAAACTATAGTTGCCAAACATTGACGTAACGTATAAAGTAAATATTTGTTTTTCTTTACGGATACACTTCCAACTAATCCATCATCCCTTTCGGATTGTACATACATACATACATACATACATACATACCGTATATACCCGTGTATAGCACGAGTTCTTAAGACCAAATTTTTGGGCAAAAAGTTGGGGGTCGACCTCTATACGGGTAATAGTTTCGTTAGGTTGAAAAAAATTTACCAGTAAACAATGGAAACGATGCACCAACGCACCACCCGCTGTGAGTGTCGGTACAGTTGCCAGGGCAGATCTCTTGCGTCATCATAGCAAGCCCAAAGTAGCCAAATGCATGGTATGGTATGCACAGGAGTATGTAAAACATAAAGTATTCATTTTTAAAAGTTTATTTATAGATACATAAATTTTTGTTAATTAAATTTGAAACATCAATATGATGTGAGTCAGGTCATCTACACACAGTTGCCAGTTTCAAAATTTTCCTTTTAAAATTTAAGTTACCGAGTATTTCTTTTCCCAAATCGTTTTACAATACTGTAGGTAAAACAGTATACTATTGTGCAAACCCCACAGAAAAAAAATTAACAAATGGAGACACCAAAAATGTAAAAAAAAAAAAATGCTGTCTGACTTGCAACACTGTTGGTAGGGTCAGGTGGTTCTAACGGTACCTGCCAGGACCCGGTAATCAAATTTATAACAATATCTAACCTCAATTACTGTAGTTTATCTGATGTAGGCAATATGAAGTAAAAAATACCAGTTAAAGTGAGAAATTGGAAGAGAATAAACAAGAAAGATGTTGGGCTATTTTTGGTAGGGCTGAGGGAGAGAGTACCAGTTGTTTGGTCTTTTTTGGCGGGAGAGTCACGCAAATATCCGTACTAGTATTTGTTTGGTGTCTTCTGTATTTTTAAAAATGAATACTTCTAAATTAAAAGTACCGTAACATTGTATTATATAAAAACTTGTCATATTTCTGGAAAATAAGAAGCAAGAAAATAAGAATACACCGGTAAACACAATTTCAACGTACGCTAAAATTAAAAGCTGCTTAAGAATGGCCGATGCAAACACAAAGCCTCCACGACCAGGGCTCTGCCGTATCAGCTAGACGGTACACGTGTTTTTCGAATCGTTTTCAGTTAAAAAACTTTTACATCACAAGTGAATTAGGATAGAATATTATTGTAATATAACAGTTTTTAACTGAAAACCATTCAAAGGCGATTACGGTAACATCTTGTGAACGAAAGAAAGCGAGTCATTGTTTTTGTCACGATTTTATCCCACTTTCCACTATAATACGTACGTCATTTCAGCAAAAATATTACATTTCCATATTCTCAGAAATAAATAGTAGTTTTGCTGAAACGTGATGTATTTCAATGTAAATTAGGATAAACTACATGAAAACAAAAGACTTTACCTAACCTTCCGATGTTCAAGATATGTTACTCGTATTTTTAATAGTTTTCGGTTAAAATACTGTTATATTACAATGATATTACTGTATATTCATACTGTGCTTGATATAATACCTTCACGGAAATGTAATATTTTTTGCTGAAATGACATACGTATTACAGTGGAAAGTGGGATAAAATTGTGATGAAAACAATGACTTTCGCTTTGTTTCGTTCAAAAGATGTTACCGTAATCACTTTTCGAATGGTTTAGTTAAAAAACTGTTGTATTGTATTACAATAATATCCTAATTGACTTGAATAAATATTACGATACCATATTTCTGAATATTTTCATTAAAATCCATCAAAATCATTTTCCTTGTCATCGTCTGCAGCACCAAACAGCTTCTCCCAGTCCTCTCTTTGAACAGGGCTAGAGGGAACGTGTTTTTCGAATCGTTTTCAGTTAAAAAACTATTACATCACACGTATATTTTACCTAAACTGTGCCTGAATGAATATATTCTCGGAAATAAATAGTAGTTTTGCTGAAACGTGACGTATTTCAATGTAAAATAGGATAAAATACATGACGAAAACAAAAGACTTCACCTAAGCTTCCGATGTTCTTGAGATGTTATTCGTTTTTTTAATAGTTTTCGGTTAAA
>NW_024717483.1:0-6761 GCF_018991925.1 Homarus americanus | reverse complement strand
TACATCAGGGTGAAGGCAACTACAGCAGAATAATGACAACTACAGCAGGGTGGTGGTAACTACAGCAGAATAATGGTATCTACAGCAGGGTGGTGGTAACTACAGCAGAATAATGACAACTACATCAGGTTGAAGGCAACTACAGCAATGTGACAGCAACTACAGCAGCGTGACAACAACTACAGCAGGGTGACGACAACTACAGAAGGGTGATGACAACTACTGCAGGGTGGTGGTAACTACAGCAGAATAATGACAACTAAAGCAGGTTGGTGGTAACTACAGCAGAATAATGACAACTACAGAAGGGTGATGGTAATTTCAGCAGAATGATGACAACTACAGCAGGGTGACAACAACTACAGCAGGGTGACTGCAACTACAGCAGGGTGACGACAACTACAGCAAGGTGACGGCAACTACAGCAAGGTGACGGCAACTACAGCAGGGTGACGGCAAATACAGCAGGGTGACGACAACTACAGCAGGGTGACGACAACTACAGCAGGGTGACGACAACTACAGCAGGGTGACGGCAACTACAGTAGTGTGACGGCAACTACAGCAGAATGACTGCAACTACAGCAGGGTGACGGCAACTACAGCAGAGTGAAACAACTACAGCAGGGTGACGGCAACTGGCAGCAGGTGATGGGCAACAACAGCAGGGTGATGGGTAACTACAGCAGGGTGACGGCAATTACAGCAGGGTGACGACACCAAGCAGCAGGGTGACGACACCAAGGCAGGAGACGGCACTACAGCAGGGGTGACGACACCACAGCAAGGTGACGGCAAATTACAGCAGGGTGACGGCACCACAGCAGGTGACGACAACTACAGTAGGTGATGACAAATTACAGCAGGGAGACGGCCACTACAGCAGAGTGAAATAAATTGGCAGTAGGGTGACGACACCACAGTAGGGTGACGGGTAACTACAGCAGAATGACGGCAAATTACAGCAGAATGACGGCAACCACAGCAGGCAGTGACGGCAACTACAGCAGGGTGACGGGCAAATTCACAGCAGGTGATGGTAACTGGCAGCAGAAAGTGAATGCAACCACCAGGGTGATGCAATCACAGCAGGGGTGATGGCACTAACAGGGGTGATGACAACTGGGCTGGGCAGGGTGACGACAATCACAGCAGGGTGACGACAATCACAGCAGGGTGATGGCAACTGCAGCAGAATGGGATGACAATAAGAGGTGATGGCACCACAGCAGGGTGATGGCAACTACAGCAGGGTGGTGCACTACAGCACAATGAGATACAATTACAGCAGGTGATGGCAACTACAGCAGGGTGATGGCACCACAGCAGGGTGACGGGCAACTACAGCAGGGTGGTGGCAACTGCAGAATGATGACACTGCAGGGTGACGACAAATTCACAGTAGTGAGGGCAACTGCAGCAGAATGATGACACTACAGCAGGGTGATGGGCAATTCACAGCAGGGTGATGGCACCAAGGCGCAGGGTGACGGCAAATCACAGCAGAATGATGACAATTACAGCAGGGTGACGACAACTACAGCAGGGTGATGGCAACTGCAGCAGAATGATGACAATTACAGCAGGGTGATGGCAACTACAGCAGGGTGATGGCAACTACAGCAGGGTGGTGGTAACTACAGCACAATGATGACAACTACAGCAGGGTGATGGTAACTACATCAGAATAATGACAACTACAGCAGGGTGATGGTAACTACAGCAGAATAATGACAACTACAGCAGGGTGATGGTAACTACAGCAGAATAATAACAACTAAAGTAGGGTGGTGGTAACTACAGCAGAATAATGACAACTGCAGCAGGGTGGTGGTAACTACAACAGAATAATGACAACTACAGCAGGGTGGTGGTAACTACAACAGAATAATGACAACTACAGCAGGGTGGTGGTAACTACAGCAGAATAATGACAACTACAGCAGGGTGGTGGTAACTACAACAGAATAATGACAACTACAGCAGGGTGGTGGGTAACTACAGCAGAATAATGACAAATGCTAGCAGGTGATGGTAACTACAGCAGAATAATGACAACTACAGCAGGGTGATGGTAACTACAGCAGAATAATAACAACCAAGTAGGGTGGTGGTAACTACAGTAGAATAATGACAACTGCAGCAGGGTGGTGGTAACCACAACAGAATAATGACAACTACAGCAGGGTGGTGGTAACTACAACAGAATAATGACAACTACAGCAGGGTGGTGGTAACTACAGCAGAATAATGACAACTACAGCAGGGTGGTGGTAACTACAGCAGAATAATGACAACTAGCAGTAGGGTGATAAAATTACAGCAGAATAATAACAACTAAAGTAGGGTGGTGGTAACTACAGCAGAATAATGACAACTACAGCAGGGTGTGGTAACTACAGCAGAATAATGACAACTACAGCAGGGTGGTGGTAACTACAACAGAATAATGACAACTACAGCAGGGTGGTGGTAACTACAACAGAATAATGACAACTACAGCAGGGTGGTGGTAACTACAACAGAATAATGACAACTACAGCAGGGTGGTGGTAACTACAACAGAATAATGACAACTACAGCAGGGTTTCGGCAACTGCAGCAGGTTGGTGGATGTTACGTGTGTCCGCCATAAGTTTCTGTTCTGGGTATGAAATATGTTGGTTCGGATGGTGTGTGGTTGGCTTGAGCAGTTTCACTCATTACTCGCCCACACTGACTGAGTCATCATTTAAGTAATAAATTTGTTTATTACATTGTGTATTTATTGTATTATGTTTGTATATAGGTTAGATAAGTGGAATTAACGTCAGTAAGGTAATTTATATAACGTTTATGTTTTGGCCAATTAGGATAATTATGTTACGTCAGTGTTTGGCGGTAGAGAGGTAACGTCGGTGACCTACTGGTACACTCTAGTCAGTCCAGGCACAGCTGTCTTAAGTTAAGTAGTATACCTCTCTCTGGTGTTTTGGGAGATGGCATATGACTATTGAGATTTTATTTTGCTTGATATTGATTTTGTGTGATCTTGATGGATCTTCAGTCCTTACTCTGCCAGTTCCAAACATCTTATCTTATTATTATTGTTATTTATTTTATTTTATGTACATATTTGGTGGTGGGAGTAAGTTAATAAATGTTCATATATTATTGACTTGTTGACCTGTTAAATTGACCTTTGTTGGGAGAACTTGGGATTGATAATATAATAAATAATACTGATATATTTGAAAGACTTAAGTGATTTGTGTTTATGTAACGATCTACCCTAGGGTCGTAACAATGGTAACTACAGCAGAATGACGGCAACTACAGCAGGGTGATGGTAACTACAGCAAGGTGACGGCAACGACAACAGGGTGATGGTAACTACAGCAGAATGACGGCAACGACAACAGGGTGATGTTAAATACAGCAAGGTGACGGCAACGACAACAGGGTGATGGTAACTACAGCAGAATGACGGCAACTACAGCAGGGTGATGTTAAATACAGCAAGGTGACGGCAACGACAACAGGGTGATGGTAACTACAGCAGAATGACGGCAACGACAACAGGGTGATGGTAACTACAGCAGAATGACGGCAACTTCAGCAGGGTGATGGTAACTACAGCAGAATGACGGCAACTTCAGCAGGGTGATGTTAAATGCAGCAAGGTGACGGCAACGACAACAGGGTGATGGTAACTACAGCAGAATGACGGCAACTTCAGCAGGGTGATGGTAACTACAGCAGAATGATGGCAACGACAACAGGGTGATGGTAACTACAGCAGAATGATGGCAACGACAACAGGGTGATGGTAACTACAGCAAGGTGACGGCAACGACAACAGGGCAGAGGGTAATTACAAGCAGAATGATGGCAATTATAGCAGGGTGATGGTAACTACAGCAGAATGATGGCAACGACAACAGGGTGATGGTAACTACAGCAGAATGACGGCAACTTCAGCAGGGTGATGGTAACTACAGCAAGGTGACGGCAACGACAACAGGGTGATGGTAACTACAGCAGGGTGATGGTAACTACAGCAGAATGATGGCAACTTACAGCAGGGTGACGGCAACTACAACAGGGTGACGGCAACTACAACAGGGTGATGGTAACTGTGCCAAGGTTGTCACACATAGAACTAGCCGACGACTTTATAATTATGTATTTGAAGCCACTAAACGTTAGGGAAGGTCAGCACCATTAGTGACCATTATCACCAGCTGTCAGCACCACCAGCTGTCAGCGCCACCAGTGACCATTATCACTAGCTGTCAGCACCACCAGCTGTCAGCACCACCAGCTGTCAGCACCACCAGCTGTCAGCGCCACCAGTGACCATTATCACCAGCTGTCAGCACCACCAGCTGTCAGCACCACCAGCTGTCAGCGCCACCAGTGGTCATTATCACCAGCTGTCAGCCCACCAGCTGTCGCGCGCCACCAGCTGTCAGCGCCACCAGTGACCATTATCACCAGCTGTCACACCACCAGCCGTCAGCGCCACCAGCCGTCAGCACCACCAGTGACCATTATCACCAGCTGTCAGCACCACCAGCCGTCAAACCACCAGCCGTCAGCACCACCAGCCGTCATCAGCGCACCCCAGCTGTCAGCGCGCCACCAGCCGTCAGCAGCCAGCCATCATCACCACCAGTTATCATCATCACCAGCTGTCAGCACCACCAGCCGTCAGCGCCACCAGTGACCATTATCACCAGCCGTCAGCAACCACCAGCCGTCAGCGCCACCAGTGACCATTATCACCAGCCGTCAGCACCACCAGCCGTCAGCGCCACCAGTGACCATTATCACCAGGTCAGCACCACCAGCTGTCAGCGCCACCAGCTGTCAGCACCACCAGTGACCATTATCACCAGCCGTCAGCACCACCAGCTGTCAGGAAACCACCAGCTGTCAGCGCACCACCAGCTGTCAGCACCACCAGCTGTCAGAAACCACCAGCTGTCAGCAGCACCAGCTATCATCACCACCAGTTATCATCACCACCAGTTGTCAGGACCACCAGCTTTCAGCACCATCAGCTGTCAGCATTACCAGCTATCAGTTCCTCCAGCTGTCAGTTCCACCAGCTGTCATCACCATCAGCTATCAACACCATCAGCTGTCAGGACCACCAGCTGTCAGCACCACCAGCTGTTGGTTTCTACCAGCTGTCAGTTCCACCAGCTGTCAGTACCACCATTTCTCAGCACCATCACCTGTCAGCACCATCACCTGTCAGCACCACCTGCTGTCAGCATCGTCAGCTGTCAGCATCATCACCCGTCAGCACCTTCTGTCAACACCATCAGATGTCAGAACCATCAGCTGTCAACACCATCATCTGTAAGCACCTTCTTCTGTCAACACCATCAGCTGTCAGAACCATCATCTGTCAACACCATTAGCTGTCAGCACCATCAGCGCAACTGAAGAAGGTGCAGCAATCATTGTCGACCACCAATTGGCTGCCCCATCAGGAGGTCAACCCCAAGTGGACCAATCAGTGACGAGAAGTATAACGTGATTACCTCTAGCCCAACACCCAGCCAGGCGTGCTGTATTGTACAGTGTTACAGTGGTACAGTGGTGCTGTATGGTACAGTGCTACAGTGTTACAATGGTACAGTGGTGCTTTACGGTACAATGTTACAGTGGTACAGTGGTGCTGTGGCGTGGTTGGTACAGTGTTACAGTAGTATAGTGGTGTGGGTGGTACAATGTTACAGTGGTGCAGTGGTGGGGGTGGTACAGTGGTACAGTGGTGTGGGTGGTACAGTGTTACAGTGGTACAGAGTTCCAGTGGTACAATGTTACAGTGGTACAGTCTACAGTAGTATAGTGTTACAATGGTAACGTGGTGCTGTATGGTACAATTTTACAGTGGTACAGTGGTGCTGTATTGTGCAGTGTTACAGTGATATAATGAAGTGGGAGGTACAGTGTTACAGTGGTACAATGGTTCTGTATGGTATAGTGTTACAGTGGTACAGTGGTGGGATTGGTAAGGTGTTACATTGGTACAGTGCTATTGGTGGATCAGTGTTACAGGGGTGTGGGTGGTACAGTGTTACAGTGGTGTGGGTGGTATAGTGTTACAGTGGTACAATGGTGTGTGTGTGTGGTACAATGTTACAGTGGTACAGTGGTGTGGGTGGTTCAGTGTTACATTGGTACAGTGGTGTGGGTGGTACAGTGTTACAGTGGTACAGTGGAGTGAGTGATACAGTGGTGTGAGTGGTACAGTTTTAAATTGGTATAGTGGTGTGGGTGGTACAGTATTACAGTGGAACAGTGGTGTCAGTGATACAGTGGTGTGGGTGGTACAGTGTTAAGTAGTGCAGTGGTGTGGGTGGTACAGTGTTACAGTGGTACAGTGGTGTGAGAGGTACAATGGTACAGTGGTATGGGTGGTACACTGTTTGTGTTACAGTAGTGCTGGTGGTACAATGGTGTGGGCGGTACAGTGTTACAGTGGAACAGTGATGTGGGTGATACAGCGCTACAGTAGTACAGTGGTGAGAGTGGTAGAGTGGTACAGTGTGGGTCAGCCCACTGCGACACTGATCATCGACTTGTCAGAGCCAAGCTCCCACTTCACGTTGCCCCAAAACGATGAAGACAAGAAGCCTCCAGAAGAGGTTTTAACACTAAACATTTGGAGGATCCAGCGGTAGCATATGCTTTCAGAGAGCAGCTCGAACATCGGCTGATAAACAACCCGACAGTGCCGATTGGGATCTTCTCGACACTGCAAT
>NW_024717482.1:0-24263 GCF_018991925.1 Homarus americanus | reverse complement strand
AATATTCAAAAATTATCCGAAAAATTTTCAGAAAATTTTTCCAAAAATTTTCCCAAATTTTCAAAAATTTCAAAAAATTTCACAAATTTTCAGAAAATTTTCCAAAATTTTCAAATTTTCCAAATATTTCAAAACATTCCCAAATTTTCAGAAAATTTTTAAAATTTTTCGAAAAATTTTCAAAATTTTTCCAAGAATTTTCCAAAATTTTCAGAAAAATTTTCAGAAATTTTCAAAAATTTCAAAAATTTTTCAAAAATTTCAAAATATTTCAAAAATTTCAAAATATTTCACAATTTTCAGAAAATTTTTCAAAATATTTCAAAACATTTCCCAAAATTTTCAGAAAATTTTCACAAAAATTTTCCTAAAATTGTTTACAATTTTTCAAATGGTTGCGTAGTTCCTCCACCATGGAGCTCTCCACCAGCCACATTCAAAGTTACCGACCTGGGCGATAGTAAAGCCTACCTCCAGAAGAGCACCTCAAAAAAATCACTGGAAGCCATAGCCACCGACACACCGGCAGATGCAGCATGATACTTGCAGATGGCTTGGTGGATCAAACATCATACATCCGGAGCAGCCTTATACACAGGTCAGACCCTCTGAAAATTTTCGAAAATTTTCAAAAATTTTCCAAAAATTTTCAAAAATTTTCAAAAATTTCAAAAATTTTAAAAAAATTTCTCAAAATTTTCAAAAATTTTCAAATTTTCAAGAAATTTTTCCAAAAATTTTCAAAATTTTTCAAAAATTTTCAAAAGTTTCTCAAAAATTTTCTAAAAATTTTCAAAAATTTTGAAAATTTTTCAAAATATTCAAAACATTCCCAAATTTTCAGAAAATTTTCCAAAAATTTTTCTAAAATTGTTCACAATTTTCAAAAAATGGTTACGTAGTTCCTCCACCATGGGCTCTCCACCAGCCACATTCAAATTACCGACCTGGGCGATAAGTAAAGCCTACCTCGAGAAGGATGACCTCAAAAAATAACTCGAAGCCATAGCCACCGAGACACCGGCAGATGCAGCATGATGCTTCACAGATGGCTCGAGGTGGATCCAAACATCATACATCCGGAGCGGCCTTATACACCCAAGGTCAGACCCTCTGAAAAATTTTTGGAAAATTTTCGAAAATCTCAAAATTTTCCAAAAATTTTCAAAAATTTTCCAAAAATTTTTCAAAATTCTCAAAATTTTCAAAAAAAAATTTCAAAAATTTTCAAAAATGTTAAAAATTATCCGAAAAATTTTCAGAAATTTTCCAAAATTTTCCCAAATTTTTCAAAAATTTAAAATTTTCAGAAATTTTTCAAAAATTTTCAAATTATCAAGTTACTCGGAAAATTTTCCAAAATTTTTCAAATTTTAAAAATTTCTCAAGAATTTTAAAAATTTTTCAAAAATATTCAAAAAATTATCCGAAAAATTTTCAGAAATTTTCCAAAAATTTTCCCAAATTTTCAAAAAATTCAAAAAATTTTCAGAAATTTTCCCAAAAATTTTCAAAAATTTTCCAAAATTTTCGGAAAATTTTAAAAACTTCAAAAAATTTTCAAAAATTTTCAAAAATTTTCAAAATTTTCAAAATTTTCCCAAATTTTTCAAAAATTTCAAAAAATTTTCAGAAATTTTTCCAAAAATTTTCAAAAATTTTCCAAAAATTTTCGGAAAATTTTCAAAAATTTTCAAAAATTTTCAAAAATTTTCGAAAATTTTTCAAAATATTTCAAAACATTTCCCAAAATTTTCAGAAAATTTTCCAAAAATTTTCTAAAATTGTTCACAATTTTTAAAAATGGTTACGTAGTTCCTCCACCATGGAGCTCTCCACCAGCCACATTCGTGCCGACCTAGGCGATAGTAAAGCCTACCTCGAGAAGGAGGACCTCAAAAAATAACTCTGGAAGCCATAGCCACCGAGACACCGGCAGATGCAGCATGATACTTCACAGATGGCTCGGTGGATCCACATATCCATCCGGGCGGCCTTCTACACCCAAGTCAGACCCTCTGAAAATTTTTCGGAAATTTTAAAAATTTTTCAAAAATTTTCAAAAAATTTCAAAAATGTTCCAAAATTTTCAAAAATATTCAAAATTATCCGAAAAATTTTCGAAAATTTTTCCAAAAATTTTCAAAATTTTCCAGAATTTCTGAAAATATTTCAAGATTTTCCCAAAATTTCTAGAAAATTTCAAAAATTTATCAAAATTTTTCAAAATTTTCAAAATTTTTCAAGAATTTTCAAAATTTTCGAAAATTCAGAAATTATCTCAGAAATTTTTAAAAATTTTCTCAAAAATTTCAAAATATTTCACAATTTTCAGAAAATTTTCAAAATATTTCAAACATTTCCCCAAAATTTTAGAAATTTTTCCAAAAATTTTCTATAAAATTGTTACAATTCAAAAAATGGTTACGTAGTTCCTCACACCGGCAGATGCAGCCGTCTACACCCAAGGTCAGACCCTCTGAAAATTTTTCCCAAAATTTTCAAAAATTTTCCGAAAATTTTCAGAAATTTTCCAAAATTTTCCAAAATTTTTCAAAATATTTCAAAACATTTCCCCAAAATTTTCAGATTATTTTCCAAAAATTTGTTAAAATTGTTCACAATTTTTCAAAATGGTTACGTAGTTCCTCCACCATGGAGCTCTCCACCAGCCACATTCAAAATTACCGACCTAGGCGATAGTAAAGCCTACCTCCAGAAGGAGGACCTCAAAATAATAACTCTGGAAGCCATAGCCACCGAGACACCGGCAGATGCAGCATGATACTTCACAGATGGCTCGGTGCATCCAAAACATCATACATCCGGAGCGGTCTTCTACACCCAAGGTCAGACCCTCTGAAAATTTTTTGGAAATTTTTCGAAAATCTTCAAAAATTTTCAAAAATTTTCGGAAAATTTTCAAAAATTTTCAAAATTTTTTTCAAAATATTTCAAAACATTTCCCAAAATTTTCAGAAAATTTTCCAAAAATTTTCGAAAATTGTTCACAATTTTTCAAAAAATGGTTACGTAGTTCCTCCACCATGGAGCTCTCCACCAGCCACATTCAAAATTACCGACCTAGGCGATAGTAAAGCCTACCGCCAGGAGGACCTCAAAAAAATAACTCTGGAAGCCATAGCCACCGAGACACCGGCAGATGCAGCATGATACTTCACAGATGGCTCGGTGGATCCAAAACATCATACATCCGGAGCGGCCTTCTACACCCAGGGTCAGACCCTCTGAAAATTTTTTGGAAATTTTTCGAAAATCTTCAAAAATTTTCAAAAATTTTTCGGAAAATTTTCAAAATTTTTCGGAAAATTTTCAAAAATTTTCAAAAAATTTTCAAAAATTTTCCGAAAATTTTTCAAAATATTTCAAAACATTTCCCAAAATTTTCAGAAAATTTTCCAAAAATTTTCTAAAATTGTTCACAATTTTTCAAAAAATGGTTACGTAGTTCCTCCATCATGGAGCTCTCCACCAGCCACATTCAAAATTACCGACCTAGGCGATAGTAAAGCCTACCTCCAGAAGGAGGACCTCAAAAAAATAACTCTGGAAGCCATAGCCACCGAGACACCGGCAGATGCAGCATGATACTTCACAGATGGCTCGGTGGATCCAAAACATCATACATCCGGAGCGGCCTTCTACACCCAGGGTCAGACCCTCTGAAAATTTTTTGGAAATTTTTCGAAAATCTTCAAAAATTTTCAAAAAATTTTCAAAATATTTCAAATTTTCGCGAAAATGTTTCTAAAATTTTAATTTTCAAAATTAATCGAAATTTTCGAAATTTCAAAAATTTTCAAAATTTTCCAGAAAATTTTCAAAAATATTAAAATTTTTCAAAAAAAATTCAAAATATTTCCCAAAATTTTCAGAAAATTTTTCAAAAAAATGGTTTACGTAGTTGCTCCACCATGGAGCTCCTACACCAGCCACATTCAAAATTACCGACCTGGGCGATAGTAAAGCCTACACTCCAGAAGGACCTCAAAAAAAATAACTCTGGAAGCCACCAGCCACCGAGACACCGGCAGATGCAGCATGATGCTTCACAGATGACGGTGGATCAAAACATCGCGCCATCCGGGCGGCCTTCACCCAAGGTCAGACCCTCTGAAAAATTTTTGGAGAATTTTCGAAAATCTTCAAAATTTTCAAATTTACCGAAAATTTTCAAATATTTAAAACATTTCCCAAAATTTACTGAAAAATTTTCCAAGAATTACTAAATTGATACAATTTTTTCAAAAAAATGGTTACGTAGTTCCTCCACCATGGAATATCACCAGCCACATTCAAAATTGCAAAGCCTGGGCGATAGTAAAAATTTCCACACCTCCAGAAAGGACCTCAAAAAAATAACTCTGGAAGCCATAACAGCCACCGAGACACCGGCGATGCAGCATGATGCGCTTTACCGATGGCTCCGGTGGATCCCAAAACATCATACATCCGGAGCGACCTTCTACACTTTAAGGTCAGACCCTCTGAAAATTTTTTGGAAAATTTTCGAAATTACCTAAAATTTCATTAAAATTTTCAAAATTTTCAAGTTACAAAAATTTTTCTAAATTTTCAAAATTTACTAAAAAATTATCCGAAAATTTTTTTTCAAGAAATTTTTCCAAAATTTTAAAATTACCAATAAATTAAAAATTTTTCCAAAAACTTTTAAAATTTTTTAAAATTTTCGAAATTTTTAATGTTTTCAAAAACATTCCCAAAATTTTCCAGAAAATTTTCCAAGAATTTTCTAAAATTGATTCTGAATTTTGCAAAAAATGGTTACGTAGTTTCCTCACCATGGAACTCTCCACCAGCCACATTCAAAATTACCGACCTAGGCGATAGTAAAGCCTACCTCCAGAAGGACCTCAAAAAAAATAACTCTGGAAGCCATAGCCATAAGACACCGGCAGATGCAGCCAAAATCTACACCCAAGGTCAGACCCTCTGAAAATTTTCCCCAAAATTTCAAAAATTTTCGAAAAAATTTTCAGAAATTTTCCAAAAATTTTCAAAATTTTCAAATATTTCAAAAATTTTCCCAAAATTTTCAGATTATTTTTCCAAGAATTTGGTAAAATTATTCTGGTTGTCAAAAAAATAGTTACTTGTTCCTCCACCATGGAGCTCTCCACCAGCCACATTCAAATTACCGACCTAGGCGATAGTAAAGCCTACCTCCAGAGGAGGACCTCAAAAATAACTCTGGAAGCCATAGCCTGCCGAGAGACACCGGCTTAGATGCAGCATGATACTTCACAGATGGCTCAGTGGATCCAAAAACATATTACGTCCGGGCGGCCTTCTACACCCCAAGGTCGGACACTCTGAAAAAATTTTTTTGGAAAAATTTTCGAAAATCAAAAATTTTTCAAAATTTTGGAAAATTTTCAAAGAAATTTCAAAAATATTTTTCAAAAATTTCATGAAAATTTTCCAAAACAAGTTTTCTCAAATTTTCAGAAATTTTCAGAAATTATAAATTACCAAATTTTCAAAAAATTTCAAAAAATTTTTTCCAAAAATTTTCCAGAAAAATTTTTCAAAAAGGCTCAAAAATTCTGAAAATTTTTCCAAAAATTTACTCAAAACATTTCTAAAATTGCTGAAAATTTTCCAAAAATTTTCTAAAATTGTTCACAATTTTTCAAAAATGGTTACGTAGTTCCTCCACCATGGGCTCTCCACCAGCCACATTCAAAATTACCGACCTAGGCGATAGTAAAGCCTACTATCCAGAAGGACCTCAAAAAAATAACTCTGGAAGCCATAGCCACCGAAGACACCGGCAGATGAAGCATGATACTTCACAGATGTGGCTTGAGTGGATCAAACTGATATACATCGGGGCGGCCTTCTACACCCAGGTCAGACCCTCTGAAAAATTTTTGGAAAATTTTTCCGGGAAATTTTTCAAAAATTTATCAAAACATTCCCCAAAATTTTCCAGAAAATTTTCCAAAAGATTACTAAAGAAAAGTTTCCAGCCTAAAATTTTCCCAAAATTTTTCAAAATTTTAAAAATTTTCGAAGAATTTCAAAAATTTTCAGAAAATTTTCAAGAATTTACTCAAGGTGCCTAAATTTTCAATTTTCAAAAATTTTCAAAACATTCCCAAAATTTTCGAAAATTTGCCAAAAATTTTCTAAAATTGTTAACAATTTTTCAAAAAATGGATTTGCATGGTTCCTCCACCATGGAGCTCTCCTGTACATTCAAAGTACCGACCTAGGCGATAGTAAAGCCTACCCCTCCAGAAGACCTCAAAAAATAACTGGAAGCCCATAGCCACCGAGACACCGGCAGATGCAGCATGATACTTCACAGATGGCTCGGTGGATCCGCTATCATACATCAGGGGCGGCCTTCTACACCCAAGGTCAGACCCTCTGAAAATTTTTTGGAAAATTTTCGAAAATTTTCTCAAAAATTTTTCAAAAATTTTCAAATTTTCAAAAATTTTCTAAAAATTTTCAAAATTTTTCAAAATTATCGAAAATTTTCCAGGAAATTTTTCCAAAAAATTTTTCAAAAATTTTCAGAAAATTTTCAAAAAATATTCCAAAATTTTTTCAAAAAAATTCAAAATATTTCCCAAATTTTTCCAGAAAATTTTTCCAAAAATTTTCAAAATTTACTCTAAGGTACTAAAAAAAATGGTTACATAGTTCCTCCACCATGGAGCTCTACACCAGCCACATTCAAGGTACCGACCTGAGGCGATAGTATTCTACACTCAGAGGACCTCAAAAAAAAAAATAACACAGAAGCCATATGCAGACACCGGCAGATGCAGCATGATACTTCCACAGCAGATGGCTCGGTGGATCACTTGTATCATACATCGGGCGACCTTCTGCACCCAAAAGGTCAGACCCTCTGAAAATTTTGGAAAATTTTCGAAGTATAAAAATTTTTAAAATTTCCATTTTCCAAGAATTTCAAAAATTTTCCCAAAAATTTCAAAAATATTCAAAATTATCCGAAAAATTTTCAGAAATTTTCCAAAAATTTCAAAAATTTCTGATTTTCGAAAAATTTTCAAAATTTTCCAAAATTTTTTCCAAAAAATTTTCAAAATTTTCCGAGAATTTTTAAAATATTTCAAAACATTTCCAAAATTTTCAGAAAATTTTCCAAATTTTTCTAAAATTGTTCTAATTTTTCAAAAATGGTTTCGTAGTTCCTCCACCATGGGCTCTCCACCAGCCACATTCAAAATTACCGACCTGAGGCGATATTAAAAATACTACTCAGAGGAGGACATAAAAAAAAATAACTCACGAATACGCGTACCGAGACACCGGCAGATGCGACCGTCTACACGGTCAGACCCTCTGAAAATTTTCCAACAATTAAAAAATTTTCAAAATTTTCAAAATTTTTCAGTAAAAATTTTCCGAAAAATTTTCAGGAAATTTCCAAAAATTTTCCCAAATTTTTCAAAAATTTCAAAATATTTCACAAAATTTTCTAGAAAATTTTCCAAAAAATTTTCCAAAATTTTCCAAAATTTTCCAAAATTTTCCAAAATTTTCAAAATATTTCAAAACATTTAAAATTTTCAGAAAATTTTCCAAAAATTTTCTAAAATTGTTCACAATTTTTCAAAAAATGGTTACGTAGCTCCACCATGGAGCTCTCAACCAGCCACATTCAAAATTTCCGACCTAGGCGATAGTAAAGCCTACCTCCAGAAGGAGGACCTCAAAAAAATAACTCTGGAAGTCATAGCCACCGAGACTCCGGCTGATGCAGCATCATACTTCACAGACGCCTCGGTGGATCCAAAACATCAAACATCCGGAGCGGCCTTCTACACTCGAGGTCAGCCCCTCTGAAAAATTTTTGGAAAATTTTGGAAAATTTTTGAAAATTTTCCAACAATTTTCAAAAAATGTCCCAAAATTATCAGAAAATTTTCAACAATTTTCCAAAAAATTTCAAAAATTTTTCAAAAATTTTCAAAATTTTTTCAAAAATTTTCAAAATTTTTCAAAAATTTTCAAAATTGTTGAAAAATTTTCCGAAAAATTTTCAGAAATTTTCCAAAAATTTTCCCAAATTTTTCAAAAATTTCAAAATATTTCACAAAATTTTCAGAACATTTTCCAAAAATTTTCCAAAATTTTCCAAAAATTTTCCAAAATTTTCCAAAATTTTTCAAAATATTTCAAAACATTTCCCAAAATTTTCAGAAAATTTTCCAAAAATTTTCTAAAATTGTTCACAATTTTTCAAAATATGGTTACGTAGTTCCTCCACCATGGAGCTCTCCACCAGCCACATTCAAAATTACCGACCTAGGCGATAGTAAAGCCTACCTCCAGAAGGAGGACCTCAAAAAAATAACTCTGGAAGCCATAGCCACCGAGACACTGGCAGATGCAGCATGATACTTCACAGATGGCTTGGTGGATCCAAAACATCATACATCCGGAGCGGCCTTCTACACCTAAGGCCTTCAGACCTTCTGAAATTTTTTTGAAAATTTTCGAAAATCTTTTCAAAATGGGGTTTTCAAAATTTTCTGAAAAATTTTCAGAAATTTTCCAAAAATTTTCCCAAATTTTTCAAAAATTTCAAAATATTTCACAAAATTTTCAGAAAATTTTCCAAAAATTTTCCAAAATTTTCCAAAAATTTTCCAAAATTTTCCAAAATTTTTCAAAATATTTCAAAACATTTCCCAAAATTTTCAGAAAATTTTCCAAAAATTTTCTAAAATTGTTCACAATTTTTCAAAAAATGGTTACGTAGTTCCTCCACCATGGAGCTCTCCACCAGCCACATTCAAAATTTCCGACCTAGGCGAAAGTAAAGCCTACCTCCAGAAGGAGGACCTCAAAAAAATAACTCTGGAAGTCATAGCCACCGAGACTCCGGCTAATGCAGCATCATACTTCACAGACGGCTCGGTGGATCCAAAACATCAAACATCCGGAGCGGCCTTCTACACTCGAGGTCAGCCCCTCTGAAAAATTTTTGGAAAATTTTGGAAAATTTTTGAAAATTTTCCAAAAATTTTCAAAAAATGTCCCAAAATTATCAGAAAATTTTCAACAATTTTCCAAAAAATTTCAAAAATTTTCCAAAAATTTTCAAACATTTTCAAAAATTTTCAAAAATTTTCAAAATTTTTCCGAAAAATTTTCAGAAATTTTCCAAAAATTTTCCCAAATTTTTCAAAAATTTCAAAATATTTCACAACATTTTCAGAAAATTTTTCGCTAAAATGGTTACGTGAAGTTGCTCCACCATGGAGCTTCACACCAGCCACATTCAAGCTACTGACCTAGGCGATAGTAAAGCTTCCTACCTCCAGAAGGACCTCAAAAAATAACTTGAAGCCATATAGCCACTTGCATAACGGGCAGATGGCATGAGATACTCTCACAGATGGCTCGGTGGATCCAAAACATCATACATCCGGAGCGGCCTTCTGCCACCCAAGGTCGCACTCTGAAAATGTTTTTGGAAATTTTTCGAAAATCTTCAATTTCAAAAAATTTTCGAAAAATTTTCAACAATTTTCAAAAAATATTTTCAAAATTTCCGAAAATTTTCCAAAATTTTCAAAGTTTTCAAAATTTATCCGAAAATTTTTCAGAAATTTTCCTAAAATTTTCCTCAAAATTTTCAAAAATTTTCCAAAAATTTTCCAAAATTTTTCAAAGTACTTAAAAATTTCCAAAATTTCAGAAAATTTTCCTAAATTTTCCATAAAAATTTTTCCAAAATTTTCGTACCAAAACATTTCCTTAAAATTTTCTGCAGTACCTTTCCAAAAATTTTCTAAAAATTGTTAAATAATTTTCAAAAATGTAGGTTACGTAGTTCCTCCACCATGGAGCTTCCACCAGCCACATTCAAATTACTCGGACCTAGGCGATAGTAAAGCCTACCTCCAGCTGACCTCAAAAATAACTGAAGCCATAGCCACCGAGACACCGGCAGATGCGTTTATATTTCCGCCAGATGGCTCGGTGGATCCAAAACATCATACATCCGGAGCGGCCTTCACAATCAAGGTCGACCCTTCATGAAAATTTTTGGAAAATTTTCAGGTACCTCTTTTGCAAAATTTTCAAAAAATTTTCAAAAATTTTCAAAATTTTTCTAAAAATTTTCAAAATTTTTCAAAATTTATCCGAAAATTTTTCAGAAATTTTCCAAAATTTTCCAAATTTTTGTGAAAATAAAAATATTCCAAAATTTTTCAAAAATTCGCAATACTTAAATTTTCAGAAAATCAAAAATTTTCCTTCCAAAATTTTCCAAAATTAAAAATGGTTACATAGTTCCTCCACCATGGAGCTCTTACACTGCCATTCAAATATCTGACCTAGGCATAGTGCCCACCTCCAGAAGGAGGACCTCAAAAATAACTGTGCCACAATACCGAGATAACGCAGTATGCAGCACATATCACATGTCTAGTGGATCCAAACATCATACATCCGGAGCGGCCTTCACACCATGTCAGACCCTGAAAATTTTGGAAAAATTTTTCGAAAATTTTCAAAATTTTCCAAAAAAATTTCCCCAAAAAAATTTTCCAAAAAAAAATTTCAAAAATATATTCAGTACCATTCCTGAAAAATTTTCAGAAATTTTCCAAAAATTTCAAAAATTTCACAATTTTCAGAAAATTTTCCAAAATTTTCTGTAATTTTCCTTGTGGGAATTTTCCGAAAATTTTCGAAAATTCTCCTTAAAATATTTCAAAAACATTTAAAAATTTTCAGAAAAGTGCCTTTCCAAAAATTTTCAAAATTGTTCACTTTTTCAAAAAATTGTCCCAGTTCTCCACCATGGAGCTTCCACCAGCCACATCTCAAAATTACCGACCTAGGCGATAGTAGTTTTACCTCCAGAAGGAGGACCTCAAAAAATAACTCTGGAAGCTACAGCCACCGAGACACCGGCAGATTTTGCAGCCGTCTACACCTCCAAGGTCAGACCCTCTGAAAATTTTCTCCAAATTTTCAAAAATTCTTTAAAAATTATCCGAAAATTTTTCAGGAATTTTTCCATAAATTTTTCCGTACTTTGAAAATTTTCCAAAATATTCCAAAATTTTCAAAAATTCAAATATTTCCCAGTAAAATTTTCAGAGTGTAAATTTTCTGCAGTACCTTCTTGTAATTCTTCCAAAATTTTCCTTAAAAATTTTTCCGAAAAATTTTCAAAATATTTCAAAACATTTCCCAAAAATTTTCGTGAAAATTTTCCAAAATTTTCTAAAATTGTTCACAATTTTCAAAATGGTTACAGTTCCTCCACCCGGCGGAGCTTCCACCAGCCACACTACCGACCTAGGCGATAGTAAAGCCTACCTCCAGAAGGAGGACTCAAAAATAACTCTGGAAGCCATAGCCACCGAGATTAATCGGCAGTGATGCAGCATGATACTTCACAGATGGCCTTTGGTGGATCCAAACATCATACAT
Source organism: Homarus americanus (assembly GCF_018991925.1). Taxonomy (NCBI): domain Eukaryota; kingdom Metazoa; phylum Arthropoda; class Malacostraca; order Decapoda; family Nephropidae; genus Homarus; species Homarus americanus. The sequence continues at coordinate 12,782 of NW_024717482.1, read as the reverse complement.
CCGAGCGGCCTTCACAATCTATATGTCAGATTCTCTGAAAATTTTTTGGAAATTGTCGAAAATCTTCAAAATTTTCGAAAATTTTCGCAAAAATTTTCAAAATATTTTCAAAATATTTCCGAAAATTTTTCCAAAAATTTTCAAAAGTTTTCAAAATTTACTGAAAATTTTTCAGGAAATTTTCCTTTCCAAAAATTCTTCAAAATTTTCTCCAAAATTTTTCAAAAAATTTCGTGGGGTTTTCATGAAAATTTCGTGGCCTCTTCAGAATTTTCAGGTAAATTTTCTCCAAAATTTTCCAAAATTTTCAGAAAATTTTCAAAAATTTTCAAACATTTCCAAAATTTTCAGAAAAATTTTCCAAAATTTTCTAAAATTGTTCACAATTTTTCAAAAAAAATGGTTACGTAGTTCCTCCACCATGGAGCCTCCACCAGCCACATTCAAATTACCGACCTAGGCGATAGTAAAGCCTTACCTCCAGGACCTCGCCAAAAAATAACTCTGGAAGCCATAGCCACCGAGACACCGGCAGATGCAGCATGATACTTCACAGATGGCTCGGTGGATCCAAAACATCATACATCCGGAGCGGCCTTCTACACCCAAGGTCAGACCCTCTGAAAAATTTTTGGAAAATTTTCGAAAATCTTCAAAAATTTTCAAAAATTTTCCGAAAATGTTTCTAAAAATTTGCAAAATTTTTCAAAAATTATCCGAAAATTTTTCAGAAATTTTCCAAAAATTTTCCAAAATTTTCAGAAAATTTTCCAAAAATATCCCAAAAATTTTCAAAAAAATTCAAAATATTTCCCAAAATTTTCAGAAAATTTTCCAAAAATTTTCCAAAATTTTCCAAAATTTTTCAAAAAATGGTTACATAGTTCCTCCACCATGGAGCTCTACACCAGTCACATTCAAAATTACCGACCTAGGCGATAGTAAAGCCTACCTCCAGAAGGACCTCAAAAAAATAACTAAGCCATAGCCACCGAGACACCGGCAGATGCATGATACTTCACAGATGGCTCGGTGGATCCAAAACATCATACATCCGGAGCGGCCTTCTACACCCAAGGTCAGACTCTCTGAAAATTTTTTGGAAAATTTTCGAAAATTTTCAAAAATTTTCCAAAAAATTTCAAAAATTTTCCAAAAAATTTCAAAAATTTCCAAAAAATTTCAAAAATTTTCCAAAAATTCCCAAAATATTCAAAAATTATCCGAAAAATTTTCAGAAATTTTCCAAAAATTTTCCAAAATTTTCCAAAAATTTTCCGAAAATTTTCCGAAAAATTTTCAAAATATTTCAAAACATTTCCCAAAATTTTCAGAAAATTTTCCCAAAATTTTCTAAAATTGTTCACAATTTTTCAAAAAATGGTTACGTAGTTCCTCCACCATGGAGCTCTCCACCAGCCACATTCAAAATTACCGACCTATTCGATAGTAAAGCCTACCTCCAGAAGAACCTCAAAAAAATAACTCTGGAAGCCATAGCCACCGAGACACCGGCAGATGCAGCATGATACTTCACAGATGGCTCGGTGGATCCAAAACATCATACATCCGGAGCGGCCTTCTGTTCCAAGGTCAGATTCCTTCTTAGGGCCTTTGTACTCGAATTTTCAGCCTAAAAAATTTCAAAAATTTTCCAAAAAATTTCAAAAAATTTCCAAAAATTTTCAAAAATATTCAAAAATTATCCGAAAAATTTTCAGAAATTTTCCAAAAATTTTCCAATATTTTCCAAAAATTTTCCGAAAATTTTCCGAAAAATTTTCAAAATATTTCAAAACATTTCCCAATATTTTCAGAAAATTTTTCAAAAAATGATTACGTAGTTGCTCCACCATGGAGCTCTACACCAGCCACATTCAAAATTACCGACCTAGGCGATAGTAAAGCCTACCTCCAGAAGGAGGACCTCAAAAAAATAACTCTGTAAGCCATAGCCACCGAGACACCGGCAGATGCAGCATGATACTTCATACAGATGGCTCGGTGGATCCAAAACATCATACAAACTGAGCGGCCTTCTAATAACTAAGTCAGACCCTCTTGAAAAATTTTTGAAAATTTTCGAATTTTCAAAAATTTTCCAAAATTTCGCAATTTTCCAAAATTTCCCAAAATTTTCCAAAAAATTTCAAAATATTCAAAATTATCCGAAAATTCTCAGAAATTTTCCCAAAAATTTCAAAAATTTCACACACTTTTCAGAAAAATTTTCCAAAATTTTCTCTAGGCTCTTTTCCTTGGGAATTTTCTCTGAAAATTTTCCGAAAAATTTTCAAAATATTTCAAAACATTTCAAAAATTTTCGTAGAAAATTTTCCAAAATTTTCTAAAATTGTTCACATAATTTTCAAAAATGGTTACGTAGTTCCTCCACCATGGAGCTCTCCACCAGCCACATTCAAAAATTACCGACCTAGGCGATAGTAAAGCCTTACCTCCAGAAGGACCTCAAAAAATAACTCTGAAGCCATATAGCCACCGAGACACCGGCAGATGCAGCATGATACTTCACAGATGGCTCGGTGGATCCAAAATATCATACATCCGGAGCGGCCTTCTACACCCAAGATCAGACCCTCTGAAAATTTTTGAGAAAATTTTCGAAAATTTCAAAAATTTTCCAAAAAATTTCAAAAAATTTCCAAATACTTCAAAAATTTTCCAAAAATTTTCAAAAATATTCAATTATCCGAAAATTTTCCAAAATTTTCCAAAAATTTCAAAAAATTTCATAATTTTCAGAAAATTTTCCAAAAATTTTCTGTAATTTTCTCTGTAGCCCTCTTTCCGAAAATTTTCCCGAAAAATTTTTCAAAATATTTCAAAATATTTCAAAATTTTCAGAAAATTTTCCAAAAATTTTCTAAAATTGTTCACACTCTTCAAAAAATGGTTACGTAGTTCCTCCACCATGAGCTTCCACCAGCCACATTCAAAATTACCTGACCTAGGCGATAGTAAAGCCTACCTCCAGAAGGACCTCAAAAAATAACCTTGAAGCCATAGCCACTGAGACACCGGCAGATGGCATGATATACTACAGATGGCTCGGTGGATCCAAACATCATACATCCGATGGCCTTCTACACCTGGGCTAAGGTCAGACCTCTGAAAATGTTTCAAAATTTTTCGAAAATCTTTCAAATTTCAAAAATTTTCGGAAAATTTTCAAAAATTTTCAAAATATTTTCGTAAAAATTTGTGCAATTTTTCCAAAAATTTTCAAAAGTTTTCGTAATTTTTATCCGAAAATTTTTCAGAAATTTTTCCAAAAATTTTCCAAAATTTTTCAAAAATTTCAAAAAATTTCAAAATTTTCAGAAAATTTTCCAAAAATTTTCCAAAAATTTTCCAAAATTTTCAGAAAATTTTCAAAACATTTCCCAAAATTTTCTAGAAAATTTTCCAAAATTTTCTAAATTGTTCACAATTTTTCAAAAATGGTTACGTAGTTCCTCCACCATGGAGCCTCCACCAGCCACATTCAAAATTACCGACCTAGGCATAGAAGCCTACCTCCAGAAGGACCTCAAAAAATAACTGGAAGCCATAGCCACTGAGACACCGGCAGATGCAGCATGATACTTCACAGATGGCTCGGTGGATCCAAAACATCATACATTCGGAGCGGCCTCTACACTGGTCAGACCTCTGAAAATTTTTGAAAATTTTCGTAATTTTCAAAAATTTTCAAAAATTTTCAAAAATTTTCAAAAATTTTCTACCAAAATTTTTCAAAAATTATCCGAATTTTTCAGAAATTTTCCAAAAATTTTCCAAAATTTTCAGAAAATTTTCTTTCCAAAAATATTCCAAAATTTTTCAAAAAAATTCAAAATATTTCCCAAAATTTTCAGAAGAAAATTTTCCAAAATTTTCCAAAATTTCCAAAATTTTCAAAATGGTTACATAGTTCCTCCACCATGGAGCTCTCACACCAGCCACATTCAAAATTACCGACCTAGGGCGATAGGTAAAGCCTACCTCCAGAAGGAGGACCTCAAAAAATAACTGAGCCATAGCCACCGAGACACCGGCAGATGCAGCATGATACTTCACAGATGGCTCGGTGGATCCAAAACATCATACATCCGGAGCGGCCTTCACACCTAAGTCAGACCCTCTGAAAATTTTTTGAAAATTTTCGAAAATTTTCAAAAATTTCCAAAAATTTCAAAATTTTCCAAAAATTTCAAAAATTTTCCAAAAATTTCAAAAATATTCAAAATTATCCGAAAATTTTCAGAAATTTTCCAAAAATTTCAAAAATTTCACACAATTTTCAGAAAATTTTCCAAAATTTAAATTTTCCGAATTTGAAAATTTTCCAGAAAATTTTTAAAATATTTCAAAACATTTCAAAAATTTTCAGAAAAATTTTCCAAAAATTTTCTAAAATTGTTCACAATTTTCAAAAAATGGTTCCGTAGTTCCTCCACCATGGAGCTTCCACCAGCCACATTCAAAATTACCGACCTAGGCTAGTAAAGCCTACCTCCAGAAGGAGGACCTCAAAAAAAATAACTCTGGAAGCCATAGCCACCGAGACACCGGCAGATGGCCGTCTACACCCTATCAGACCCTCTGAAAATTTTCCCCAAAATTTTCAAAAAATTTTCAAAATTATCCGAAAATTTTTCAGAAATTTTCCATAAATTTTTCCAAAATTTTCAGAAAATTTTCCAAAAATATTCCAAAATTTTTCAAAAAATTCAAAATATTTCCCAAAATTTTCAGAAAATTTTCAGAAAATTTTCCAAAATTTTCCAAAAATTTTCCGAAAATTTTCCGAAAATTTTTCAAAATATTTCAAAACATTTCCCAAAATTTTCAGAAAATTTTCCAAAAATTTTCTAAAATTGTTCACAATTTTTCAAAAAATGGTTACGTAGTTCCTCCACCATGGAGCTCTCCACCAGCCACATTCAAAATTACCGACCTAGGCGATAGTAAAGCCTACCTCCAGAAGGAGGACCTCAAAAAATAACTTGAAGCCATAGCCACCGAGACACCGGCAGATGCAGCATGATACTACAGATGGCTCGGTGGATCCAAAACATCATACATCCGGAGCGGCCTTCTACACCCAAGGTCAGACCCTCTGAAATTTTTTGGAAAATTTTCGAAAATCTTCAAAATTTTCAAAATTTTCCGAAAATGTTTTAAAATTTGCAAAATTTTCCAAAAATTTTCCAAAATTTTCAGAAAATTTTCCAAAATATTCCAAAATTTTTCAAAAAAATTCAAAATATTTCCCAAAATTTTCAGAAAATTTTTCAAAAATGTTACATGTAGTTGCTCCAACATGGAGCTCCACACCAGCCACATTCAAAATTACCGACCTAGGCGATAGTAGCCTACCTCCAGAAGGACCTCAAAAAATAACTCTGAAGCCATAGCCACCGAGACACCGGCAGATGCAGCATGATACTTCACAGATGGCTTGGTGGATCCAAAACATCATACATCCGAGCGGCCTTCTACACACCCAAGGTCAGACCCTCTGAAATTTTTGAAAATTTTCGAAAATCTTCAAAATTTTCAAAAATTTTCCGAAAATTTTTCAAAATATTTCAAAACATTTCCCAAAATCTTTTTCAGAAAATTTTCCAAAATTTTCAAAAATTTTTCCAAAATTTTCCAAAATTTTTCAAAAATTTCAAAAATTTCAAAAATTTTCAGAAAATTTTCCAAACATTTTCCAAAATTTTCCAAAATTTTCAGAAAATTAAAACATTTCTAAAATTTTCAGAAAAATTTTCCAAAATTTTCTAAAATTGTTCACAATTTTCAAAAATGGTTACGTAGTTCCTCCACCATGGAGCTCTCCACCAGCCACATTCAAAATTACCGACCTAGGCGATAGTAAAGCCTACCTCCAGAAGGACCTCAAAAATAACTGGAAGCCATAGCCACCGAGACACCGGCAGATGCAGCATGATACTCACAGATGGCTCGGTGGATCCAAAACATCATACATCCGAGCGGCCTCTACAACCAGGTCAGACCTCTGAAAATTTTTGGAAAATTTTCGAAATTTTCAAAATTTCAAAAATTTTCAAAATTTTCAAAATTTTTCTAAAATTTTCAAAATTTTTTCAAAATTATCCGAAAATTTTTCAGAAATTTTCCAAAATTTTCCAAAATTTTCAGAAAATTTTCCAAAAATATTCCAAAATTTTTCAAAAATTCAATATTTCCCAAAATTTTCAGAAAATTTTCCAAAATTTTCCAAAATTTTACAAAATTTTTCAAAATGGTTACATAGTTCCTCCACCATGGAGCTCTACACCAGCCACATTCAAAATTACCGACCTAGGCGATAGTAAAGCCTACCTCCAGAAGGAGGACCTCAAAAAATAACTGGAAGCCATAGCCACCGAGACACCGGCAGATGCAGCATGATACTTCACAGATGGCTCGGTGGATCCAAAACATCATACATCCGAGCGGCCTTTCTAACCCAAGGTCAGACCCTCTGAAATTTTTTGAAAATTTTCGATTTCTCTGAAAATTTTCCGAAAATTTTTCAAAATATTTCAAAACATTTCCAAAAATTTTCAGAAAATTTTCCAACAATTTTCTAAAATTGTTCACAATTTTTCAAAAATGGTTACGTAGTTCCTCCACCATGGAGCTCTCCACCAGCCACATTCAAAATTACCGACCTAGGCGATAGTAAAGCCTACCTCCAGAAGGAGGACTCCAAAAAATAACTCTGGAAGCCATAGCCACCGAGACACCGGCAGATCCAGCCGTCTACATCGGTCAGACCCTCTGAAAATTTTCAAAAATTTTCGGAAAATTTTCAAAAATTTTCAAAACATTTTCAAAAATATTCCGAAAATTTTTCAAAATATTTCAAAACATTTCCCAAAATTTTCAGAAAATTTTCCAAAAAATTTCTAAAATTGTTCACAATTTTTCAAAAAATGGTTACGTAGTTCCTCCACCATGGAGTTCTCCACCAGCCACATTCAAAATTACCGACCTAGGCGATAGTAAAGCCTACCTCCAGAAGGAGGACCTCAAAAAAATAACTCTGGAAGTCATAGCCACCGAGACTCCGGCTGATGCAGCATCATACTTCACAGACGGCTCGGTGGATCCAAAACATCAAACATCCGGAGCGGCCTTCTACACTCGAGGTCAGCCCCTTTGAAAAATTTTTTGGAAAATTTTGGAGGTAAAATTTGAAAATTCTTCCAAAAATTTTCAAAAATGTCCTAAAATTATCAGAAAATTTTCAAAAATTTTTCAAAAATTTTCAAAAATTTTCCAAAAATTTTCAAAAATTTTCAAAAAAATTTCAAAAATTTTCCAAAAAATTTCAAAAATATTCAAAAATTATCCGAAAATTTTTCAGAAATTTTCCAAAAATTTTCCAAAAATTTCAAAAAATTTCACAAAATTTTCAGAAAATTTTCCAAAAATTTTCCAAAATTTTCCAAAATTTTTCAAAATATTTCAAAATATTTCCAAATTTTCGTAGAGTAAATTTGGTAATTTTCTAAAAATTGTTCATTAATTTCAAAATGGTTACGTAGTTCATGGAGCTCTCCACCGCCACATTCAAATTACCGACCTAGGCGATAGTAAAGCCTACGTCCAGAAGGAAGACCTCAAAAAAATAACTCTGGAAGCCATAGCCACCGAGACACCGGCAGATGCAGCATGATACTTCACAGATGGCTTGGTGGATCCAAAACATCATACATCCGGAGCGGCCTTCTACACCCAAGGTCAGACCCTCTGAAAATTTTTTGGAACATTTTCGAAAATCTTCAAAAATTTTCAAAAATTTTCGGAAAATTTTCAAAAATTTTCGGAAAATTTTCAAAAATTTTCAAAAAATTTTCAAAAATTTTCCGAAAATTTTTCAAAATATTTCAAAACATTTCCAAAAATTTTCAGAAAATTTTCCAAAAATTTTCTAAAATTGTTCAAAAATTTTCAGAAAATTTTCCAAAAATTTTCTAAAATTGTTCAAAAATTTTCAGAAAATTTTCCAAAAATTTTCTAAAATTGTTCACAATTTTTCAAAAAATGGTTACGTAGTTCCTCCACCATGGAGCTCTCCACCAGCCACATTCAAAATTACCGACCTAGGCGATAGTATAGCCTACCTCCAGAAGGAGGACCTCAAAAAAATAACTCTGGAAGTCATAGCCACCGAGACTCCGGCTAATGCAGCATCATACTTCACAGACGGCTCGGTGGATCCAAAACATCAAACATCCGGAGCGGCCTTCTACACTCGAGGTCAACCCCTCTGAAAAATTTTCAAAAAATGTCCCAAAATTATCAGAAAATTTTCAACAATTTTCCAAAAAATTTCAAAAATTTTCCAAGAATTTTCAAAATTTTTCAAAAATTTTCAAAATTTTTCCGAAAAATTTCAGAGATTTTCCAAAAATTTTCCCAAATTTTTCAAAAATTTCAAAATATTTCACAACATTTTCAGAAAATTTTCCAAAAATTTTCCAAAATTTTCCAAAAATTTTCCAAAATTTTCCAAAATTTTTCAAAATATTTCAAAACATTTCCCAAAATTTTTGAAAATTTTCCAAAGATTTTCCAAAAATGTCCCAAAATTATCAGAAAATTTTCAAAATTTTTCCAAAAAATTTCAAAAATTTTCCGAAAATTTTCAAAATTTTTCAAAAATTTTCAAAAATTTTCAAAAATTTTCAAAAAATGGTTACGTAGTTCCACCATGGAGCTCACCAGCCACATTCAAAATTACCGACCTAGGCGATAGTAAAGCCTACCTCCAGAAGGACCTCAAAAATAAAAGCCATAGCCACCGAGACACCGGCAGATGCAGCATGATACTTCACAGATGGCTCGGTGGATCCAAAACATCATACATCCGAGCGGCCTTTACACCCAAAATTTCAAAATTTTCCAAATTTTCAAAAATTTTCAAAATTTTCAAAATTTTCCAAAAATTTTTTCAAAAAATTCAAAATATTTCCCAAAATTTTCAGAAAATTTTCAAAAAATGGTTACGTAGTTGCTCCACCATGGAGCCTCTACACCAGCCACATTCAAAATTACCGACCTAGGCGATAGTAAAGCCTACCTCCAGAAAGACCTCAAAAAATAACTGGAAGCCATAGCCACCGAGACACCGGCAGATGCAGCATGATACTTCACAGATGGCTTGCTGGATCCAAAACATCATACATCCGGAGCGGCCTTCTACACCCAAGGTCAGACCCTCTGAAAAATTTTCAAAATTTTCGGAAAATTTTCAAAAATTTTCAAAATATTTTCAAAAAATTTCCGAAAATTTTTCCAAAAATTTTCAAAAGTTTTCAAAATTTATCCGAAAATTTTTCAGAAATTTTCCAAAAATTTTCCAAAATTTTCCAAAATTTTCCAAAATTTTCAGAAAATTTTCCAAAAATTTTCCAAAAATTTTCCAAAATTTTCAGAAAATTTTCCAAAAATTTTAAACATTTCCCAAAATTTTCAGAAAATTTTCCAAAATTTTTCTCAAATTTTGAAAATTTCAAAAATTTCACAATATTTTCAGAAAATTTTCCAAAATTTTCCAAAAATTTTCCAAAATTTTCCAAAATTTTCCAAAATTTTCTAAAATTGTTCACAATTTTTCAAAAATGGTTACGTAGTTCCTCCACCATGGAGCTTCCACCAGCCACATTCAAAACTACCGACCTAGGCGATAGTAAAGCCTACCTCCAGAAGGACCTCAAAAATAAAAAGCCATAGCCACCGAGACACCGGCAGATGCAGCATGATACTTCACAGATGGCTCGGTGGATCCAAAACATCATACATCCGAGCGGCCTTCTACACCCAAAATTTTCAAAAATTTTCAAAATATTTCACAATTTTCAGAAAATTTTCAAAATATTTCAAAAAACATTTCTCTGAAAAATTTTCAGAAAATTTTCCAAAATTTTCTAAAAATTGTTCACAATTTTTCAAAAAATGGTTACGTAGTTCTCCGCCATGGAGCCTCCACCAGCCACATTCAAAATTACCGACCTAGGCGATAGTAAAGCCTACCTCCAGAAGGAGGACCTCAAAAAAATAACTCTGGAAGCCATAGCCACCGAGACACCGGCAGATACAGCATGATACTCACAGATGGCTCGGTGGATCCAAAACATCATACATCCGGAGCGGCCTTCTACACCCAAGGTCAGACCCTCTGAAAAATTTTCGGAAATTTTCGGAAATTTTTCAAAAATTTTCCAAAAATTATCAAAAATTTTCCAAAAAATTTCAAAAATATTCAAAAATTACCCGAAAAATTTTCAGAAATTTTCCAAAAATTTTCCAAAAATTTCAAAAAATTTCACAAAATTTTCAGAAAATTTTCCAAAAATTTTCCAAAATTTTCCAAAATTTTTCAAAATATTTTAAAACATTTCCCAAAATTTTCAGAAAATTTTCAAAATTTTTCCCAAAATTTTCAAATTTTTTCAAAAAAATTTCAAAAATTTTCAAAAATTTTCAGAAATTTCCAAAAATTTTCAAAAATTTTTCAAAAATTTCAAAATATTTCACAATTTTCAGAAAATTTTTCAAAATATTTCAAAACATTTCCCAAAATTTTCCAAAAATTTTCCAAAAATTTTCTTAAATTGTTTACAATTTTTCAAAAAATGGTTACGTAGTTCCTCCACCATGGAGCTCTCCACCAGCCACATTCAAAGTTACCGACCTAGGCGATAGTAAAGCCTACCTCCAGAAGGAGCACCTCAAAAAAATAACGAAGCCATAGCCACCGGCAGATGCAGCATGATACTTAACAGATGGCTTGTTGGATCCAAAACATCATACATTCGGAGCGGCCTTATACACCCAAGGTCAGACCCTCTGAAAATTTTTTGGAAAATTTTCGAAAATCTTCAAAAATTTTCCAAAAATTTTCAAAAATATTCAAAAATTATCCGAAAAATTTTCAGAAATTTTCCAAAAATTTTCCAAAATTTTTCAAAATGGTTACGTAGTTCCTCCACCATGGAGCTCTCCACCAGCCACATTCAAAATTACCGACCTAGGCGATAGTAAGCCTACCTCCAGAAGGAGGACCTCAAAAAATAACTCTGGAAGCCGTAGCCACCGAGACACCGGCAGATGCAGCCGTCTACACCAGGTCAGACCTCTGAAAATTTTTAAAATTTTCGAAAAATTTCAGAAATTTTCCAAACATTTTCCAAAATTTTTCAAAATATTTCAAAACATTTCCCAAAATTTTCAGATAATTTTCCAAAAATTTGTTTAAATTGTTCACAATTTTTCAAAAATGGTTACGTAGTTCCTCACCATGGAGCCTCCACCAGCCACATTCAAAATTACCGACCTAGGCGATAGTAAAGCCTACCTCCAGAAGGAGGACCTCAAAAATAACTCTGGAAGCCATAGCCACCGAGACACCGGCAGATGCAGCATGATACTTCACAGATCGCTCGGTGGATCCAAAACATCATACATCCGGAGCGGCCTTCTACACCCAAGGTCAGACCCTCTGAAAATTTTGAAAATTTCGAAAATCTTCAAAATTTTCAAAATTTCGAAAATTTTCAAAATTTTCAAAATATTTTCAATACTCAAAATTTTTCTAAAAATTTTCATAATTTTTCAAAATTTATCCGAAAATTTTCAGAAATTTTCCAAAATTTTCCAAAATTTTCCAAAATTTTCAAAATTTTTGGAAAATTTTCCAAAATTTTCCAAAATTTTCCAAAATTTTCCAAAATTAAATTTCAAAATTTTCCGAAAATTTTCTTAAAATTTTTCCGAAAATTTTTCTAAAATTTTCAAAATTTTTCAAAAATTATCCGAAAATTTTTCAGAAATTTTCCAAAATTTTCCAAAATTTTCAGAAAATTTTCCAAAATATTCCAAAATTTTTCAAAAATTCAAATATTTCCCAAAATTTTCAGAAAATTTTCCAAAATTTTCCAAAATTTTCCAAAATTTTTCAAAAATGGTTACATAGTTCCTCCACCATGGAGCTCTACACCAGCCATATCCAAAATTACCGACCTAGGCGATAGTAAAGCCTACCCAGAAGGACCTCAAAAATAACGAAGCCATAGCCACCGAGACACCGGCAGATGCAGCATGATACTTCAGATGGCTCGGTGGATCCAAACATCATACATCCGGAGCGGCCTTCTACACCCAAAATTTTCTCAAAAATTTTCCTAAAAATTTTCAAAATTCCAAAAATTTTCCAAAATTTTCAAGAATATTCAAAATTATCCGAAAATTTTTCAGAAATTTTCCAAAATTTTCCAAAATTTCAGAAAATTTTCCAAAAATATTCCAAAATTTTTCAAAAATTCAAAATATTTCCCAAAATTTTCAGAAAATTTGTCAAAATGGTTACGTAGTTGCTCCACCATGGAGCTCTACACCAGCCACATTCAAAATTACCGACCTAGGCGATAGTAAAGCCTACCTCCAGAAGGACCTCAAAAATAACTCTGGAAGCCATAGCCACGAGACACCGGCAGATGCAGCATGATACTTCACAGATGGCTTGGTGGATCCAAAACATCATACATCCGGAGCGGCCTTCTACACCGAGTCAGATCTCTCTGAAAAATTTTTGGAAAATTTTCGAAAATCTTCAAAAATTTTCAAAATTTTCCGAAAATTTTTTCAGAAATTTTCCAAAAATTTTCCCAAATTTTTCAAAAATCTCAAAATATTTCACAAAATTTTCAGAAAATTTTCCAAAAATTTTCCAAATTTCAGAAAAATTTTCCAAAAAT
>NW_024717481.1:65000-80662 GCF_018991925.1 Homarus americanus | reverse complement strand
ATCAAATACTTTACGTTTCGGTGCAGTATTGCTATAAGTAAATTTGCTGATAACACTAAAATAGGGCGTGAAATTAAAATCTGAGGACTCGAGAGCAAAACTACAGGAAGATCTGAAACAAATTTTGAAATGGTAGATGAAATTCAATGTGGACAAATGTAAAAATTACTCAGTATAGGAGATGTGAAACAGGAGCCAAAGATGCCAGATAAACAATGTTGCATTGTGAAATCCGACTGAGAGAAATATTTAGGAGTAATGATAAGTAGGAATCTTAAGCCAAGTAAACAATGTGTGTTTATGCTAGTAACAATGATAATATAGTACTTTGGTTCGCCTGAAAGTGTTAATTACAAGACCATGAGGTCATCTTAAAATTATATCTTTAAGCATGAGACCTCACCTGGATTGCAGCACTTCAGTTCTGGTCACTTATTACAAAATGGATGTAGAATACTTGGAAAGAATCCAGAGGAGAATGACAAAGACTAATCCACGGGCATTAGGAACCTTGGTACAGAGGCAGGTTAAGAGCATTTTAATTTGCCACTCGAGAACGCCAGAGCCAGGGCGACATGATGAGGTGTATAAACGGAAGTCAGGGGCTAAACAAAGGGGTCATTACAAAGGTACTTAAACTATCCAACTAAGAACTGAACTCGTAACAATAGTTTTAAATTAGACAAAATTTGGAATTTAGGTGCAGGAAATAGGTAAACACTGGTTTGGAAACAGAGTAGTGAGATGAATGGAACAAATTACCAAATATCAATAACTCGAATACTCTGAATGGCTTCAACATAGGTTGGATGTATGAGGCAATGGGGGTTGGGTGTAAGGGGGACTGCGAAATTATGGTCAATAGATGGCTGCGGTTTCCATCGTTTCTTGTGTTTCTCAAATGTTCTTATGACATGACAACATGACATGAGGCGTGCAACTGGACGGCATTAACACAATCTGACATGAGGGCTGGCTCATTGAGGCATGGGCAGCCGGCGGTATGTTGGGGAGAATGAGACCTGAGCAGATACCAGCTGAGATGGGCTGACATGACAGGGACTGGCTGTGTGGGCCTGTCCTGACGGTATGGCCTGGCCTGAACGTAGATCGTGTGCTCAAGACCAGTTTTTGCTGGATTTGTGGTGAGAACTCAAGTACTGTGCATTTGCTGCTGCGAGAGTTGGAAATGTCCTTGCAGAATTCCAGACCTCCTCTTTGAAAAAAATCCTATAATCCTCTTCATCTGAAATATAAAACATAACCTTAAGTAAGAGTAATGATGTGGTATGGTAGCAAGACACAGCATCGTTCGGTGGGCAAACCAAAGTGTGTTATTGTTATCGGTTTCACAATGACCTTTTTTGGGTTTGTGTGGATATTTTGACTCTCGTAAAAAAAAGATGAAAGCTTGTTTAATGTAGAGTCATTAAGGGGAAGCAAGTTAGAGAGTTTGGAAGGCGCGCAGAAAGGAAACCGTCAATAAAGTTCCGCACTCTCTTCCTCTCTGTGTTCGTGAATATCGTATGAAAGTCAAACCTTATTAAATGACTTTCTCTAATTCTCTCTTTTTTCTTCTTTCTCGTCTTATTTGAAGTTTCTCTCTCTCTCTCTCTCTCTCTCTCTCTCTCTCTCTCTCTCTCTCTCTCTCCCTTGGGCGTAAGTGTGAAGACCTCGGCTCACTTGCCTGCACTAGTTATAGCCTTCTCTTGAGGAAAGGTTCGGTAAGGGGAGTGGAGGGGGGTGATATATGTGTCAAGTGGTGACGAGGGACTGTGTATATAGGTGGGAGTATATGCAGGTGGCAAGTGGTATGTAGGTGGGAAGTGCTTTATGTGGGAGGGTGTTATGTATGTGGGAGTGCTGTGGGTGGGGAGTGTTATGTAGATGGAGGTGTTGTGTGGGTGGGGGTTGTTGTATGTGGGTGGAAGTGTTATGTGGGTGGGGAAGTACATGTGGGTGGGGGAGTGTTGTGGGTGGGAGGTGTTTAAGTGGGAAATGTTATGCTGGTGTGGTGCAGGTGTTGTGGGGTTTGGGAGTGTTGTGTGGGTGGGGAGTGTTATGTGGGTGGGAGTGTGGGTGGGTGGGGAGTGTTGTGTGGGTGGGAGTGTGTGTGGGTGGGGTGTTGTGTGTGGGTGGTGTTATGTGGGTGGGAAGTGGTATATGGGTGGGATGTGTTATGTAGGTGGGGAAGTGTTTGTGGGTGGGAGTAGGTATGTGCGTGGGTGGGAGTATTGTGTAAGTGGGGTGTGTATGTGGGTGGGAGGTATTATGTGGGTGTGTGTGGGTGGGGAGTGTGTGTGGGTGGGGTGTTGTGTGGGTGGGGAAGTGTTGTGTGGGTGGGAAGTGTTATGTGGGTGGGGGTGTTTGTGGGTGGGGGTGGTTTGAGTGGGGTGTTGTTGGGAGGTGTTTGTGGGTGGGGAAGTGTTGTGGGTGGGGTGTGGGTAGGTGGGGTGTGTTGTGGGTGGGAAGTGTGTGTGTGGTGGGAAGTGTTTGTGGGTGGGAGGTGTTATGTGGGTGGAGTGGTATATGGGTGGGATGTGTTGTGTGGTGGGAGTGTGTGTGTGGGTGGGAAGTGAGTATGTACGTGGGTGGGAGTGTGTGTGGGGGTGTTGTATGTGGGTGGGAAGTATTATGTGGGTGGAGAGTGTGTGTGGGTGGGGAGTATTATGTGGGTGGGATGTGTTGTGTGGGGTGGGAAGTGTTATGTGGGTGGGGAGTGTTATGTGGGTGGGAGTGTTATGTGGGTGGGGGAGTGGTATATGTGGTGGGATGTGTTGTGTGTGTGGGAAGTGTTGTGTGGTGGGAAGTGGTGTGTGGGTGGGAGGTGTGTTGTGGGTGGGGAGTGGTGTTGGGTGGGATGTGTTGTGTGGGTGGAGTGGTATGTGGGTGGGATGTGTTATGTGGTGGGAAGTGTTGTGTGGGTGGGAATGTATGTGTATGGGTGGAAGTGTGTGGGTGTGGAGTGGGGTGTTGTGTGGGTGGGGAGGTTATAGCATGTGGGTGGGTGTTATGTGGGGGGGAGTGTGTTGTGTGGGTGGGGGTGTTGTGTGGGGTGGGGTTGGTGTTGTGTGGGTGGGGGTGTTGTGTGGGTGGGAGGTCGTGTGTGGATGGGAAGTGTGAGTGTGGGTGTGAAGTGTTGTGTGGGTGGAAGTGTTGTGTGGTGGGGAGTGTTGTGAGGGTGTGTTGTGTGGGTGGGGAGTGTTGTGAGGTGGGGAGTGTGTGTGTAGGGGGGGAGTATGTGGGTGGGAGTGTTATGTAGGTGGGGAAGGTTAGGGAGGACAGGTGTTATGTGGGTGGGGAGTGTTGGGGAGGGTGGGTGTTATGTGGTTGGGAGTGTTGTGTGGGGTGGTGAGTGTTGTGTGGGTGGGGGTGTTTTGGTGGGAGTGTTGTGTGGGTGGGGGTGTTGTGTGGGTGGGGTGTGTTGTGGGTGGGGGTGTTGTGTGGTGGGGGGTGGTGTGTGGGTGGGGTTTGGTGGGTGGGGGTGTGTGTGTGGGTGGGGTGTGTGGGTGGGGGTGTGTTGGGAGGAAGTGTGTGTGGGAGGTGTTATGTGGGTGGGGGTGTTGTAGGTGGGAGAGGTTAGAGGACTGGGGTGTTGTGGGTGGGGAGTGTTGGGAGGAGGGGTGTTGTGTGGGTGGGGAGTGTTGTGTGGGTGGGGGGGTGTTGTGGAGGTGGTGAGTGTTGTGTGGGTGGGGGTGTGTTATGTAGGTGGAGTGTGTTGTGTGGGTGGGGATTGTGTGGAGGTGGGGAGTGTTGGGGAGGAGGTGTTGTGTGGGTGGGGAGTGTTTGTGGGTGGGGGGTGTTATGTGGGTGGGGGGTGTTGTGTTGGTGGGTGTGTGGGGTGGGGGTGTGTTAGGGAGTGGTATTGTGTGGGTAGAGTGTTGTGTAGATGGGGAGTGTTGTGTGGGTGGGGTGTTGTGTGGGTGGGGGTATTGTGTAGGTGGGGAGTGTTGGGGAGGAGGTGTGTGGGTGGGAGTGTTGTGTGTGTGGGGTGTTGTGTTGGTGGGGGTGTTGTGTGGGTGGGGGTGTGTTGGGATGTGGGTGGAGGGGTGTTGTGTTGGTGGGGTGTGGGGGTGGGGTGTGTTGGGGAGGGAAGTGTTGTGTGGGTGGGGAGTGTTATGTGTGGGTGGGGTGTTATGCTGGTGGAGGTGTGTATGAGGTGGGGAGGTTTGTGTGTGTGGGGGTTTGAAGGTGGGGTGTTATGTGGGTGGGGGGTGTTGTGTTGGTGGAGTGATGGTGGTGGGGGAGTGTTGGGGAGGGAGTGGTTTGTGGGTGGGGAGTGTTGTGTAGGTGGGGGTGTTGTGTGGGTGGGGGTGTGGGTGGGGAGGTGGTGTGTTGGTGGGGGGTGTTGTGAGGTGGGGGTGTTGTGTTGGTGGGGTGTGTTGTGTGGGTGGGGTGTTGTGGGTGGGGAGTGTTTGTGGGTGGGGGTGTTATGTTGGTGGGGAGTGTTGTGAAGGTGGGGAGTGTTGTGTTGGTGGGAGTGTTATGAAGGTGGGGAGTGTTGTTATGTATGTGGGGTGTGGAGTGGGGTGTGTGGGTGGGGAGTGTTGGGGAGGAGGGTGTGTATGTGGGTGGGAGTGTTGTGGGTGGGGAGTGTTGTGTGGGTGGGGAGTGTTGTGTGTGGGGTGGGGGTGTTGTGGGTGGGGGTGTTTGTGGGTGGGGTGTGTGGGTGGGGTGTTGTGTGGGTGGGGTGTTGTGTGGGTGGAGTGTTTGTGGGTGGGGGAGTGTTGTGTGTGGGTGGGGGTGTTATGTAGGTGGGGTGTTATGTAGGTGGGGGAGTGTTGTGAAGGTGGGGAGGTGTGTTGTGTGGGTGGGGAGTGTTTGTGGGTGGGTGTTATGAAGTTGGGAGTGTTATGTAGGTGGGGAGTGTGTTTGTGGTGGTGGTGGAGTGTTTATGTGGGTGGGGAGTGTTGTGTGGGTGGGGGGTGTTGTGGGGTGGGGTGTTGTGGTGGGAGTCTTGTGAGAGGTGGGGA
Organism: Homarus americanus; assembly: GCF_018991925.1. Classification (NCBI taxonomy): domain Eukaryota; kingdom Metazoa; phylum Arthropoda; class Malacostraca; order Decapoda; family Nephropidae; genus Homarus; species Homarus americanus. The sequence goes on along the minus strand of NW_024717481.1, from coordinate 75,689 downwards.
GTCTTATGTGGGTGGGGAGTGTTGTATGTGGTGGGAGTGTTATGTGGGTGGGGGAGTGTTATGTGTGGGGGGTGTGTTGTGTGGGTGGGGAGTGTTGGGGTGGGAGATTGTGTTGGTGGGGGAGTGTTTATGGGTGGGGAGTGTTGTGTGGGTGGGGGAGTGTTATATGGTGGGGGTGTTGTGGGTGGGGGGGTGTTGTGTGGTGGGGAGTGTTGTGTTGGTGGGGGGTGTGTTGTGGTGGTGGGTGGTGTTATGTAGGTGGGGGGTGTTATGTAGGTGGGGGTGTTGTACAGGTGGGGAGTGTTATGTGGTGGGAGGTGTGTTGTAGTGGGTGGGGAGTGTGTGTGTGGAGTTGGGTGGGTGTGGTGGGAGGTGTGTGTGTGTGGGGGGTGGAGTGTGTTGGGTGGGAAGTGTGTGTGTGGAGGTGGGTAGGGTGTGTGGGGTGGGAAGTGTGTGTGGGGGTGGGTAGGTGTGTGGGTGGGAGTGTGTGTGTGTGTGGGGGGAGTGGGTGTGTGGTGGGGAGGGTGTGTGTGGGGGTGGAGTAAGGTGTGGGTGGGGAGGTGTGTGTGTGTGGGGGGAGTGGGGTGGTTGGGTGGGAGGTGTGTGTGTGGGGGTGGGTGGGTGTGTGGGTGGGGAGTGTGTGTGTGTGGGGGGGTGGGGTGTGTGTGTGGGGAGGTGTGTGTGTGGGGGTGGGTAGGTGTGTGGGTTGGAGGTGTGTGTGTGGGGTGGGTGGGGTGTGTGGGTAGGAAGTGTGGGCACAAATATAGAGCAGGTTGATTCATATGGGTTCACCACTATCCAGGATGAGGCATAAGGTGACTTAGTGTTTCTAGAATATAGTTAAGGGTCATATGGTTATACTGATGAAGCTGTTTGACCAGGTGTGACAGTGCTGGACAGGTGGTTATGGAGGTACTTGACACTGTGTTTAGTTAAGTAGTCTTTGTGTGAACTAAGGTACAATACAATACTTTCAGTCACCTATGATGTATTGTGTTGTGTGTGTGTGTGTGTGTGTGTGTGTGTGTGTGTGTGTGTGTGTGTGGGTGTGTGAGTGTTAGAATAATGCAAGTAGGTGAAATGTGGTGGGGAGGCCGTAGACTTTTTCATTGCCAGGTCAGAGGATAAACTTTAATATTTTTCACGTATGTATATGTGTATGTATGTATGTGTGTGTATGTATGTATGTATGTATGTATGTATGTGTGTGTGTGTGTATTATCAGTATTTTTATTTGTATATAACCCTCTAAAGAATTATATCATTTCATTCATCATAGGAAAAAATACCTAATATTTATTTGTAACCCTTTACACAAGAATTTTAATATCAAGTCTGGTCGCTGTTAAGTCGTAGTAAGGGCTATTGTTTACTATGGCCCAGGGTCAATCACCTCTCAATGGAAGGTCACAGCTGTTATGGATATTTCTGTACATAAGGTGATCATTATCGCTGAAGTGAGTGTTATTCCATACACGAATGGGGTCTATAATAGCACCGAGGACCATTAAGACTGGGGCCTATTTGGACTGAGGACCATGAAGACTGAGGCCTGTAGGACTGAGGACCATTAAGACTGGGGCCTATTGGGACTGAGGACCATTAAGACTGGGGCCTATGGCACCGGGACCATTAAGACTGGGGCCTGTTGGACTGAGACCATGAAGACTGAGGCCTGTTGGGCTGAGGACCATTAAGACTGGGGCCTATTGGGACTGAGGACCATTAAGACTGGGGCCTCTTGGGACTGAGGACCACTGAAGACTGGGGCCTCTTGGGACTGAGGACCATGAAGACTGGGGCCTGTGGGGACTGAGGGACCATTAAGACTGGGGCCTGTGGACTGAGGGGATAGTTCAGGGCCTATTGGGACTGGGGACCATTGAAAGACTGGGGCCTCTTGGGACTGAGGGACCATGAAGACTGGGGCCTATTGGGACTGAGGACAAGACTGGGGCTGTGGGACGGAGGACCATGAAGACTGGGGCCTCTTGGGACTGGGGACCATTGAGACTGGGGCCTATGGGACTGGGGACCATGAGACTGGGGCCTATGGGACGGAGGACCATGAGACTGGGGCCTCAGGACTGAGGACCATGAGACTGGGGCTGTGGGATGGAGGACCATGAAGACTGGGGCCCTTGGGACGGAGGACCATTAAGACTGGGGCCCTCTTGGGACTGAGGACCATGAACTGGGGCCTATTGGGACGGAGGACCATAAGGGCCTATGGGACTGGGACCATGAAGACTGGGGCCTCTTGGGACTGGGGACCATGAAGACTGGGGCCTGTGGGACGGGGACCATGAGACTGGGGCTATGGCACCGGGACCAGTGGACTGGGGCCTGTGTGGGACTGAGGACCATTAAGACTGAGGCCTCATGGGACTGAGGGACCATGAAGACTGGGGCCTGTGGGACTGGGGACCATTAAGACTGCGGCCTTGTGGACTGAGGACCATTAGACTGCGGCCTATGGGACTGAGGATAAGACTGGGGCCTTGGGACTGGGGACCATGAGACTGCGGCCTATGGACTGGGGACCATAAGACTGCGGCCTATTGGACTGGGGACCATTAAGACTGGGGCCTCTTGGGACTGAGACCATGAAGACTGGGGCTAGGACGGAGGACCATGAAGACTGGGGCCTATTGGGACGGAGGACCATGAGACTGGGGCCTATGGGACGGAGGACCATGAAGACTGGGCCTATGGGACTGGGGACCATTGGGACTGGGGCCTGTGTTGGGGGCCATGAGGACTGGGGCCTATGGGACTGAGGACCATGAAGACTGGGGCCTGTGGGACTGGAGCACCATGAGGCTGGGGCCTGTGGGACGGAGGGACCATTAAGACTGGGGCCTGTGGGACTGGGGACCATGAAGACTGGGGCCTGTTGGGACTGAGGACCATGAGAGACTGGGGCTCTTGGGACTGGGGACCATGAAGACTGGGGCCTCTTGGGACTGAGGACCATTAAGACTGGGGCCTGGGACGGGGACCATGAAGCTGGGGCCTGTGGGACGGAGGACCATTAAGACTGGGGCCTATTGGGACTGAGGACCATGAAGACTGGGGCCTGTGGGACGGAGGACCATTAAGACTGGGGACCTATTGGGACGGAGGACATGAAAACTGGGGCCTCTTGGGACTGAGGACCATGAAGACTGGGGCCTGTGGGACGGAGGACCATTAAGACTGGGGCCTATTGGGACGGAGGACCATGAAGACTGGGGCAGGACTGAGGACCATGAAGACTGGGGCCTCTTGGGACTGAGGGACCATGAAGACTGGGGCCTCTGGGACTGGGGACTGATGAGACTGGGGCCTCTTGGGACTGGGGACTGTGAAGACTGGGGCCTTGTGGGACTGGGGACCATAGACTGGGGCTGTTGGACGGACCGTGGGACTGGGGCCTGTGGGACTGAGGACCGTGGAACTGGGGCCTCTTGGGACTGAGGACCATTAAGACTGGGGCCTATGGGACTGAGGACCATTAAGACTGGGGGGCCTGTGGGACGGAGGACCATTAAGACTGGGGCCTATTGGGACTGAGGACCATTAAGACTGGGGCCTCTTGGACTGAGGACCTGATGACTGGGGCCTCTTGGGACTGGGGACCATGAAGACTGGGGTCTTGGGACGGGGACCATGAAGACTGGGGCCTCTTGGGACTGAGGGACCATGAGACTGGGGCCCCTTGGGACTGGGGACCATGAAGACTGGGGCCCAATGGCACCGAGGACCAAGACTGGGGCCTTTTGGGACTGAGGACCATTAAGACTGGGGCCTATTGGGACGGAGGACCATGAAGACTGGGGCCTGTGGGACTGGGGACATTAAGACTGGGGCCTATTGGGACGGAGGACCATGAAGACTGGGGCCTCTTAGGACTGAGGACCATGAAGACTGGGGCCTATTATGGGACAGGACCATGAAGACTGGGGCCTCTTGGGACGGAGGACCATTAAGACTGGGGCCTCTTGGGACTGAGGACCATGAAGACTGGGGCCTGTGGGACGGAGGACCATGAAGACTGGGGCCTATGGGACTGAGATCAGAAGACTGGGGCCTCTTGGACTGAGACCATGAGACTGGGGCCTGTGGGACGGAGGACCATGAAGAGCTGAGGCCTCTTGGGACTGAGGACCATGAGAGACTGGGGCCTGTGGGAAGGAGGACCATGAAGACTGGGCCTGTGGGACCAGGGACCATTAAGACGGGGGCCTGTGGGACGGGACCATTAAGACTGGGGCCTCTTGGGACTGAGGACCATGAAGACTGGGGCCTCTTGGGACTGAGGACCATGAGAAGACTGGGGCCTGTGGGACTGAGGACCATTAAGACTGCAGCCTGTTGGGACTGAGGACCATAAAACTGCGGCCTATTGGGACTGAGGACCATTAAGACTGGGGCCTGTGGGACTGAGGACCATTAAGACTGGGGCCTCCTTGGGACGGAGGACCATTAAGACTGGGGCCTGTGGGATGAGGGACCATGAAAACTGAGGCCTCTTGGGATGAGGACCATTAAGACTGGGGCCTATGGGACGGAGGACCATTAAGACTGGGGCCTATGGGACGGAGGACCATGAAAACTGAGGCCTCTTGGGACTGAGGGACCATTAAGACTGGGGCCTATGGGACTGGGGACCATTAAGACTGGGGCCTGTTGGGACTGAGGACCATTAAGACTGGGGCCTCTTGGGACTGAGGACCATGAAGACTGGGGCCTATGGGACTGAGGACCATTAAGACTGGGGCCTATTAGGACGGAGGACCATGAAGACTGGGGCCTCTTAGGACTGAGGGACCATTAAGACTGGGGCCTATTGGGACTGAGGACCATTAAGACTGGGGCCTATTGGGATGGAGGACCATGAAGACTGGGGCCTCTTGGGACGGAGGACCATTAAGACTGGGGCCTCTTGGGACTGAGGGCCATGAAGACTGGGGCCTGTGGGACGGAGGAGGCCATGAGGACTGGGGCCTGTTGGGACTGAGGACCATGAGACTGGGGCCTCTTGGGACTGGGGACCATGAGGCTGGGGCCTATGGGACAGGGGACCATGAAGACTGGGGCCTATTAGCACTGGGGACCATTAAGACTGGGGCCTATGGGACTGAGGACCATTAATTTGAGCTCTTGGGACTGAGGACCATGAAGACTGGGGCCTATGGGACTGAGGACCATTAAGACTGGGGCCTGTGGGACTGAGGGACCATGTAAGACTGCGGCCCTGTGGGACTGAGGACCATTAAGACTGGGGCCTGTGGGACTGGGACCATGAGAGACTGGGGCCTGTTGGGACTGGGGACCATGAGACTGCGGCCTGTGGGACTGAGGGACCATTAGGACTGGGGCCTCTTGGGACTGAGGGACCATGAGACTGGGGCCTGTGGGACGGAGGACCAGTGAAGACTGGGGCCTATGGGACGGGAGGACCATGAAGACTGGGGCCTATGGGACTGGGGACCATGGACTGGGGCCCTGTGGGACTGAGGACCATGAGACTGGGGCCTGTGGGACTGGGGACCATGAGACTGGGGCCTGTGGGACTGAGGACCATTAAGACTGGGGCCTGTGGGACGGAGGACCATTAAGACTGGGGCCTATGGGACTGAGGACCATGAAGACTGGGGCCTGTGGGACTGAGGCCATGAAGACTGGGGCCTCTTGGGACTGAGGACCATTAGAGACTGGGGCCTTTGGGACTGGGGACCACGTAGACTGGGGCCTGTTGGGACGGAGGACCATTAAGACTGGGGCCTGTGGGACGGGACCATTGAGCTGGGGCCTATGGGACTGAGGGACCATGAAGACTGGGGCCTGTGGGACGGAGGACCATTGGGAACTGGGGCCTGTGGGACGGAGGACCATGAAAGACTGGGGCCTATTGGGACTGAGGGACCATGAACTGGGGCCTGTGGGACGGAGGGACCATGAGACTGGGGCCTATGGGACGGAGGACATGAGACCTAGGGCCTCTTAGACTGAGACCATGAGCTGGGGCCTCTTAGGACTGAGGACCATGAAGACTGGGGCATAGGGACTGAGGACAGATGAAGACTGGGGCCTCTTGGGACTGGGGACCATGAAGACTGGGGCCTGTGGGACTGAGGGACCACCTGGGGACTGGGGCCTGTGGGACGGAGGACCATTAAGACTGGGGCCTTGTGGGACTGAGGGACCATTGGACTGGGCCCTATTGGGACTGGGGACCGTGGACTGGGGCCTGTTGGACTGAGGGACCATTAGACTGGGGCCCATGTGGGACGGGACCATTAAGACTGGGGCCTATGGGACTGGGGACCATTAAGACTGGGGCCTCTTGGGACTGAGGGACCATGAAGACTGGGGCCTAGGACTGAGGACCATGAACTGGGACCTCTTGGGACTGAGGACCATGAAGACTGGGGCCTCTTGGGACTGGGACCATGAAGACTGGGGCCCCTGGGACTGAGACCATGAAGACTGGGGCCTGTGGGACTGAGGGACCATTAAGACTGGGGCCTATGGGACGGAGGACCGTTGGACTGGGCCTAGTGTGGGACTGGGACCATGAGACTGGGGCCTATTGGCACCGGGACCATTAAGACTGGGGCCTATGGGACTGAGGACCATTAAGACTGGGGCCCAGTGGGACGGAGGACCATGAAGACTGGGGCCCTATGGGACTGGGGACCATTAAGACTGGGGCCTGTGGGACGGAGGACCATGAGACTGGGGCCTCTTAGGACTGGGATCTGAAGACTGGGGCCTATTGGGACGGAGGACCATGAAGACTGGGGCCTCTGGACGGAGGACCATTGAACTGGGGCCTCTTGGGACTGAGGACCATGAAGACTGGGGCCTATTGGGACGGGGGCCATGAAGACTGGGGCCTATGGGACTGAGGACCATGAAGACTGGGGCCTCTTGGGACTGGGATGCATGAAGACTGGGAGCCCTGTGGGACTGGAGGACCATGAGACTGGGGCCTCTTGGGACTGGGGACCATGAAGCTGGGGCCTGTGGGACGGGAGGACCATGGAGACTGGGGACTATGGCACTGAGGGACCATTGACAGGGGCCCTTGGGACTGGGGACCATAGACTGGGGCCTCTTGGGACTGGGGACCATGAGACTGGGGCCTCTTGGGACTGAGGACCATAGACTGGGGCCTGTGGGACTGAGGACCATTAAGACTGGACCTGTGGGACGGGGACCATTAAAAACTGCGGCCTATGTGGGACTGAGGACCATTAGACTGGGGCCTATTGGGACTGAGGACCAAGACTGGGGCCTCTTGGGACGGAGGACCATTAAGACTGGGGCCTGTGGGACTGAGACCATAAGACTGGGGCCTCTTGGGACTGAGGACCATGAGACTGGGGCCTGTGGGACGGAGGACCATGAACACTGGGGCCTTTGGGACGGAGGACCATGAAACTGGGGCCTATTGGGACGGAGGACCATGAAGACTGGGGCCTATGGGACTGGGGACCATGAAGACTGGGGCCCTGTGGGACTGAGGGACCATTAAGACTGGGGCCTGTGGGACTGAGGAGACCATTAAGACTGGGGCCTAGTGGGACTGGGACCATTTAAGACTGGGGCCTATGGGACTGAGGGACCATGAAGACTGGGGACCTGTGGGACGGAGGACCATTAGACTGGGGCCTGTGGGATGAGGACCATTAAGACTGGGGCCTATGGGACTGAGGGACCATTAAGACTGGGGCCCAGTGGGACTGGGGACCATTGAGACTGGGGCCTGTGGGGATGGGGACCAGTGAGACTGGGGCCTGTGTGGGACTGGGGACCATTAAGACTGGGGCCTGTGGGGACTGGGGACCCATGAGACTGGGGCCTATTGGGATGGGAGGACCACGTGGGACTGGGGCCTGTGGGACGGAGGACCATGAGACTGGGGCCTGTGGGACGGGAGGACCATTGGACTGGGGCCTGGGACTGGGGACCATGGGGACTGGGGACCCTGTGGGACTGGGGACCATTGAGACTGGGGCCTGTGGGACTGGGACCATGGGGACTGGGGCCTTGTGGGACGGAGACCATTAGGCTGGGGCCTCATGGGACTGAGGGTGACTGGGAGCCTATTGGGACTGAGGCCATTAAGACTGGGGCCTGTGGGACTGGGGACCAATAAGACTGGGGCCTGTGGGACTGGGGACCATGAAGACTGGGGCCTGTGGGACTGGGGCCAATGAGACTGGGGCCTGTGGGACTGGGGACCATTGGACTGGGGCCTGTGGGACTGGGGACCATTGGGACTGGGACTGTGGGACTGGGGACCATTGGGACTGAGGGCCTGTGGGACTGGGGACCATTGGGACTGGGGCCTGTGGGACTGGGGACCATGGACTGGGGCCTATTGGGACGGGACCATGAGACTGGGGCCTCTTGGGACTGGGGGACCAGTGGACTGGGACTCTGGGACTGGAGGACCATGAGACTGGGGCCTCTTGGGACTGAGGACCATGGAACTGGGGCCTGTGGGACTGAGGACCATTAAGACTGGGGCCTGTGGGACGGAGGACCATTAAGACTGGGGCCTGTGGGACTGGGGACCATGGGACGGGCCCTGTGGGACTGAGGACCATGAAGGACTGGGGCCTGTGGGACTGGGGACCATGAGACTGGGGCCTGTGGGACTGGGGACCATTGAGACTGGGGCCTGTGGGACTGGGGACCATGGACTGGGCCTATGGACTGGGGACCATTAAGACTGGGGGCCTATGGGACTGGGGACCATAGACTGTTGGACGGAGGGACCGTGGGGAACTGGGGCCTGTGGGACTGGGGACCATGGGACTGGGGCCTGTGGGACTGGAGGACCATGAGACTGGGGCCTATTGGGACTGGGGACCATGAGAGACTGGGGCCTGTGTGGGACTGAGGACCCATTGAGACTGGGGCCTGTGGGACTGGGGACCATTAGGACTGGGGCCTATTGGGACTGAGACCTGCATTAGGACTGGGGCCTGTGGGACTGGGGACCATTAGGACTGGGGCCTGTGGGACTGGGGACAGAGACTGGGGACCTGTGGGACTGGGGACCATGGGACTGGGGCCCTGTGGGACTGGGGACCAGTTAGGACTGGGGCCTGTGGGACTGGGGACCACTGGGACTGGGGACCTTGGGACTGGGGACCAGTGGGACTGGGGCCTGTGGGACTGGGGACCATGAGGACTGGGGCCCTGTGGGACTGGGGACCATGGAGACTGGGGCCTGTGGGACTGGGGACCATGTGGGACCTGTGGGACTGGGGACCATGGGGACTGGGGCCTGTGGGACTGAGGGCCATTAAGACTGGGGCCTGTGGGACTGGGGACCGTGGGACTGGGGCCTGTGGGACTGGGGACCATGAAGACTGGGGCCTGTGGGACTGGGGACCATTGGGACTGGGGCCTGTGGGACTGAGGACCATTGGACTGGGGCCTATGGGACTGAGGGACCATTGGGACTGGGGCCTGTGGGACTGGGGACCATGAAGACTGGGGCCTGTGGGACTGGGGACCATTGAGACTGGGGCCTATTGGGACGGGACCATTGGGACTGGGGCCTACTGTGGGACTGGGGACCATTAGGACTGGGGCCTTTGGGACTGGGGACCATTGGGACTGGGGCCTGTGGGACTGGGGCCATTAGGACTGGGGCCTGTGGGACTGAGGGGACCATTGGGACTGGGGCCTGTGGGACTGGGGACCATTGGGACTGGGGCCCATTGGGACTGGGGACGTGCAAGACTGGGGCCTATTGGGACGGAGGACCGTGAGACTGGGGACCTGTGGGACTGGGGACCATTGGGCTGGGGCCTATTGGGACTGGGGACCATTGAGACTGGGGCCCATGTGGGACTGGGGACCATTGGGACTGGGGCCTGTGGGACTGGGGACCGTTGGGACTGGGGCCTGTGGGACTGGGGACCATTGGGACTGGGGCCTGTGGGACTGAGGACCATGTAGACTGGGGCCTGTGGGACTGAGGGGACCATTGGGACTGGGGCCTATTGGGACTGGGGACCAAGTGAAGACTGGGGCCTATTGGGACTGGGGACCATTGGGACTGGGGCCCTGTGGGACGGAGGACCAGTGGGACTGGGGCCTGTGGACTGGGGACCATTGGGCTGGGGACCCTGTGGGACTGGGGACCAAGTGGACTGGGGACCTGTTGGACGGAGGACCATTAAGACTGGGGCTATTGGGACTGGGGACCATGAACTGGGGCCTATTGGGACTGGGGACCATTGAGACTGGGCCTGTGGGATGAGGACCATTAAGACTGGGGCCTGTGGGACTGGGGACCATTGGGACTGGGGCCCATGGGACTGGGGTTTATGTGGGACTGGGGACCGTGGGACTGGGGACCGTGGGACTGGGGACCATTGGGACTGGGGACCGTGGGACTGGGGACCAATGGGACTGGGACAGGGACTGGGGACGTGGGACTGGGGACCGTGGGGACCGTGGGACCAATAACCGTCGGGACAACCTCATCTACGTCATCATTACGTAATCGGTAGATATATGGCATTCCCTCTCACCGTTTCTCTTCCTCTCCTCCTCACGCGTCCTCTCCCCTCTCACCGTTTCTCTTCCTTCTCACTCCTCAAGCGTCCCTCTCCCTCTCACCCCTTTCTTCCTTTGTCTCTCCTCTCACCCATCTTCTCTCACTTTGTCTCCTCT
>NW_024717481.1:35000-60000 GCF_018991925.1 Homarus americanus | reverse complement strand
GGAGGATTTAAATAAACTGCAGAAGTGGTCAGAAAATGGCAAATGAAATTCAACACCAGCAAGTGCAGCGTACTTATTATTGGAAGAACAAATACTGCCATTGTGTACAGCTTTAACAACATCACCCAGAAGTCGACTTGTGAAAGAGATTTAGGGGTACTTGTAAGCCCGGACCTACGGCCTAGAAAACAGTGCGTTAATGTTCGAAATAAGGCAAACAGAGTATTGGGTTTTATATCTAGAAGTGTAAGTAATAAGAGTGCTGAGGTCTTATTGCAACTATATCTTGCGCTAGTCAGGCCGCACCTCGATTATGCGGTTCAGTTCTGGTGCCCTTATTATAGAATGGATATCAATTCACTGGAGTCGGTGCAGCGAAGAATGACGAAAATGATTCCGGGACTTACAAACCTTCCATATCAAGATAGGTTAAAGAAACTAAACTTGCATTCCCTAGAAAGACGAAGAGTGCGGGGAGATATGATAGAAGTATTTAAGTGGGTGAGAGGAATCAATAAAGGCGATATAGATAAAGTTCTTATAATATCCGAGCAGGATAGGACTCGCAGCAACGGATTTAAGTTTGATAAGTTTAGGTTTAGGAGGGAGATAAGAAGAAACTGGTTCACAAATAGGGTGGTGGACGAGTGGAACAAGCTTAGGAACTTTGTAGTAAGTGCTGGAACGCTGGAAAGTTTCAAAACGAGGCAAGATAGATTCATGGATGATAGAGAGTGGTAGTAACTCTGGACAGGAGCTGCCATGCACAGGCCAACCGGCCTATTGCAGACTCCTTATTTTCTTATGTTCTTATGAGCAATAGGGGTTGGATGTAAATGGGACTGCCCAGTATGGGCCAATAGGCCCGCTGCAGTTTCCTCCATTCTTATATTCTTATGTATGTATGTATGTATGTATGTATGTATGTATGTATGTATGTATGTATATATATATGTATGTATGTATGTATGTATGTAGCGCTTCCTAATTAACCAAACACTAATAACTCAACTTCATCATTATTGTGAAAACTAATTACCGGTGGTTTTGAATGTTAATGGGTTGTTCTTAATGTCATTAGTTATGAGTGGTTAATGGTGGGTTATGGTGCATTAAACTCAGTCATCTGGTCATTAAAACACCATTAATAAACTCTAAAGGTGGAGCCAGGGGCTATAATCAGGCCATTAACTGACGGTGGTTATGGTGGTGGAGAACACGTTAAGTCAGGTCAGGTCTGGTTAGGTCAGGTTTAGATTAGGTAACTTCAGCTCAGAAAAGCAAAACGAAAACAAACAAATAAACACACAAATTCATAATAATTTAAGATTTATAATTATTGTTTGTCTTTGTGTTAAGAGAAAAGTCAAGCTAGAATTTTTTCCCATTGGGTTTAATGCTGTCACTTCCGCCCCTAAAACTTAAAACAGTGAAAAACAAAACAAAAATATCTGAGTTAATGTTCACCTCCTGCCAGTGAAATGAATCCGTGTTTTTTTGTTTGTATTTTCAAGTGGGATATTTCCTTTTAATTTGCCCTTTACAACGTTGATTTATGAATGGATGTTAGTGAATAGCGACGTTACTACTCATGTTTGTGTTTGGTTCATTATTATTGAGTGTGTGTGTGTGTGTGTGTGTGTGTGTGTGTGTGTGTGTGTGTGTGTGTGTGTGAGTGTGTGTGTGTGTGTGTTTAATACTGCACGGTCTAATTAGTTAATCATTACGTCATGTTTGCTCAGATTAATTCCCATTACTCAAAGGATTAATTACAGGTAATCTTAATCAAGGCCACAGTCCTCCTCCTAAATGGTACTTCGTCTTCAAGAGGCTCAAGACATTCTTAATTATCCTCTTCACTACCTACGTATTTATCTACCTGTGTATCTGTTTACCTGTCCTTCCCTTACATACGTAGAGCACACAATGAAGCCTTAATCTCCATATCTAAAAAGGACAGTTCTAATTGGTGGAGTTGCCAGCAGCATCACTGACGTAAAATATGTCTAATTGGTTTACCTTGTGTGACGTCATGACCCCTTTCTATCTCGCGTAAATTGAATCAGAATAAACCTTGAGTTAATTATAGTTTTTCAGAAGGTGTAAACCTATTAAAACTGTTTTTCTTGAATAGACGATGAGAAGACAAGTGAGTATCAGGGCAACAGATTTGATTTCTCCTAATGTGCAGCAGGACTTGGTAAAGCGAAATTCTGTCTCTGTCTCTTAAGTTTTCCTTCGTGAATGGATTTTTAACTCACAATTTCTATTCTCTGATCCTACGGTATTTTCTACGAGTAAATTTTATCCATTCACGTACTGTTATCCTCACACCGTAACTGAGTGGAAAAGTCCTGTTGTCTTAAACCAAAGGATTATGAAATTGAAATTCTTATCCAGTTAATGGAATAATCTTTTCTTGGTAAATGATTTCTCTACTTTATAACTTTCTCAATGGAACTCTAAACTTTCTATATTAAAATGTTTGTTCATTTTTTGTTGATGATAAATCACAATATTCATGAATCAAAATCGTTCGTATTGGTTAAGGTTACGTGAAAACATTTTAATTATGATAAATATTTTCGCTGCACTAAGACACAAACCTCTCCCCCCTGCGGCGACATCTTCTACACGGTCCTACTCTTGAAATAAAGTTTATACTTGAGGTATATAAGTCTCCTCATTACTGTCTGAGACAAAATCTCCTTCAGTTTCCCGTAATATATATTCCTCACAAACACACTCCTGGCTCAAGAGTTTTGGCCTTCGGTGAATGCAGAATGAGGACGAACGTTTAAACCTATTCAATATATTTTACCCATGAGAGTTTACCTGCGGGAGTTTGATATATATATATATATATATATATATATATATATATATATATATATATATATATATATATATATATATATATATATATATATATATATATATATATATATATATATATATATATATGTAATGTTTTACGCATTATTTACTTTTTCCTGATAGAACTCCAGTAATAATAACATTCAGTACACACACCCGGCCACTTCATATTCCCTTTAGGTGTACAAACTGTTTTGTGTAATTTGTAGTTTACTGAAGGTATTTCACGGTTAAAAACACTTAAGTTTAGTCCTAAACACACAACCCACCAACCCACGCCGACCCAGGTGCTACAATTTTTCCTCCTGTAGACCATAAGTTATTGTCACCTGATGAATAACCTGCTGGTCCCCGGAGAGTTAGGCCGGGTGTGTGGCGCCCGGCCCCACCACCCGGCTTACTTTTTCAGGCTGACTGGCCACACTATTACAACACGTGGAACAACGATATGTACAGTGTTCTGGCGTTCAGGTCTCGCTCCTATACACAGACAGACACACTATAGATAGATGGATAGATAACTACATAGATAGATTAGACAGACAGACGGACGGACGGACGGATAGATAGATAGATAGATAAATAGATAGATAGATAGATTAGACAGACGGACGGACGGATAGATAGATAGATAGATAGATGTGTATAAGCTTGTTCATGTTAGCCTCCATTTACTGTAAAAAATAATCCAGGTCAAACATTTTTTGGTGTTCTAGAAAACATAAAAAGCCGAACCACCACATTCTCGGGCTGAACATTCAAAAAAAACTAAATTACCTACACAAACAGGAAATAAAAATTACACATAACCCCCAAAAAAGCGTTTCCACCAAGAGATGAACACAGCAAAAAAAAAAAATAGTGTCTAGTATCATATTACCCTGAACCAACAGACACTCGGACATGTAAGGAAATGCGACACGAAATTGACCATAAGCTGCGTCAGTGTATGTTGCTCGGTTCAGTAAAAATTGGTTTAAAAAAAAAATCTCTCAGTGAATGATTTAATATGTGAATCAGTCAATATAAAAAACCTATAGATATGCGTAGTTATATAAATTGTCGACTGAATGGATGGTATTGGGTTTATACATATAATACAGTAAATTGGTTGTCAAGGGTTAAGATTTGATCACTATGGTATTATTGCCTGTGTGTTTCTTTAACTTTATCTCTTTGCATTTCGGTTTCTTCCTCTTTATTCCTCTTTTTCTCACTAATCTTTTCTCTACTGTAATTTTTACTAGTTTTTATTTGTTTTTAATTAATTTTCTACTTCAATTTTTATTTTCTATTATTTGTTTCGGAAAATTAGACAAAATGTGGAACGAAAGAGAAAATTTTCCTTTTAGTTCCCCCCCCCAAAAAAAATTAGTAAAAGTAATTAAAAAAAACTTTTGTCTCGTAAAATACACGTGCGGGACATGTTTTTATTTTTAACACAGTAATTTAAAATAGTTCCAAACAAGGGTGGGATAGAGAATGACACACACACACACACACACACACACACACACACAGGTCTCTCCTCACTACACCTGTTCAACCCTTGATTACTCCATCTTCCACTCCACACTCTCTCTCTCCCTCTTGCCTCTCCATCCCTCTCCTCCCCACCTCTCCCTTTCTCCCTAGCGGCACCATACGACTAAACCACTCCATAACGTGCTGGGCGGGGAATTTTTTTAGTTCGCTAACGATATCTCCCCGCCACTTCCCCTGCCACATAAACACAACCGACGGGTCTACCCTATTTTTGGGTGGTGGATATTTCCCTTCTCTTAATTTACCTATTTAATGATCCCTTTTTATATAATTTTATAAGTGTGTATCATAGGTCCACACACACACACACACACACACACACACACACACACACACACACAGCAGTCAAGTTACCATTAAGGCGGGAGTACCACGGTCAAGGCTCTAACAACACTCATTATGGCATTCTGAAATTACACCATTAAAACCCTGGAGACGTAGGGAGGTTGGTAACAAGGGGGAGAGAGAGAGAGAGAGAGAGAGAGAGAGAGAGAGAGAGAGAGAGAGAGAGAGAGAGGCTAAAGCCATGTCGTCTGGTTGGGACACTCGACCAACGTAGGAACATCAACACAGTGTCTGGCAAATTGGATGAGGTTGCTATAGAATGTGTAAAGGGGAGTATGAGGGAAAGGGCCCGGGGGGGATGATGAGGGGCGAGGATAAGGAGGAGGATAAGAAGGAAGAGGAGAAGGAGGAAATGGAGTGGTGGGGAGAAAGGAGGAGAAGAAGAAGGAGAAGTAATAGAAAGAGGAGAAGACGAGTAGTGGAGAAAGTGAGAGAAAGAGGATAATGAGAAGACGGAAGGATAGAAGATGGAGCAATGAAAACGAGAGAAGGAAAGAAAGGGGGAGGAGAAATGGCAGAGAGGGAAGAGGAAAAGATGAGGGGAGGAGGAGAGGTTAGAATAGATTGAAGAGAAGGAGTCCTGGGAAGAGAATAGGAGATGGGGAGGAAAGAGAAGATGTGAGGTGGATAATAAAAAATAGAAAGGTAGGTAAGGGAGGGGAAATAAAGGGAGGTAAGAGGAGAGAAAGAGGAGAGGAGAGAAGATAAGATAAGTAAGGGGGATGAGAGAACAGGAGGTAGGGAGAGAAAGGGAAGGTAGGCAGATAAGGGAAAGGAAAGTAGAGGAAGGAAGGTGGGTGGGGTGGAAAGGAGAGGAAAGTTAGGGATATGGGGAGAAAGAGAGGTAGGAAGGAAGGGAGAGAAAGGAGGGGACGGAGGGAGGGGGGGAGGGAGCAAAAGCGCCTCACAAAAATGAAATATGAGGTAAATTAATTTAGTGTTTTACTGCTGGGGACCCTGGTGGTGTGTGTGTGTGTGTGTGTGTGTATGTGTGTGTTGCGTGTGTGTGTGTGTGTGTGTGTGTGTGTGTGTGTGTGTGTGTGTGTGTGTGTGTGTGTGTGTGTGTGTGTGTGTGTGTGTGTGTGTGTGTGTGTGTGTGTGTGTGTGGATAAGGCAAAAACTTAAATACTACTTTAACACACATACACACACACGCAAGCACACACACACACACACACACACACACACACACACACACACACACCAAGTGACGTGGCCAGCAGAGGTATTAACAAACTTTGTTGTGTCGTGAGCTGACAACATGACATAGTCTGTGATATATGGTGACTGAGGACAGATTATATCTCCCTCACCAACTCTGGTCTTCCTCAGGGACACAGACCAACAAGGCCGAGATAATCAGATCGTGAGTCTCTCTTTGGATGAGTTTCTGGAGCACTTGTGATGGTGAGGAACAAGCACACGAGGTCTCTGGTCTCTGGTTTCCCTGGGGGCACGAGCACGTAACCTCAAGCCTCTTCCAGGAAGTTCAAGCACGCAACCTCTGACCTATAATGAGGTACAAGCACAAGACCTCCCTCCCTCCCTCTCATATGCGGTGCCCATGAGCCCTCCTATACCACGCAGGAAATGAAAGTTGTCACTCGGACAACATCCGCCCAACACTCACACCGCGACAAAACCTATAATTTTGTGCCCTGCGGGAGGGATGAAATTGGTTCTTTTACCCAAGTAATATTCTTAGACTTGAGGACATTCCGCTTGTCAATTCCGCGCTCTTGCCGGGGAAATTCCCGAGCTTCTGTGCATGACGTGTATGCCAACGTTCTGTACAACCAAGGAAGTTTTATTTTTCTTCTCACCTTTTCAGTCTTTTTGGTGGCCTGTGTTCGTCTTTTGGTCTTGGTATTTACACACTAACACATCTAATAGCAGCAGAGTCTAGATATGTGTTTGACGCCATCTTGCTTACCCTTTTCGTGCCGTATAGCCTGACGAAACGTATTTTAATGAAGGTTAAAGAGAGAGAGACGACGTTCGAGGGGATCTTCTGCCGGGGATCACCGGTCAATATTTATGTTAGGTAGACGTCTTAAAATCCGGTAAAGTATCAGTAGAAGCTGACTGACAGGTGTCGTAGTTGTCCTGAGTGAGTTAGATGTTTCCCCCTGTGTCCAGTTTAAGTTGAAATTGACCGTAAACTTACAACTGTATGAGGCTGTAAACTTGGTATACTCCAGGTACTGTAGCCACTGTTTAAACGTCCACCTGATCATACCATAAGCTTATACAGCAATATATTTACCACGTCCTGTACCGGCGGCCTATTCTTACCATACACCATTTCGGAATTTTAAATGTGTTTTTCAGGAGCCTGTTGAAGAGAGTTGGGACTCTCCAAAAGCTCAGCCGTGCGTAACTTTTATATTATTGTACAATATTTCTGTTTGAACATTTTCCACCTGAACAAACAGTTTCAGTTTAAGAATTAAGACCACGAGCAGGAAAGTTTGGGGTGGAGAACTTCCTTCAGTATTATAAAAGTCACTGTTCAGAAGATAAATAGATTTAGTTTTTGACGGCGGTGTTGTTGTTGTCAAGGGGAGAACCACACAGCTGACACATCTATGCAGACACATGTATACTGACAGACGCACACAGACGACTGCATCAACATACGCGAGAACATATTTACAAACATATGTGTACATCTGTAAATAACACACACACACACACACACACACACACACACACACACACACACACACTCTAGGTGCTGTATCCAGAGGCAGAAGCTCAACACACTCCGGCTGCCATAAGTGCTCCTAGACACCTGACTCTCAAGTGCTGACGACAGAACACAAACAATGTCCAAACGAAGACCTCAGGTGGACCGTGAGTCAAGTGTTTACACCGTTAACCATGCGCCAGTTGTGATCCCTAGACAGACCCAACCCTTGAGTCCACCAATATGTACTTCCTCACACTTAAGGGTGATGTGTTCGTTGAGGTGATGGGTGGTGGTGGTGTGGTGGTGGTGGGTGGTGATGGTGTGTGGTGATGGTGGTGTATGATGGTGGTGTGTGATGGTGGTGGTGTGTGGTGTGTGATGGTGGTGGTGTGTGGTGATGGTGTGTGATGGTGGTAGTGTGTGGTGTGGTGGTGACAGTGTAGTGTGATGATGGTGTGTGGTGATGATGGTGGTGGTGTGTGGTGATGGTGGTAGTGTGTGTGTGGTGAGGGTGTGATGGTGGTGATAATGTGGCGTAGTGTGGCGAGTGTGGTGTTCGGTGATGTTTGGTGATGGTGTGTGGTGGTGATGGTGGTAGTGGTGGTGATGGTGGTGGGTGGTGGTGGTGGTGGTGGTGGTGGTGGTGGATGTTGTGGTGATGGTGGTGGTGATGGTGGTGGTGGTGGTGGTGGTGGTGGTGATGGTGGTGATGGTGGTGATGGGTGTGGTGATGGTGGTGGTGGTGGTGGTGGTGGTGTGGTGGTGGGATGTTGGGGTGGATGGTGGTGGTGGTGGTGGTGGTGGTGGTGGTGGTGTGGTGGTGGTGTGATGGTGGTGGTGGTGTGGTGGTGGTGGGGATGGTGATGGTGGTGGTGATGGTGGGTGGTGGATGGTGGTGGTGGATGGTGGTGGTGGTGGTGATGGTGGTGGGGTGGTGATGGTGGTGGTGGTGATGGTGATGGGTGGTGGTGGTGGTGGTGGTGGTGTTGTGATGGTGGTGGGTGTGGTGGTGGTGGTGATGGTGGTGGTGATGGTGGTGGTGGTGGTGATGGTGGTGGTGGTGGGTGGTGGTGGTGGGTGTGGTGGTGGTGGTGGTGGGTGGTGGTGGTGTGGTGTGGTAGCGGGCAGTGGTGGTAGTGGAAGTAATGATGGTAGCAGTGTTTGGTTTCACCCTCTTGAAGGTTTACTTTGACAATTGTTTAAACACTTAAGGTCGAGGCATTGAAGTTATATCTCAGCATCAGTGTGTGTGTGTGTGTGTGTGTGTGTGTGTGTGTGTGTGTGTGTTCAGCATTGATGCAAATGATCCCTGCTAGCATGGCCAATCATCGTTATACACGCGGACCTCAGTCACTGATCTCTGAACTATACAGCGGCACACACACACACACACACACACACACACACACACACACACACACACCACTCTAGGCACTTACAGCACTACGGTAACATGACAACCTCCTCGTCAGAAGTGTATCTCAGGACACTAAACCCATGAATTGTCCTTAATCGGGGCGTCCTCTGCTTGTTGCCAGATGGTTGTATTCCGCCGGGGCTGGACGGAGAGAGAGAGAGAGAGAGAGAGAGAGAGGAGAGGAGGAGAGAGAGAGAGAGAGAGAGAGGAGAGAGAGTACAATATCGCGCACTTGGCACCTCCCTCTTGCACTGCAGTACCCGGCCAGCTGGGGAACTCCGTAAGAGGGAACAAGTACTAAACATTTCTCCTCCGATACAGTTTAGGGAAGACTTTTTTTTTACTTATAATAACGAGACTGAGAAACAACAATGCACTTATCCAACACACCATATCAGTCTGAAACACGAAATACCATGAACCAGTCGTTAAGAACCCTTGAGGGATAGTACAAACTATCTTCTTCAACACTATAAGCTCGGAACCCTCTTAAGATCTCCTTCTGTCGTTGTTATGTGATCGTATCTGAGACTCTTCCTGGGTTTTCATTCCGGGGAACGAGTTTTTGATAGCTATGGGTAACCTTGTAAGACTTACGTGATGTGCTACTTCTGAAGGTCTACTGTTCCTGGCTAACTCATACCTATGGTGATAAGACGATGTTGCTGGTGTGTACATGATATCCTTCCTAGAGCAATTACTACCTTTCAGTCTCTCCCTTTCATCTCTCTCTCCTTCTACATTCAACACAGCTGTTTTTTTGTCGTTTATAGAGAACATCCTGATGTGTTATGGACGAAGAACAACTTACTGGAGTGTTCATCCAGTGTAGTGCAGCTGTTGACCATTCTAGTGATGTTAGTATACCTCTCTCTCTCCCCTCCCCTTTCCTCTCTCTCCTTCCTTCTTCTTCCTCCTTCCTCCTCTCCTCCTTCTCCTTCATGTCTCCCTCGTTCCCTTCCTCTGTTCCTCCTTCCCTCTTGCTCTCTCCCTCCTTCATATCTCCCTCCCTCTTTCTCTACAATTTAATCTTTAAACCAAACAATCAAATGTAAAAATCCCTTGAAAAAAAAGAGACTCTGTTTGTCATGTCCGCTGAAGGGAGAACAATATGACTGTTAGGTGGCGTGTGTGTGTCCGGTGATGCTCATATACTGTTTCCATTGCCCATATCAAACGCTGCCACGAGCCGATGTTGCAATGCGGTCAAAATACAACAGAAAATGGAAGGGCGGCCGCCAGGGAAAAAATAATTTCCCTGGTGTTTCTGTAGGGCACGGAGTTTAATCCCGCTTGGTGTGTACATTGTGAGCTGTGGTCGCCTCATGTAGAGCGTTCTTATTTTTCCACAGTTTAAAGTCTTGTTACCTGAGCAGGTGGAGAGCCTCAGCCTATGTAGTTGTGCTCAGTTAAGTGTGTCCTTCTAACACTCGTGAGGTAAACAACAGGAGCTCCCTTCATGGCTACTCAGACTAAGTTCAACAAACCTCCTTTCGACGTCGATGGTTCCTGATGACATTTGACATTTCAGAGCAGCGACAGTGATCACCCATGAGAGGACTAGAGGAGGTTCATTCTGGGTCAACAATCAGATCACAAACACTGGCTGAGAGCAGCTCTTGGCCCGAGGGAGACTGTCATCCACTAACTACACAACACTGGACCTTCCGAGCTGTGTACCGAGGGATGAGTGGAATAGTTTCAGGACACTAGAGGCAGGACTGTCCTTTGTAAATGACTTTCTGCTTAGAATTCTCCTCACGCCCCACTGTCGCCCAGCTGTAGTCGTTCGGCCAGTGTCCTCTTGATTCCTCACTGCCACCCGCCGTGATCGTGTGGTACTCCTCATTTAGGTCTACATACTTCCCTGAGACAGCTTCCGCCTTTGACCTGGGATTAACACTAAGACTTCCCTGGACTCCTCCTACTGCTTGTCTCCTGAAGGTATCTCACAAGTTAACAGGGTCTTCAGCACCCGGTTTAAACACTCTGCCTTTCCTTAGAAGTGAAATAATATTAATTCTTGGGATTTTCAACATTATGATTCTTTGACGTAGACATGGAGATTATTTAATTTTTTGTTCCTGAGTCGTAACATAAAGACAGTAATTACAAGTTCTTAGAAGGTATTAACTGCTCATTACACCTAAAGACTCCAGCTTCCAGGGAATATTCTGAAACATGTGATTATTCTCCTTCACATCACATCTACTTTTTTCCTTTAAGAACATAAGTCCATAAGACGATAGTAGCGTTAAAACCTCTAGTAAAATAACACACGGGTCAACCACACTGATGTTCGAGTGAGTGTACAAACATGCATGACAACACACCGACACACAAGTAAAAAAACAATATAAAAGTTCATCATCTAGGTTTTATTTCTTCCTGACGCTATCGACACTACTCCCACACCTGGGTACTGACACCTGACTAACATACAAACAATAAAAAAGGCGGAGGTGAAGGAGGAGGGAGAGAGAGAATATAGGAAAAATAAGGGGTGAAGGGGAGAAAGTCGTAAGGCATATACTCCCATCGGGCCATAAAGGAGCCATTGCATGATTGGTGGTGAACTGGTCGAGGGTCGCTGAAGTACCTGGCTCTCACCTCACAGAAGAGCCTCCCGAGAGTGTCATATGGCGCAGCGGGAAGATGTTAAATGGATGAAGAGGAGATGAAGAGGAGGAGGAAGAGGATGACACCCTCTCCCCACCCCACCCACCCACCCCTTCCCACCACCACACCCACACCTTCCCACCACCACCACTCCCACCTCTTCCCACCACCACCCACACCTTCCCCACCACCACCCACACCTCTTCCCCACCACCACCCACCTTCCCCACCACACACCTTCCCCTTGACATCTGCCAACTTTAGCCTTCAAAAGTCCCTCCCTCTCTCCCTCCCTCTCTCCTTCCTCCCTCCCTCCCTCTCCCTCCCCTCCCTCTCTCTCTCCCTCCCTCCCTCTCTCCCTCCCCTACAAGACTCACGTGCTCACAGGGATGATTCTCTCCCCGCTCACGTCCATTTCCAAATATTCCTTCCCCTTTTTCTCGCAGGTTCCTGATGCATAATTCATAGTTGCTGCTATCGAAAAGAGACAGAAAGTACAGTCTGTGGTAGTAGTAGTAGTAGTAGTAGTAGCAGTAGTAAAGAGGCAGAGTGCACAGTGTGTGGTAATAGTGGTTGTAGCAGCTGTACGGTAAGAGGCAGAGAGGACTCGTTGTGGTGACCGTAGTTGCGGTATAAGATCGTCTCTAGTGAGTGCTGGCGGTGGTACAGGAGAAGCTGATGAAATGATGAACTTTCCAACTTGGTAACTTATCACTTTATAAATAACAAAAAAATATGAACTTATTGATTTGGCTTTTGAAAGTTTTATTTCCAACTTTATTTTGCTGAAAAAGCTAAATGGGACGGAATGAATAGGGATTGCAGAAAAAAAATGGAATCGACGGCTAAAAAAACTGGAGCTGACTGATAAAAAACTGGAATTGACTGTTAAGCAGAAATTGATCGACGAAAGAAAGGGAATTATTTGTCAAGAAAATGAGAGCTGAAAAACGTGGACAAATGGAAATGAGTCTGGTGGGTGGTGGAGGGAGGAGGTGCGTGGGTGAAGAAGAGAAGGAGATGAAAGGTAGTACGTGGGGAGAGAAGAGACAGAAGGGGAAGGAGAAGAGGAGAATGATGAGGCAGCAAGGGAGAGAGGAGGCATGAAGAAAAGAAAGGGAGGGAGGAAAAGACAAGAAAAGAGAGTAGGCAACGTCACTCGATATAGTTCATACTCTTCCTCACTCAAGCTGTCACGAGATAAGAAGAGAATAAAGTCTGGTTCGTAATCTTAATGGTTCGGGGCAGTGGAGATAGAGCCCATTCATTCTGTGTCCCCTTATATTCAGGGCTGGCAGGGGGAGAAGGGTAGAGGGAGAAGAGGGGGAGAGGGGAGAGAGAGGGAGAGGGAGGGAGAAGATGGGGTGGGGGCAGAGGGGGAGAGGAAAAAGAGGGGAAGGGAGGAGGATGAGGGGAGCAGGGGGGGGGGAAGGAGAGGGGGAGAGAGGAGGAGGGAGGTACTCGACCACTGCCCCGTCAGCTCAGTCTTTCCAACTGGCTACACCAACACAATACCCAAATCGTGTTTGCCCACCACTCCATCGAGGCATCCGCGCTGGTTGATCACATTTCATGCACACTCTAAAAGCCAATTTCAACGCTGCCAGTTAACGCAGTGTCAACAACCCTCACAGTACGCACAACCCCAGCAGGAAAAACCTTTGATCAGGATGAACACCAGTTAAGGCCGTTTGTTTTTATCTCTGTGGAATTTATTTACTCCAGCACCAGTTAGAGTTAATGTTATCAATGTATCACACGTGAGTCAAATGCAGGATAGCCAGTAAGGTATAGATAGTCTTGTCTTTGTTTTTCTTTTTATATAGATGACACAGAGTCAAACAAGCGTTCTGAACTGTTAGTGTTGACAAAAGTATATAGAGCAAGGGGCTGTACTGTGTGTTAGTCCGAGGTATAAATGAATTACGGGAAGCTTGAGGATCAACGAGATGGAATATTGACATCAAAGGAAGAGACCCCCCCCCCCCAGCTGCCCTCGTAGGCCTGTTGGTGCTGAGAAGTGATAGCAGCACTAGTGAGTGAACCTCCTCAGGAGACTGTCTGAAGGAGGGAGACACTGTAGAAGGGAAGAAAATAACAGGTTCTAAAGACAAAACACAATACTGGGAACTCCTTAAAACTATCAGAGCCACTTGAATGACTTGAACCACTCAGACTACTTAAGACTCCCGGCCCTCAGAACCATCTCAATCACTCGCTATTTAATGTTAGTTTGGTTTATTGTGGAGTTTGATCTCACAGTTAGCAGCGCCTTGGTAACGACCTATGGGTGAGACCTGAGGAATGCGACAACAGCATGTAGTAATAATATAATCAACAGTGTGTGTGTGTGTGTGTGTGTGTGTGTGTGTGTGTGTGTGTGTGTGTGTGTGTGTGTGTGTGTGTGTGTGTGTGTGTGAGCGTGGGATACATTCTATAGACTTCAGCTTATTTGACTTATTAATTAAACATCCTAATATTACCTGGGGGATTAGGTTAAGTTAGTTAGGTCAGGTTAGGTTAGGTTAGGTTAGGTTAGGTCAGGTTAGGTTAGGTTAGGTCAGGTTAGGTTAGGTTAGGTCAGGTTAGTTAGCTTTAAGTTAGGTTAGGTCAGGTTAGGTTAGGTTAGGTTAGGTTAGGTTAGGTTAGGTCAGGTTAGGTTAGGTCAGGTTAGGTTAGGTTAGGTTAATCTTAAAATGATATAAGTTAGGGGCTAATCTTTACACAATACTATTTAACTACACACTCGTGAATATTACTGCAAAACTACGAATTACGTCAGAATACAAATAACAAAAACTAACAACAACAACAATAACAACGCACAACAAACAATAACACCAACAATAACAACCAACAACAACAACAACAACAACTAAACTTAAAATCATTAGAAAATCTCATTTACTTTCCACCAACTATTCGAAACAATTTACCTCATGATTACTGTGCATCAGTCACCTCAGTATGATAGCCACACACTCGTACATACCTGAAAAAATAACAACGAAATATAGTCAAGTTCAGTGATACATTACATAATATATCTACCTGAAACCTATATACATATGATAAGGGATATACATAAGAAAATATACTAATGGTTATATGAATAGGATAAATACCATGTATACGAGTTTGTATATACGATGAACGAGAAGAATTTAGGTAATTTTGTCAAACGAATATTATACAATGGGGAAAACTTATGAGGATTTGACGTAAATTTGCATCAAAGGAAAAAATCTTATGTAATTTTGTTTTTTTCTTGTTTACTATTTTATATTAGGAGGTATATAAACGATATATTATAAGACAGTGTTATGAATGAAACGTCTGGTATAAAATAATGAGTGACAGAAAATGACAGAGATTGACGGAAAATGACAGAAATTGACTGAAAATGACAGAAAATTACACAAATTGACAGAATGACAGAGCATGACAGTGAAGGACAGAAGACAGAGAATAGCATAAATAACAGAGCATGACAGTAAAGAACAGAGAATAACATAAAATGACAGAAAATGACAGAAAATGACAGATAAGTCTTTTATTTCTCTCGAGTGCTACTACCTTGTAAAATAACGTGGCGGGGAAAATGTTAGAGAGATTTGAGTGATTATTCATGTTTGCTCTTAATTACAGGTGTTTGAACGGTGAACCTAATCTGATTTCAGGTGAGGTTTTTAGGTGAAGGCTTTCTGATTTTAAATTGGTGTTTTATTATTCGAAATTGGTGAAGAGTTTTCCTATTTTAGGATGAAGAGCTAGTTTCCCGTTTTATCTTGGAGTAGTGTGTTTTGATTGAAGTGTGTTTTAAACTGAAGTGTTCCCTGTATTAAATGACACACACACACACACACACACACACACACACACACACACACACACACACACACCTGAGGACGAGTTACACCACGTGAACATCACACCACCTGATGTCTCCATGACCACGTGAGGTCCTTCATATATCAACACCCGAGGACGAGTTACTACACTACGTGAACACCACACCACCTGGTGTCTCCATGACCACAGAGGTCCTTCATATCAACACCTCAGGACGAGTTACTACACCACGTGAACACCACACCACCTGGTGTCTCCATGACCAGCCCAGCCGGGCCATCAGCTGTAAACTAAAATAATTTGTATGTTCAATTATTGTTCCTTCTTCTTTCAGTAATGAAAGCTTTTACTAAACGACCCACCCACCCCATGTCTTTGTATGTAATAAGTTTCATTTTTTTTCAATGTATATTTTCAGTCTTCGGGCTGCAGAACTTGTTCAATAAACCGTTAATTATTATTATTAATTATTATTATTGTTACACACACACAATAATAATACATAATTATCATCTGAGGGTTGGCAACCACAGACACCCTCTCTCTCTTGTGATGACGGCAAGGAGTAGGAGACATCTCTGAGGGAATATTTATCTTTGCTCTGCCTCCTCCCCTTCATTAGAGAACTTTAGCAGCATTAAATATCCCTGGTAAAAGTTTCTCTCACACACTAGTAAACAAAATCCCCAACCCCCCAAAAATCCTCGCTGTTTATCATCGATTCAAAAGCTGTGTTGGTGGAAATAACTTAAAAAAAATAATCTTATAAAATATCAAGATACAATAAAGTAAGTGAAGGATATTTAACTATTTATTACTTTATGAACGTATTATTTACCATTAATATTGTGTGTAGTGAGGATACAGGGATGTGCTGGCTGGTTTAGTGAGGATATAGGGATGTACTGGCTGGTTTAGTTAGGATACAGGGATGTGCTGACTGGTTTAGTGAGGATACGGGGATGTGCTGACTGGTTTAGTTTGGATATAGGGATGTACTGGCTGGTTTAGTTAGGATACAGGGATGTGCTGACTGGTTTAGTTAGAATACGGGGATGTGCTGGCTGGTTTAGTTACGATACAGGGATGTGCTGGCTGGTTTAGTGAGGATACGGGGATGTGCTGGCTGGTTTAGTTAGGACAGGATGTGCTGGATGGTTTAGTGAGGATACAAGGATGTGCTGGCTGGTTAAGTTAAGATACAGGGATGTGCTGGCTGGTTTAGTGAGAATACAGGGATGTGCTGGCTGGTTAGTGAGAATACAGGGATGCGCTGGCTGGTTTAGTGAGGATACAGGGATGTGCTGGCTGGTTTTATCCCAGGCGAACTTCCTATGCAGTTGAGAAAGTGAAGGTGATCGAGTACAGTGTCGGACATTTTGCCTTCTTGTGTACTAGAGGCCTAACACCATGTCAATGAGTCCTACCGTCCCAATGAGTCCTACCGTCCCAATGAGTCCTACCGTCCCAATGAGTCCTACCGTCCCAATGAGTCCTACCGTCCCAATGAGTCCTACCGTCATTGTAAATCTATGAGTAATTAAACAACTTGTTGATATTGATAACTCTCTAAATATAATTAATTAGACATTGAATGAAATATGTTAATAACCTCTTGAGTACGATGCATTAGCCCTGATTACAATGACGATAACATTGTACTCAAGGAGGTTAAGTCATTGTAATCAAGGGGTTAGAACCTTCTAAAACACCGTAGAATATAAAGAAAACAAAAACACTATTTATTGTGTTTTTTCCATTTCAGACTGGAAAGTACCCATTAATACGTATTTTTTCAGGCTTGGAAAAAAATATCCATTAACACGTATATCCCATTTCAGGGAGACCAAAAAAAGTAAACATACATTTTCTATCTCATAAGAAGGGGTGACTAGTAAGTGGCTAAGCCACACCATCCCCCTCCTCCTCTCACCACCCCGCTGTTGTAGGGTCACCCCAGACGGCCTCCTCCCTGCTAATGTTCAACCAGTCCAGGGAGTTTTATGTAATGGCTAATACCTCTCAGAGCCCTGGTACAAATTCTCGAACAGGAGAGAGAGAGAGAGAGAGAGAGAGAGAGAGAGAGAGAGATCTGCATTACCACGACACGAACCAAAATAAAGCAACACTGTAAAATACTTGTGAGGGAAGAGCTACGTAGAATTTGTAAATATTTTTGGCGCCTCTGCTTGAGATTCATATATTATATGTAAATTTATAGACAAATGTTGCTTGATTTGTTGAGCTGCACATTGATGGGGCGCCTGATATGCAGATACACAACCTGTGTACACACACATATGCATACAAATATGCACACACACACACACACACACACACACACACACACACACACACACACACACACACACACACACACACACACACACACACACACACACACACACACACACACACACACACACACACACACACACAGTCATAGGGTGAGACGTCGGGGCTGGCCGTGGTCTCTTGACCATGGAGACAGCTGCCAGCCTGGTTTGTCGGGCCCTCCCTTCCCATTTCTGTTTTCCCCATCTGGATTTATCAACATCCTCCCACCAACAGTACAGTGCAAAGATTGACCATCAACCCAAGTGATATAAAAAGGATCAACTCGAAAGAAAGAAACAACTGTTAGAGCGACAATCAGTTCTAGCGGTCATGACCGGACCAGACACACCCTGTCCACCGTACACTCACCACCACCAACACTGAATGAGACGCAAAGAAAGACTCCTAATCTACACCAGGAGAGAAATGAGGACTCCCTTTACTCCACCCAGGTGAGGAACTATGAATTCCTAACTTCATCACATGAGGAACAAGAACCTTCTCCAACACCCTGTGTGAGCTGGAGGACCCTACCTGACCCCGTGGTACATCTGCAGCTGTAGTAGGTAGCGGCTTAACACCCAGGTACAACGCCATCAAGACAGTGGGCGCCAACATCAGGTTACAAAAATGTTTACAAGTCCAGCTCAAACATTACCAGATCTATAGTTAATCTATATGTTGACTCTTTTGTTTCTTTTTATTTTTGTATTGAAAGTTTTTGTCAATCAAGTGACCCACCCCAGCTTCCACCATATGTAGCCTTACCTCTGCTTATTGTATATTTTCAGCCTTTTGGGTGCATGTTATCTTAATAAACCGTTATATTATTATTACACATATTATTATTATTATTATTATTATTACACACACACACACACATACCGCCCTTTCAGGATTAATTGAACAGTCTCCAAACTGGGCCACCAACAACCACGTCACCATCAACCATACCAAGACCATGGTTATGCACATCAACCTCTCCTCCGACATTGTCCCACCCCTTCCATTACTTTAGGTCCTAACACACCCAGGTTGTAGATCCAATAAGCTCCTCGGCGTCACCATAGACAACAAACAAATTGAAACCACACGTCAGTGAAGTTGTCAAATCCTCCAGTCCGTCTCCACCTTCTCTGCCGACTCAAGTCCTCGGAGTTCCTGCACCCGGCTCCTCAGTGTTTACCAGCATTCATACTTCCCAGGCTCACCTATGCCTCCCCAACCTGGTCCTCCCCCTAAAATGCCACACAACGTAAACACCTAGAAAAGTGAAAAGAGGGCATGCAAGATTATTCTTCCTTCCTACTCCACATATCAAGAAGCGCTCAACACACTCACCCTTTCGACTCTCACTGACCATCACCACGACCTCATCTGCAAATTTGGGAGGAAGCTTACACCATCCTCGACACTGGCTCCTACTACCACCTGAGATCCCTAGCCCGAGAATTGCTGTTCGACACCACAACCGCATCCAGCCCATACGTCTGAACTGATCGCTATAAGAACAGCCCAGTCCCAACCATTGTAAAATTATCAATAACCTGTAATAAACCAGTGTAGTCATTCCCAGTAAATACTACGTCTTGCACTGTCACTATGTTGAAATGCCCTGTAGTTTGAGCTTTTCCCCATCTAGTTATTATATATCTTATTTATATCACTTATGTTACTTGTATATTATTTGTAATTCGAAACCCATTCCCCAAATATGTAACTGCATATTTTCAGCCTTCAGACTGCCAAGCTCTTTTAATAAACCGTTAATTATTATTATTATTATTATTATTATTATTATTATTATTATTATTATTATTATTATTATTATTATTATTATTATTATTATTATTATTATTATTATTATTATTATTATTATTATTACACATACACACACACACACTACCACTATCATTATATCTCTGTAATAATCAACAACAATATAATATCACCCACGCGTATCACAACCTCAGCCACCACCCCATCACTCAATAACTCACAATAACTGCTACATTACAACTTCACGCCGCTATAACAACAACACGTCTTTTCCTGTGACCCAGTTCCACTTCTCTCAAAATATCTTATTACCATCACATATTCAGACATTCATATGTGACCCTAAATAACCTCACGTCATTCTAGCCCTCGTGAATACACACCATAGGGTCGAGACTTCTTTGTCAGGGAGGGAAGGAAGGGAATCGTATTATGATTGTATCTTCAACGCCCCTTAATCCATCTCTCTTTATCTCCTGTAGGTGGTGACAGCGTCCTCGTCGTCATGGTAACATCTTATAAATGAACATCTTTAAGAACGCGTGAGTGTCGTAAGAATGTGTTGCTCGGTGGTGTGATCTTGTGTTGTGTGCACCAGGAGTGTTGTATGTTATTGTATTGTGGGGTGTTGTATTGTATGTAAGATGTATTGTACGTTATTGTAAGAATGTATGAGTAGGATATTGTATTGTACAAAATAAAAAAAGAAGTTATTTTTACAATATCTAAGAAATAAAATAGGATGATGTATTTTATAAAATAGATAATGTAGGTTATTGTATTGTATAAAATAAAGCCTCTGTACTTTATTATATTATATAGTATAAGTCACGTAAGAACACACACACACACACACACACACACACACACACACACACACACACACACACACACACAATCTGTCATATCACAGGAAAAAAACAACAGACGAAGATATATAATTCCGGGGACTTGTTTTCATTTTGGTGACATTTCGATATTCCTGCAGCATAATGTGAGCGAGCAGCAACAGCAGTATTTCAATGGTCATATCTGAGTTTGGACAGTCATAACAACGCAGGGAGAGTCGCTTGGATGTATTCCGATGACTGGTCTGACAATATCGTGTTTCAAGGTACATATGGATGAAATGTACCTCCTATATTTATCTTTTTAATTATTTTATTTACATATTAATTTTCTCTTTTATGTAACGTGGATTTATGAGTGATTAGAATAGGTCCTAGATGGTGGTTTTGATTTGGATAGATAATCTTTTGTGGGAATAAATCCAGGTTGTATAAATAGTATTCTCCAGTAGGAAATTTTCACGCCTCGTTAAAACTCAATATCCGCCCAGGAAATTTTTTTGCAATTCAAACGAGTTATCTGGTCAAGCTCCCTCCTGTGGCCTGGCAGGTGGAGAGCGAAAAAAAACAGGAGAAATATGCAACCTAACTGTGTGTGTGTGTGTGTGTGTGTGTGTGTGTGTGTGTGTGTGTGTGTGCTTGTTCACGTACACCAAAACAACCACACAAACATGTCTCAACACACACACACACACACACTTATCATCCTAACCACCACGACCACTTTTGAGAATTTTTTTCAGCCAGAATCCCTCCCCTCCAGTACCCCTCCTCTCTTCCTCCGCATAAGAGTAGAAGCCTCCAGGTAAGGTCTACTTTACCCTCCCTCCCTCCTTCCCTCCCTCCCTCCTTCCCTCCTTCTCACCCCCTCTTCTCCTCGTCCCGCGGCACCTAACACTTGAGTGAACCTTCTGAATGCGCACTAATCCTCAAGCGAGTGACTCCAGAATGATGGCCACTTGAGCTCCCAGTACCGAATTTTTAAAGGTTTGTTCGTTAAATTTTTCTCGTAAATAGAGATGTAAAGAACCCACGGAACTAACGAATTTAAGCTAAGACATAATAAAAAAAAATGACACCAAATTTGCTCTGTGACTCTACCTTACCTTGGTGCAATGTTTTTAATACCACATAGGAGAAAATGGGACCACCTGATGATTAGCCCCTATACTTATATCACCTTAAAGTTAACCTAACCTAACCTAACCTAACCTAACCGTGTTCAATTTCTCTCTTCTCTCTCTCTCTCTCTCTCTCTCGCCAATTTCTATATTTATCACCATCATCTCCATCTATCTATCTCTCTCCTTCACCTTCCTTCACCTCTTCCTCCTTCCTCTCCCTCACACCTACCACCAGTACATCACCAACAGTGTTATCATCGTGTTCCATCTCCTTGTACATCCACTCCTTCTCTCGCCAACATATCTCCAGGTTATTATCGTACGGTCGCTCTCTCTCTCTCACACAAAATGTACCAGGCTTTATGACCGCCACGCTGCATCTATTTCACTTTAATCTCTCTTGGAAGGAATACATTCTCAGTTTATTCAGTCCAGGACCCAGAATTATCGTGTTCCTTCTGATGAATAAATTTCGTTTATGCTTTCCTCTTGTAAGGAAATTTTCAAATCAATTTTTCATTTTTTTCCTTTGAAGATTTAAGAATAAATTTATGGATGATGTGTAGTCTTATTTTCTTTCCTGTTATGGACCGAATTTTTCTATTTTCATTCTTATAATTTTTTTTTTCATTTGACAATTCTTTTTTTTCTTTTTTTGGTTCGTTGTGTTGTTCGTCTTCGTAAAATACTACAGTTAGTCTGATTATTTTTTGCATTCTCTTTGTAAAACTAAAAATCTGTTTTATATTTTTAATCTTCAAAATACTATACTTAAAATACTTTATTGCTATCCTTTTCTCAAAATTTATATAAATCAAGTTACATTTTACATAAAATTTATTATTTTTTCCTTCCTTTCACAAAATTATACTTTCCTTACGTAAAATTCCATACTTTTTATTTTATTCGTCAAATTCTACGTATTTTTGTTGCCTCGTAAAATTCTATTCATATATATTTCTTCGGCAAATTTTACACGTTCCAAAACTCATTCCTAAAATTCCCAAAATATGTCTCTCCTCTTCGAAAAATTCTGTCGTTTTGGGGGATAATGTTTTCGTCAACCTAGGAGGAGGGCCAGATTCTTTACTGCAAAAGGCACCTCGTCATGCAAGCTGGTCATGCCGAGGCAGAGATGTTGACGTCTATGACCGCCTTCTCTAAGTAGTTCAACATGCAAGGGTTTTCAGCTTGCAAGATTAGGGGGTGGTCACTGTGTGGGTTTTTCATTTATTTTGTAAGTATAATTCTTTCAAACTTTCTCTTTCATTCTTTGTCACTCACTTTTCTCTTACTTTACTTTTATTGTCTTTCTATTTACCTATCTATCCTATTTCTCTTCTCTCTCTCTCTTGTTAACTTTCTATTATCTAATTTAATTTTTTTGTGATGTTTTCTCAATAAGTTGCTTTAACTGTGACTTTCCCAAGGAATGAACTGAATTAGTTTAGGTTAATTTACTCCACATAGTTGACTCCTGACAGCACCAGGCTACAGAAGGCCTCGCTCTCTCTCCCTCCTGCTGAAAATTTTATCTTCCATTTATCAGGTTAAGTGTAGCCAGAGGGGAAGGATCTCTCTGTCTCTCTCCCTCTCTGTTTCTGTCTCTGTCTCTGTCTCTGTCTGTCTCTGTCTTTGTCTCTCCCTCAGTTGGTGTTAATTAAACAATGATTCAGAAAGGTCAGGTTGTGTCCTCTGAGATAATTGCCTTGATAACGAGAACATGTACCCTTTACGTTCTGACCTCTGACAGTACGATGCTGCCCTGAAAAGTTATAATATATTTAAATTCATCACTAAGAATGATAATAACAGCTAAGATGTATGATAAGGATAAATAGATAAATGTAAATATTTGGTGTTCTCTAAAAACCGATAGTGGACCTGTACTGATGCTGTCAGTGGGAGGCGTCAACATGTAACCCTGGTGTTGTAGGGGAGGAGCTGAGGGCTGTACAAGAGCCGCACGTCCGTAAACACAACTTATGTTGCTGGTGTCCAGAGACCACAAGTAAGGACATGCACAACAGTGGTGAGCAATGCGTGTCCTAACAGCAGTAGTCACAACACACATGTGCTGCTGGAGCAGGGAAATGCGTGGTCAGACAACACACATCAACACTATTTGTGTTTCAGCTGCCCCCACCACCCACACACACAAACACGTAAACATGACTCAACAGTTTCACGAGTCACAGCAGCGGAAGGTTTAATGTTGTGAATATAATGAACTTCTCAACCTTGTTTCTCACCAGGTGGCGTCGTGTACAGTGTCAGTACCTGTGTCAGCCCTGGGGAGAGTCCTCGTGTTAGTGGTCCTTGGGGGCTGTATCGTTACTTAGTGGCCAAAGGAAAAAGATTTAGACTTAATATATAGAATTTAATAAAAAAATAGAGCCTATGCTATTGTTGTTGATTTTTCGTTTGCAATAAATGTCTGAGAAAAAAAATTCCTGTATATCCAGCAGCTCACGGTTTGGTAAAGGTGTATATTTACGTATGATGAGTAATGTTGGATAATTAATGAAGGATAATTAACTACAATACTTACTAAACTAGTCTATTGTTTTCTGTTATTAATATCATTAGTCCAAGTACAGAATATCGGTAATCCAAATAGTCGAGGAAAGTGCTAGAAAACTTAATTAATTTACAATCTAGATATATTGAAAGTTCAAGGTAGTTAATGAGAGATATAACGACCTAACCTAACCTAACCTAACCTAACCTAACCTAATCAACCCGAACTGTACTATAGACTAGTGGTGGGGTGATGACCAGTGACGTCACCCTCAAAAAAACTCTCAAAAACCAGGTCACGAGAGAAAATCAAGAGGAAGAGGTCAAGTTAATCAAAGGTTCTCAGAAAACTCTATTGAAATCAGTTTTATAAATTCATGTTATACCAGAGTGTTAGAAGTTCTTGTATACGTAGAGTGGAAATAATTCAGATCTAATTGGAATCTCCATGACTGTGTTGGTTACGTCCTGACTATTAATGATCAGGGTGACTTATTCTGGCTAGAGAAAAGTGTCCAAGGAGGCAGAATTGGACGGCACTGCACATGATCTCCTTCTAATCCCCAACTGCATAATTAGGCACCATTTACAGCTAGATGGACTGAGGCTGTGTGTGTGTGTGTGTGTGTGTGTGTGTGTGTGTGTGTGTGTGTGTGTGTGTGTGTGTGTGTGTGTGTACAGTCACGTTCAAGATTTTTCGAACACTTCTGGAGACAGCTGGCAATTCAAGGCCGTTTGTAGTAAAAATTAAAAATAAATGTAAAAGTGATCGGTGATTGGTTACCCTGTGTTCCCGTGGCTTAATTTAATGGTTGGGCTTTGTTGTTTCGTAATTATTTATACTACGTACTATAGTAAACAGTGTACATATGTGTGTGTGCATAGATTGTAAAAATACATATCTAAATTCATATATGCAAACAAGTGTATATATGTGTATGAATAAATGTGCGTATGTATGGGTATCAGTGTGTACCATATATTATTTCTCTTGGGTTACACATACTCAGTTGTGTGTATGAGTAACTTCTTCAATCATAAACTA
>NW_024717481.1:0-30000 GCF_018991925.1 Homarus americanus | reverse complement strand
GGAAACGCCAGACGCTGTTGATTGCTGGTGCTGGCGCCGTTTTTATGGTAAAGAGGCCTGTGATGCAAACGCTTCCTCACATTTCTGGCACGATAATGGAAGTATTTCGTCATTACTGGCCCATTATTTCCGGGCTTAAGGAGCACCGGAAGCAAAAGTGGTTCTTGCCATTAGCTCGGCGGCCGTGAGAGGTAGAGAGGTTTTTCTGGGCGCTGCCAACCTTGCCGGAAGTGAGACAGGAGAGAAGGACGCCACACTGCAGCCTCAAGAAGTTACTGCCGACGTAAACACTCACCCAAGGAGGTGTTTGCGGCCCAAAATGCAAGGATGGGTGAAATAGTGGAGTGATACTTCACGATCTTCTCTGGCGGAAAGTGGTGAGCAGGTGGGTGGGACGTGAGGGGTTTTTTCCTATAGAGGTAAACAAGGAGGAAATGGTACTTCTTTTTTTTTTTTTGGTCCAAACCCTTAGGCAAAGGGGAAGAGCTGAAGAGTGTACCAAAGTCCTGGACAAAGAGAAGGTAAGAGAGTTGCATTTTCTAAACTGATGCAGAAAGAGTGAAGGTAAAGACTCTCTTAGTCATTTTAATCATAGGTAAATGAGAGAGAAGGAGGAGGGAGGAAGTAGATGGAGAGGGAGAGGGTGAAGGAGGGTAGGGGGTAAAGGAGAAGGGTGAGGGAGGGGTGAGGGAGGGAGTGAGGGGTAAAGGGAAGGGTGAGGGAGGGAGGTAGAGTGAGGGAGGGGTGAGAGGAAAGGTGAACAAAAACAACAACGATTAACAACACAACAACACCACGACCACTACCACCACCACTACTACTCAACACCACCAACTCCTCTCCTTTATCCCCCTTTCCTATCTCATCTTCTCTCTCCCTCTCCCTCTCCCTCTCTCCCTCTCCTCTCCCGTATGGTCTTTGAATGCACCTAAGAACCAGATTAATCAAGGCCTTAGCTCAGGTAAACACGCCGGCAGGTACTTACAGGTGATACATTGAGAGTAGTCATAGGGTTAGGTTAGGCTCTTCAGTCCTCCCCACACAACAAACTGACCCATAAGACCTTGAGATAAAAAGTCGATACTCCCTCACGGCTTTTTCCTTGACTAATCCTCGGAATTTAATTAATTAACCTAACTTAGTGCAGTGCAGAACGGCCTAAAGTCTCTCTCTATGACAGTATCCTGATGGTCTATAATCGCCTTAGTTAGAATGGGATTTTAGGGCGTATGGCAGCGTTTGGTTTCAGCCGCTATCATTACTTTAACGTTAAGTGGATGAAGGGCGAATAAAGTGTCTTCAAGTACTCTTCTCCTTACAGGTGTATCTGGGAGTATATATACCTGCTGTGGCGTGGACCAATCAACGGTGAGTATCCTGAAGAAGTGTTTTACGTATGGTTGACCAGTTGATTAAAAGGCGGCCAGGAGCTACGTTGGCAGGTTTCTCTACCTTCTGTACAGAGGCTTTAAGGACTTTTTTTGTTTATGCCAGAACCTCTCGACCTAACAGTGGTGTGGGGGAGAGGTTATTCTAAATAGCTAGCGGTGAGGTATGGAAAAGGGAAAATTTCTATGACTTACGAAGAGCTACATAAAATAGCTCACTGTTTGTAGCTCATAGTTATGGAAAAGTGACAATATAAACGATCTATAATTCATCTCTGTTCTATCAATGATCAATAAAAGAACTAATAACAAAACACAAGTTAAATATACGATCCAATTTTCTATTTAGATAAACAGTAGGAGGCCAGAACGTAGATCCTCTCGAGAGAAGACCAAAAAAAAAAAAAATAATGAGCACGTGTTGGCAATATCGTCATGACGTCACCAGACTACTTTACAAGAGACTTAAGCTTCGTTGATCCCACAGACTACACCAAGAGGCCCCAACCTGTGTTAGAACTGGGGCCCATTAAGGATTAGGATTATGACCCACAAGATTAGAGACCTTTAGGATTGAAACCCATTCAAACTGAACCCCAATCTTAATGTTGAGGCTGGAATCCATAACAACTAGTCTCCAATACTAATGGTGGGGTTAGGTTAGGTTAGGTTAGGTTAGGTTAGGTTAGGTTAGGTTAGGTTAGAAGGGCCTATTGGAACTGTGGCGCATTTGATCTTTCATATAACTTTGACATTAAGTGAAATCCACACACACACACGCACACACGCACACACACACACACACACACACACACACACACACACACACACACACATAGTTAGTGCAGTCTGACAAACTCCTGGGTGTTCATAGACCACAAAACTGGACTGGAAGGCAGCCTCGTACCGACTCTACATGCTATGAAGACTTAGGTCACTGGACACCCACGCCAGAGCTGAGGACCATCTACAACGCCTTTATTCTCCCCAAACTAACGTATGCGTCACCAGCCTGGTCGTCTTCTCTCAACTCCACCCAACAACGTCAGCTAGAGGTACAGAAAAGGGCCTGCAGAATCATGCTCGGTGCAGAATACTCAGCTGCACCAACGCTCTCTCCCACCCTGGAAATGCCATCCCTCAGTGACCTCCACCACCAAGCACTGGAAAGGTTTGGCAGTGAACTACCGCACCACCTCGTCATCGCTACATTTCCTGCCTCGGCAGCCCCAACCAACTTCGCGCAGTCCGCCACTACAACAAAATCAGCCCACAAGAGCCCGCACCGATAGATATAAGAACAGCACCATCCCATCTATTGTTAAAATAATAAACAACTCCTGATTTATGTACGTACAGCCCCTGTAAATGTATTCAATGCATATTATATCATTATGTCTAAACAAATGTAAGTCTGTATATTCAGCCACCGGCTGCAACTCTATTAATAAACCGTATATATAAATATTTTTTTTTTTATATTATTATATTATTTTTTATATATTATTATTATTATTATTATTATTATTATCATCATCATCATCATCATCATCATCATCATCATCATCATCATTATTATTATTATTATTATTATTATTATTATTATTATTATTATTATTATTATTATTATTACACATATATATTATTATTATTATATTATTACATATATTATTATTACATATTATTAATATATTATTATTATTATTATTATATACACACCTAGCTATTTCTCAAATCCTGAGAGTAAGAGACTGAGCATACGAGTAACACTCTTACTGTGTTGATGGGGGGTGAGAGGGAGAGTGAAGGAGAGGGTGAGAGGGAGAGGTGACAGGAAATGGCGGAAGGAGAATGAGAAAAGAAAACACACAGAAAAAGAATGAGAGAAAAGAGAACGAGAGGGAGAAAAGATAGACGAATGAGTAAGAGGGGAGAGAGAGAGGGAGTGAGAAGGAGAGAGGTAAGGAGAGGGAGAGGGAGGGGAGAGTGAGAAGGGAGACAGTGGGAGAGGGGAGAGGAGAGGGAGTGAGATGGGAGGAGGTAAGGAGAGGGAGAGGGGAGAGGAGAGGAGGGAGACAAAGGGAGAGGTGAGGGGGAAGGGAGAAGGGAGAGAGTAAGGAGAGGGAGAGTGAGGGAGAGTGAGAAGGGAGAGTAAGGAGAGAGAAAGAGGAGAGTGAGAGGGGAGACAGTAAGGAGAGGGAGAGGAGGGGAGAGGAGGGAAGACAGTAAGGGAGAGGAGAAGGAGGGGAGAGGAGGGGAGAGGAGAAGGAGAGAGTAAGGAGAGAGAGAGGGGAGAGTGAGGGGACAGTGGGAAGGAGAGGGAGAGGAGAGGGGGAGACAGTAAGGAGAGGGAGAGTGAGAGGGGAGACAGTAAGGAGAGGATGAGGGGAGAGGAGAGGGGAGAGAGAAGGAGAGAGAAAGAGGGGAGAGGAGAGGGGAGACAGTAAGAGAGGGGAGAGTGAGGGGAGAGGGAGAGGGAGACAGGAAGGAGAGGGAGAGTGAGGGAGGAGAAGGGGAGACAGTAAGGAGAGGGGAGAGTGAGGGGAGAGTGAGAGGGAGACAGAAGGGAGAGGGGAGAGTGAGGGGAGAGAGGGGAGACAGTAAGAGAGGGAGAGTGAGGGGAGAGTGAGAGGGGAGACAGTAAGGGAGAGGGATAGAGGGAGGAGAGGGGAGACAGTAAGGAGAGGGAGAGTGAGGGGAGAGGAGAGGGGGAGACAGTAAGGAGAGGGGAGAGGAGGAGAGTGAGAGGGGAGACAGTAAGAAGAGGGAGAGGAGGGGAGAGGAGAGGGGGAGAGAAAAGGAGAGGAGAGTGAGGGGAGAGCAGGTGAGGGAGGGAGGGGGAGAGGAGAGGGGAGACAGTAAGGAGAGGGGAGAGGAGGGGAGAGGAGAGGGGAGACAGTAAGGGGAGAGGGAGAGTGAGAGGGCAGTAAGGGAGAGGGAGAGTGAGGGGAGAGTGAGAGGGGAGACAGTAAGGAGAGGGAAGGAGAGGGGAGAGTGAGAGGGAGACAGTAAGGGGAGAGGGAGAGGAGGGGAGAGAGGAGAAGGAAGAAGTGGAAGGAGAGGGAGGAGGGGAGAGGAGAGGGGAGACAGGGAGGGGAGAGTGAGAGGGAGACAGTAAGGAGAGGGAGAGTGAGGGGAGAGTGGAGAGGGGAGACAGTAAGGAGAGGGAGAGTGAGGGGAGAGGAGAGGGGAGAGAGTAAGGAGAGGGAGAGTGAGGGGGAGAGGAGAGGACAGTAAGGAGAGGGAGAGGAGGGGACGATACTGGCAGGTTAGGGTGGCTTTGCTCACGATGGATTCTAAAACAAATAAGGTAATGAGGGAAATGGGATGGGTAATGAGGGGA
Organism: Homarus americanus; assembly: GCF_018991925.1. Classification (NCBI taxonomy): domain Eukaryota; kingdom Metazoa; phylum Arthropoda; class Malacostraca; order Decapoda; family Nephropidae; genus Homarus; species Homarus americanus. Next base: position 25,269 of record NW_024717481.1, on the reverse strand, counting down.
ATGGTGAGGGTAATGAGGAATGGTGAGGGGGAATGAGGGAATGGTGAAGGGGAAATGAGGGGAAATGTGAAGGGTAAAGGAATGGTGAAGGGTATTGAGGGAATGGTGAAGGGTAATGAGGGAATGGTGAGGAATGAGGGGAATGGTGAGGTAATGAGGGAATGGTGAGGGGTAATGAGGGAATGTTGAGGGTAATGAGGGGAATGAAGGAGAAGTGGTGGTGGGTGGTAGGTGGGTGGGGTGGAGGTGGTGGGAAGGCTGGTATGGGTGGGTGATGGTGGTGGGTGAAGTGGTTGGTATTGGTGGGTGAAGTGGCGGTGGTGGTGGGTATGGGAAGTAGTGGTGGTGGGTGGTGGGTTATGTGGATGGTGGTAGTTGGGTGAAGTGGTGTAGGTGGTGGGTAATGTTAGTGGTAATGACGTGAGAATGTTATGTATGGGAGATGAAGGAAGAGAGAGAGAGAGAGAGAGAGAGAGAGAGAGAGAGAGAGAGAGAGAGAGAGAGAGAGAGAGAGAGAGAGAGAGAGAGCAAATGAAAGAAAATCAACAAATCTCAATGAAATTTACACATTAAAAAAATCGTAACCAAGTTTTCAAGATTAAAAAAAAAACAATTAAGAATAAACCAATCAAAAGATAGATACTAAAACTATATTAATTCTTACTGGACATAAGATTCAGAACCTTACAGTAAACCTTAGATAAATATCACACCATAAATACCACAAAAATGACTCAGTGAAATGATATAAAATTTATCATCTAAAATTTCTTTCAGTTAATTTTTAATGAGAAAATGTAAAGTTATTATGCAAAAACCCTAAAACGTGAATAATATTAAACAAATAAATAAAACATATAATACAATAGGAAAGGAGCCATATAGATAAATAAGACATGAAACAGATAAACAAATTCTCATATATAAAAGCCATTAACAGAGGGGAACTACCAGGTATACAAGAGAGAAAAGGAATTCTGGGAACATTAAAACGCCACAGTTCTACACATTACACCCCTGTGGTTGAGAGCCTTAATGAGGCTGGAATATATTAGAGAGAGAGAGAGAGAGAGAGAGAGAGAGAGAGAGAGAGAGAGAGAGAGAGAGAGAGAGAGAGAGAGAGAGAGAGAGAGAGAGAGCACCACGGAACAAGGAATAATTGTTCAAATATCATAATCCCCCATCATCCTCATATTCCCTCTACACTACACTACACTACACTTCACCATCTCCAAACACTTAGACCTCCAGACCCCCTCCAAACCTCCAGACCTTCTCCACCGCCCTTACCACCGCGTATGGTAAGTCTTAACGATACATCACAGCTAAAATTACGAGTAACTGCCCAACATGGAGGTGGTAGACCGTAACCTGCTCGTAGGTTACAAAGTTCCACACAAAATACCCCCACTAGGCCTCTGTAATCCCCTCCCCTGCTACACTGAGCCTGTTCTACTGATGTCTTCTGCTCCAAGAACCTGGGTGGAAGGGAGGGTGTGTGGTGTGTGAGAGTGTGTGTGTCAGGTGTGAGAGTGTGGTCAGGTGTGTGAGAGTGTGTTAGGTTGTGAGAATGTGTGTGGTAGGTGTGTGAGAGGTGTTTGGTAAGGTGTGGGAGGTGTGGGTGGGGTGTGTGGAGAGTGTGTGGTAGGGTGTGTGAGAGTGTGTGTCAGGTGTGTGAGAGTGTGGTCAGGTGTGTGGAGAGTGTGTGTGGTCAGTGTGAGTGTGTGGTGTGTGTGAGAGGTGTGGTCAGGTGTGAGAGGTGGTGTGAGAGTGTGTAGGTGTGAGAGTGTGTGTGTAGTGAGAGGGGGTGGTGAGAGTGTGTGTGAGGTGTGGTAAGGTGTGGTGTGTGGTGGGGGAGGTGTGTGGTGGGTAGGGAGTGTGTGTGAGGTGTGGGAGGAGGTAAGGTGTGAGAGGTGGTGGGTAACGTGTGAGAGTGTGTGGGAGAGTGTGTGGGAAGGGTGTGTGAGAGGTGTGGGGAGGTGTGAGAGTGTGTGGTCAGGTGGTGAGGTGTGTGGTATGTGAGTGTGTGTGTAAGGTGTGTGTGAGTGTGGTAAGGTATAGGAGGGGGGGTAGAAGATATGGTAGTGTGGATTGTGTGGGGGTGGGGGAGGATGGGATGTGTGGGGTGGGGTGGGTGGGTGTGAGGTGGGTGTGAGGTGGGATGGGTGGGTGGGGTGGTGGTGGTGGGTGTGAGGTGGATGTGGGTGACTGAGGTGGGTGGTGGGTGTGATGGGGATGTGGGGTGGGTGGGTGGACTGAGGTGGTGTGGAGGGATGGTGGGGAGGGGTGGTGGGTGTGTGGGTGTGAGGGTGGGATGTGGGTAGGGGTGGTGGTAAAAGGATGTGGACTGGAGGTGTGGTGGTAGGGTGGTGGGTGGTAGGGGGTGACTGAGGTGATAGGTGTCTCTACTCCTACTTTTTCTCCTTCTCCTCCTCCTCCTCCTAATCCTCCCATTTCTTCTCCTTCCGAAGTCAAAATACCCCAGGATCGTCCAGAGGCCTTTTAAAAGTGTCGGGTCCAGCGAGGATACCGAAGTCCGCTTGAAAGTTACGCCTAAGCTTGTAAATAAATTTTGATGTTAGATAAGCTGTGTATGTAAAGTAACAGTGATGATGATGATGATGATGATGATGGATGATGATGAGATGATGATGATGATGATGATGACGATGATGATGATGATGACGATGACGACGACGATGACGATGATGATGATGATGACGATGATGATGATGATGATGATGATGATGATGATGATGATGATGATGATGACGATGAGGATGACGATGATGATGATGATGATGATGATGATGATGATGATGATGATGATGATGATGTAAAAGATGAACGATAATAATAATAATAATAATAATAATAATAATAATAATAATAATAATAATAATAATATAAAGGATCTTACTCTTAATTTTGCTTATGATAAAATAAACGTTATTTTTTCTTTTAATAGTTGTCCTCTCTCTCTCTCTCTCACACATTATATTCGATTCCTCGAACCTTGTCCTCACAAGTAATACATGATCAGCTTCCTCCAACACTTTCTTCCTACTCCTACTTCCCTTTCTCCCTTCTTCTCCATGCTACTTCCTCATTTCGTCCTTCCTTCTCCCCCACTCCTCCTTCTTCCCCCAAAACTTATTTCTTCATTTTGCCTATTCTTCTCCCTCTTTCTTTGTTTTCTTCCTTAAGCTCTCCCTTCTTTACTCTTCTCGCCCTCCTCTCCTTTCCTCCTTTCATCACCTTTCAACGTCATTATATCTCTGTTTCATTCTCTCTGTTCTCGTTCTCTCTATCTGTCTTTCTCTTTCTGTCACTGTCCCCTATCATTCTGTCTCTCTTTGTCACTGTCTCTTTCTCTCTGTCACTGCCCCCTATGATTCTGTCTCTCTCTTTGTCACTGTCTCTTTCTCTCTGTCACTGCCCCCTATGATTCTGTCTCTCTCTTTGTCACTGTCACTTTCTCTCTGTCACTGCCCCCTATGATTCTGTCTCTCTCTTTGTCACTGTCTCTTTCTCTCTGTCACTGCCCCCTATAATTCTGTCTCTCTCTTTGTCACTGTCTCTTTCTCTCTCTGTCACTCTCGTTCTCTCTGTCTGTCTCTCTGTCTATATCTCTCTCCTAATCCACATCACCACAACACCAGCTCTTAGACCCTACTCTCTACCCCATTAGACATCTAGGAAGCAGCCCATTACCCCATTACCTGGATATATTAAGGTATTTATTTTAAAGTATCCGGCGGCTCTCTATTAATACATGCTTTGGGTTTCTTTTTGTTGAGGTGAAGATATCTTAGAGACGATTCTTTCTCTAATTCTAATGATCTAAAGTGCTCGACTGCCTCCTATTGTGCGTCTGTATCGTTGAGATTTAGATAGAATGACGGAATTGCCCATTATGTTTGTATATATGAAGGGAAGCATCCATTAGGTCTGTGTGTATGAAGGGAAAGATTCATTAGCTCTCTACATATAAAGGGAAAGACCCATTAACTATATAGATTAAATAAGAAACACTTTTAACCATTAGATCCTTAAAGTACGAATAAAATAACACCCCCCCCATTACCCATTAACTCTGTATAACTATGAACAACACTACTATTCTCCATCCAGACTCACAGTTCCCCTTAAAATAAACACAATAGTCCATTAGCCTCGTACCATTAATATTTACTCTTATTTTTTTTTTACGAGGGGAATACTCTCTCCGCTTCGCTCAGACATTAGAGAAGTTCTTGATCTCTGTTCCTATTCAGAGGCTGTGTTAGAGAGCCGTGGAGGAGCGAAGGGCTTTTGTGCCTCGCTCATCTGTAATGTTATCTGTGTGTGTGAGATAGGGGTGAGGGAGGGAAGGGGGAGAGGGTGAGGGTGAGAGGGTGAGGGAAGGGGATAAAGGGAGAGAGATGGAGAGAGTGGAAGGGTGAGAGAGGAAGAGGGAGAAGGGGAGAAGGAATAATCAACAAACAGGAATATAGACATGAAGAAAAATCCACAGACAGACAGACAGACAGACAGACAGACAGACAGACAAACACTCCTTCCCCAAAAACAAACAGAAATACCGTAAGGGATAGAGTGAGGGGGGGAGGGGAGGGGGCGCTGACTCCAAGCATCACAGAACCAAAACAAACGAGTATTATTTCAGACTTTAAACAACAAGTATAAGAACACTATGACCTACAGCGCTGGGAGCTCATAATGCTAACACTGAGCTAGGAAGACAGCCCCCAGATGTAAATAAAACGCGGTTGTCATGGTTACAGGATGCTGGGGGTAACACTCTCTCTCTCTCTCTCCCTTAGTGTGTGGGATGAACGGCGCGCGGTGTGGCAGACTTGAACCAGGTAGGATACGACTCTCCCATCTCTGTGTATGTTTCATCTTGTGTGTGTGTGTGTGTGTGTGTGTGTGTGTGTGTGTGGTGTGTGTGTGTGTGTGTGTGTGATACTGATACATTTTCTAATATTGAAATGTGTGTAAACTGGTATTCATTATGTATATATATGTATTATATTCACACACACACACACACACACGTACACATATATTATTAAGAGGTTTGATGCTTCCGTCAAGGCGAAGTGACAGTAAATTAATTGACAATAACAATTATCCCTGTCAAGTGCACCAGATTGAGCTGTCTTCCTCCTCTTCCTCCTCTTCATAGTCTTCGTCCTCTTCATAGTCTTCCTCTTTATCGTCTTCCTCCTCTTCTTACCTCATCTTCGTCCTCCTACTCTTCCTCATCTTCGTCCTCTTCTTCCTCCTCTTCATCGTCTTCTTCTTCATCGTCTTCTTCCTCTTCATCGTCTTCCTCCTCATTATCCTCCCCTCCTCCCCATCTACGCCCTCCACCTCATTTGGCTTTTTGTCTCTGTCTGTCTGTCTGTCTGTGTGTCTCTGTCTGTCTGTCTGTCTGTGTCTGTCTGTGTCTCTGTCTGTCTGTCTGTGTCTCTGTCTGTCTGTGTCTCTGTCTGTCTGTCTGTGTCTCTGGTGTGTCGTTCTGTGTCTCCTGTCTGTCTCGTCTGTTCTGTTCTGTTGTCGTAATATAAGTGCTCACGATAAATCTTATTTGAGTTGTGAACGAGGAACGATAGTACTGGTCCATATATACTCCACCTGCCTTGATGTACCGGTCCACCTGCTCTGATGTACCGGTCCACCTGTCCTTAATGTACTGGTCCACCTGTTCTTATAGTACCGGTTCATCTGTCTTTAATGTACCGGTTCACCTGTCTTTAATGTACCTGTCCAACTTGTTCCTTAATGTACTGGTCCACCTGTCCTTATAGTACCGGTTCACCTATCTTTAATGTACCGGTTCATCTGTCCTAAAGGTACCGGGTCCATTAGTCCTAATAAACTGGTCCACGTGTCTGTACGTACCGCTGCACTTACCTAAATGTACCGGTCCACCTGCTGTAATGTACCCCACCACCACAGATGAAACGAACTAACACAATTTTGTACGAATCATTCACTCAGCACAAAAAATGAGAAAAAATAAAAAACTAATTTTTTACACTTTTTATTATAAATTTACATTTTTTTACACTTTAAGATTACAAATTTACATATTTTACACTTAAGATTACAAATTTACATATTTTTTTTATAATTTTAAGATTACAAATTTACATATTTTTACACTTTAAGATTACAAATTTACATATTTTTTACTTAAGATTACAAATTCATATATTTTTACACTCAGGATTACAAATTTACATATTTTTTACACTTTAAGATTACAAATTTTAAATTTTTTTTACACTTAAAGATTACAAATTTACATATGGCCTTTCCACACACTTATGTTAATCTGCATATTTTCTTTTATATATATACTAACCGATATTTCTTCATTTCCATCAGAGGTGTTGGGTTGCAGTTAGAGTTAGTTAGGGGTTAGGTTACGTTACGTTGCTTAGGTTAGGTTTAGAAGTAGGTTTGAGTTTGCTAGGTTAGGTTAGGAGGTTTAGGTTTACGTAGGTTGAGTTGGTTACGTTACGTCAGGTTGTGGTTAGGTTTAGGGTAGGGTTTAGGTTAGGTTTAGGTTTACGTTAGGTTAGGTTTAGGTTAGGGTTAGGTTAGGATTAGGTTAGGTTTGTTCTTCTACACAGTGGCTCCCTCAGTAAACACAATCATAAACGAGACGTATTTATCTGAGAGTTGTGAAAAGTAATTCTCATTTACCTCACGACACCAGCCCCGCCGCCTTCATCAATAGCCCTTGATTACTTTCATATATGTCAATATATTACAGCCACCGAGAGAGAGAGAGAGAGAGAGGAGGGGGGGAGAGAGAGAGAGAGAGAGAGAGAAATTAAGAGAGAGAGAGAGAGATAAGCTGGGTAAAAAATTCTCTTGAACATAGAAGAATCATAAAGTACAGAGCAGTAATAACAATAAATTAAAAAAAAATATACTGATAATTAATGAATAAAAAAACAAAGTCGATGAAAACTAAATCCTGTAAAACGAGGTGAGAGTTGATACCTGTGTACAGGGGATAAGAACAGGTGTAGGTGGAATAACAATTAAGGTGTTTTTGTTGTTATTTTACCTTTTATTGTATCGGGTTTATGCTTAGCGAATATGACAGAGATGTTAAACAACTTTTGGTGGTGTGGTAGTGATGTTGTAGGGACACTTAACCACACAGGGATGTTTTAGTGGTTGAGAAATATTGTGTATGTGTGGTTATGGGAAAGAGTGTGGTGTGTTGTGCGAAGAGACAGAGTATGGTTTGGTCTCTCTCTCTCTCTCTCTCTCTCTCTCTTTCACCCATATTTCACGTCTCCATCCATCACTTGCAAGTCTTAAGCTCACTCATGCATTTCTTATCAATATTTCCCTTATCATCTTTCGTAACACACACACACACCTTTCCTCACCTCCTCTCCTCTCTCCCTCTCCTCCTCTTCCTTCAACCTCCTGCCCTCCCCTACCCTTCACCTTCTTCCCCTCCCCCACCCCCTCCCTTTATCCCTCCTACCTAACCTCCTCCTCCTCTCCTATCCTTTTCGTTTTATCCTTCTATTCCCTCCCCAGTGTTTACATCTGAGGCCGGTTAAGCATAAGGTGGTCAGAGTAAACCAACCTGACCATTTTACGCCTTTGATATTTCACCCACCCCTCCCTCCCTCCTTGATGACGTTACAAACAAATGAGTGTGTGGACCTCATTCTCTCGTCGACTCATTATTGAAATTAACTCATAATTAGCAATACGTGATTAACCTAATTAATACACGAGGGCAATTAACTATGGAAATGATGATGTAGTGGTGGTAATTATATGCAAGTACAGTGAGGGATTAGGTTTTAATTTTGTAAGTTGATATTTTTCCTGATTTTTTTTTTTGCAGTGTAAGTTTTTCTTTTTTTCAATGGTTGGTATTTTTTTTCTTCAAAGTTGTCGTCTATTTCTCAAGTTACAAAGTCAATCTAAGGTTAAGTGATTTAGAAATTGTTGTTGTGTTCTTTAGTATAGTTTCTAATATTTTCTAAAGTTAATATTTTCTTGAAGACGCGGTATTATATCCAAAAGTTACCAATTATATATCAAATGTGTAGTTTTCTTGATCCAAAGTTGCCACATTTCAATAATTTGACTCTCTTTATCCCTGACAGTTGCCATATTTAACAAAAGTTGCCATTTCCCAGGAATTTGCCATATTTCCCTACCGCAGTTCTCCCTCAAAATCCAATATAAATCCTTTTTAACTCCTCCCTCGTTATTTTATCCAATATCCATTCATCTTCAGCTTCATTGCCATATCCTAGACCAGAGTTGTCATATCTCCTCCCTCATCCGACCCCAGTAAGCGGTTGCCATAACTCAGGTAGCGTGGGGAGGTAGGGGTGGCTCTATCCACAATCCATTATCTACCTTAATTACACGTATCTTCAGGAGAGGAGGGTAGGTAGGGAGGAGGGGTGAGGGATGGAGAGAAGGGTGGAAGGGTAGAGAGGGAGGAGGTGTGAGCGATGGGGAGAGAAGGTGGAAGGGTAGGGAGGAGGAAGTTGAGCGATGGGGGAGAGAAGGGTGGAAGGTAGGGGAGGAGGGGTGGAGGGATGGGAGAGAGGTGGAAGGGGTAGGGGAGGGAGGGTGGAGGGGAGGAAGGTGGAAGGTAGGGGGAGGAGGATGTTGAGGATGGGAGAGAAGGTGGGGGTAGGGAGGAGGAAGTGGAGGGATGGGGAGAGAAGGTGGAAGGGTAGGGGAGGAGGTGGAGGGATGGGAGAGGGAGGGGAAGGGTAGGGGAGATGGAGGAGGAGGGGGGGGGAGGAGGGTGGAAGGGAGGGAGGAGGAGGTGGGAGGGGGGGAGGAGAAGGGGTGGAAGGGTAGGGGAGGAGAAGGTGGAGGGATGGGAGAGAAGGGGTGGAAGGGGTAGGGAGGAGGGGAGGTGGAGGGATGGGAGAAGGGAAGGTGGGGAGGAGGAGGTGGAGGGATGGGAGAGTAGGGTGGAAGGGTAGGGAGGAGGAGGTGGAGGGATGGGGAGAGGAGGGGGAAGGGGGGAGGGGAGGGTGGAGGGATGGGAGAGAGGAGGGGTGGAAGGGGTAGGGGAGGAGGGGTGGAGGGATGGGAGAGAAGGGTGGGAAGGGTAGGGGAGGAGAAGGTGGAGGGATGGGAGAGAAGGGTAAAGGGTAGGGGGGAGGAGGGTGGAGGGATGGGAGAGAGGAGGGTGGGAAGGGTAGGGGAGGAGAAGGTGGAGGATGGGAGAGGAAGGTGAAGGGTAGGGAGGAGGAGGGGGAGGGATGGGAGAAGAGGGTGGAAGGGTAGGGGAGGAGGAGGTGGAGGGATGGGAGAGAAGGGTGGAAGGGGTAGGGGAGGGAGGGAGGTGGAGGGATGGGAGAGGAGGGTGGAAGGGGTAGGGGAGGAGGAGGTGGAGGGATGGGGAGGAGGTGAAGGGTAGGGGAGGAGGAGGTGGAGGGATGGGAGAGGGAGGGTGGAAGGGAGGGGAGGAGGAGAGGGAGGGATGGGTGGGAGGAGGGGTGGAAGGGTAGGGAGGAGGAGGTGGGAGGGATGGGAGAGAGGTGGGAGGGAGGGTGAAGGGTAGGGAGGAGGAGGTGGAGGGATGGGAGAAGGGTGGAAGGGTAGGGAGGAGGAGGGGTGGAGGGATGGGAGAGGAGGGTGGAAGGGGTAGGGAGGAGGGAGGGATGTGGGAGAGGAGGGTGGAAGGGGGAGGAGAGGTGAGGGATGGAGGGAGAAGGGTGGAAGGGGTAGGGGAGGAGGAGGTGGGAGGGGATGGGAGAGAGGGGAAGGGGTGGGGAGGGAGGAGGTGGAGGGGATGGGAGAGGGAGGTGGGAAGGGGGAGGAGGAGGTGGTGGGATGGGGAGGGGGAAGGGTGGAAGGGTAGGGAGGGGAGGAGGTGGGGAGGGATGGAGAGGAGGGTGGAAGGGGTAGGGGAGGAGGGAGGGAGGATGGGGAGAGAAGGTGGGGGGGTAGGGGAGGAGGAGGTGGGAGGATGGGGAGAGGAGGGAAGGGGTAGGGAGGGGAGGAGGTGGGAGGGATGGGAGAGAAGGGTGGAAGGTAGGGGAGGAGGAGGTGGAGGGATGGGAGAGGAGGGTGGGAAGGGTTAGGAGAGGAGGAAGGGGTGGAAGAGGAGAGGAAGGTGGGAGAGAGAGGGAAAGGGGTGGGTGAGGAGAGAAGGGGGAGAGAGGTGGAAGGGAAGGGAGAAGAGAGGAAGGGGTGGGAGAGGAGAGGAAGGGGTGGGAGAGGAGGGTGGAAGGGTAGGGGAGAGAAGAGGAAGGGGGGAGGAGAGGAAGGGGGGAAGAGAGGAAGGGTAGGAGGAGGAGAGTGAAGGGGTGGGGAGAGGAGAGGAAGGGGTGGGGAGGAGAGAGGAAGGGGTAGGAGAGGAGAGGAAGGGGTGGGGAGGAGAGGAAGGGAGGGAGAGGAGAGGAAGGGGAGGGAGAGGAGAGAAGGTGGGAGAGGAGAGGGGTGGGGTGAGGAGAAGAAGGGTGGGAGAGAGGAAGGGTGGGGTGAGGAGAGGAAAGGGTGGGTGAGGAGAGGAAGGGGTAGAGAGGAGAGGAAGGGTGAGAGGAGAGGAAGGGTGGGAGAGGAGAGAGAAGGGGTGAGGTCTCTCTTTAAGGCGACTTTAATTATTCCTGTCGACCCTCTACCACTTACCTGCAAAGTGACTATTCATAACGTCTCGGTTTAATAGCCCTGTAATAATAGACCCCAGTAATAATAGACCCAATAATAGCCCCTCAGTAAATAGCCCCCAGCAATTCCAGTAATTAGACCCTAGTAATAATAGCCTCAGTACACAGCCCCCAGTAATAATAGACCCCAGTATTAATAGCCCCAGTAATAATAGACCCAGTACTAAAGACCCCAGTAATAGACCCCAGTACTAATAGAGCCCCAGACATAGCCCCAGTACTAAAGACCCTGTAATAATAGACCCCAGTACTAATAGACCCCAGTACTAATAGACCCGGTACAAATGGTCCCAAGAAAATAATAAACGAAAAACAGAATGACAGAGTAGCTGAGAAATGATGCCAGACACTGAGAAAAGTGGAGAGGTAGTAAGAGGACGCAGGAGTGGGAGGGAGGGGAGAAGGAGAGGGGAGAGGGAGAGGTAACGGTGGGGGGGAGGTGATGAATGTGATGATGGGGAGGAGGAGACCAGATAGGGGAGGAAAGAGGATAGGTAGAGGAGGCACTGGTGGGAAGAGGAGGATAGGTGGAGAGCCGGTCTGAGTTTCTGTCTCACGCCCTTGTCTTTGATCTGGTCGGGTGGGTTGCCGGAGGCTGGTGGGGTGATGGAAATGCGGATGGGGGGAGGAGGGCGTGAAGGTGGGGGGAGGAGGGCGAAGGGGTGGGGAGGAGGCGAAGGGTAGGGGAGGAGGGCGTGAAGGGGGGAGGAGGGCGTGAAGGGTGGGGGAGGAGGGCGTGAAGGGTGGGGGGGGGGAGGAGGGGCGTGAAGGGTGTAGAAGATGGGTGGGGAGGGGCGGAAGGGTGGGGAGGAGGGCGACGGGGTGGGGGGAAGAGGGCATTAAGGGTGGGGAGGGGAGGGCGTGAAGGGTGGGGGGAGGAGGGCGTGAAGGGTGGGGGGGAGGAGGGCGTGAAGGGTGGGGGAGGAGGGCGTGAAGGGGTGGGGGGAAGAGGGCATTAAGGGTGGGGAGAGGGGCGTGAAGGGTGGGGGAGGGAGGGAGAAGGTGGGGGGAGGGAGGGTGGGGAAGAGGGCATAAGGGTGGGGGGAGGAGGGCAGGGGTGGGGAAGAGGGTATAAGGGGGAGGAGGCGTGAAGGTGGGGGAGGAGGGCGTGAGGTGGGGGGAGGAGGGCGAAGGGTGGGGGGGGAGGGCGTGAAGGTGGGGGGGAGGGCGGGAAGGGTGGGGGAGGAGAGCGTGAAGGGTCGGGGAGGAGGGCGTGAAGGGTCGGGGGAGGAGGCGTGGAAGGTGGGGAGGAGGCGTGAAGGGGTGGGGGGAGGGGCGTGAAGGTGGGGGAGGAGGCGTGAAGGGTGGGGGAGGAGGGCGTGAAGGGGTGGGGGGAGGGAGGGCGTGAAGGGTGGGGGAGGGAGGGAAGTGTGAAGGTGGGGGAGGAGGGGCATGAAGGGTGGGGGAGGAGGGCGTGAAGGTGGGGAGGAGGGTGGAAGGGTCGGGGAGGAGGGCGTGAAGGGTGGGGGAGGAGGGCGTGAAGGGTGGGGGAGGAGGGCGTGAAGGGTGGGGGAGGAGGGCGTGAAGGGTGGGGGAGAGGAGAATGTGAGCGGCGTACAGAGATGGATCACGACAACAGAAAATATAAAACATAAAATTTCAGACATATTGAAATGATTAACGTTCGAATAATATACAATTAATCAGGTTTATTATGTCTATCTATTTGTCCTTCCTTCATTCTCTAGTTTCCTCTATTCTCCTTCGTCTAATTTCCTCGTCATCTCCTACTTCCTACCAGAGTCTAGAAACACCTTGAGTAACTTTTCTTCTTCAATATCATTCTTCTCCTCCTCCTCCTTCACGTTTCCTTCGACACTACTCCTGCTACTTCCTTTCCTTCCTTCCCGCCTCCTCCTCCTCCTCCTCCTCTTCCTTTTACAAACCCCATTCTCTTCCTCTTCTTCCTTTCTCTTCCTTTCGCCGTCCTCCTCTATCACCACCACATCATCACCCTTTCTTTCCCCTTCCTCTTTCTCTCCCCCCTCCTCCTCCTCATTTCCCACTCCTCCTCTTCCTCTCCCCTACCCTCATTTCCCACCCTCCTCTTCCCCTTCCTCTTCTCCCTCCTCCCCCTCGGGTGAAGCTGGGCACCTCTGCAGCAAATGGAAAGAGGAGACACGTCACACACAAGCTGAAGGGACTGGAATCCTACCCGTTCCTGCTGGTGCATCTTGACAGCTGCTTATGGCCGGGTGCCTCCTTGTAGTGTGTGTGTGTGTAGTGTGTGGTGTGTGTGTGTGTGTGTGTGTTTTATTTGCTTTACCTGTCTACCCTCGTTTTCCTTTCATTTATCTATCAACCTATTTACCCGCCTGTGCAATAACTCTCCTCTCTCTCTCTCTCCAGTAAACGCCGTCCTTTGCCTACCGTAATTTGTATCCCAAATCTTCCTTCTTCCCTTGATGGATTTACCCCTGCACGTTTCACAGTGAAAACTCTGCTCGTGAAATCTATCACACACACACACACACACACACACACACACACACACACACACACACACACACACACACACACACACACACACACACACACAAGATGAGTCAACCAACGCAATTTAAATCACCATTGGATATTAATTTGCCTCTCTTTATTTTTTTATTTCACAGTATATTTTATTATTTATCAAAGTGTTCTGTTATTTCTCATTTTTAGTTCAAATTTCTCACGGTATTCTATCTTTCTCATTTGTCAGTATTTCCCTTGAGTTTCTTTGGTCTATTCTCAGCGATTTTGATCATTTCTCATCATTTGTTTCTATACTTTAACTATTTCTCATTAATTCCTCAGAAACATCTTTTGTATGTGTCACATTATTCATCGATATTTCTGTCCATTTGCTAATTATTTCCGGGTGTGTTTCTCAAGTGACTATTCTATTTCTTTAAGATTTCTCAGTAATTCATATCGATGCTCTTCCTCTTCTTCAGCACTTATGAAGCCATTCCTTGGTTTCTCAGACGTCTCTTATGACTTTCTCAAACTTTCCTGTTACTAAGAATTGTTTTCATTATTTTATGTCTCAGTTCTTCTCTTTGTCTCCTCAGCTTCTTTTTTATGAAGTGTCTCATCGTTTCCTCTTATTTCTCATCTTTAATGTTAGTTGTGATTTTTTCCTTATTTACCAGCAGAGAGGCGTGTCATTTTTGATTTTATTTCAGCGGATTTCGTCAATGGAAATTTTCCATTTTTTTGTAATTTATGGCACGGTGTGAGAGAGAGAGAGAGATCCTTATCGTGAAAACTCGTCAAATTCTCTCTCTTTTTTCCGTCATTTCTCTTGTTTTCTTAAATTTCTTTTGTCTCTTGTATTTAAAACTCAATCCAATGGTGATATCCTAGTCTATGGCACCCTATACAATGGTGATATCCTAGTCTATGGCACCTATACAATGGTGATATCCTAGTCTATGGCACCCTATACAATGGTGAATCTAGTTGGCACCCTATACAATGGTGATATCCTAGTCTATGGCACTATACAATGGTGATATCCTAGTCTATGGCACCCTATACAATGGTGATATCCTAGTCATGGCACCCTATACAATGGTGATATCCTAGTCTATGGCACCTATACAATGGTGATATCCTAGTCTATGGCACCTTATACAATGGTGATATCCTGTCTATGGCACCCTATACAATGGTGATATCTCAGTTCTGTGGCACCCTATACAATGGTGATATCCTAGTCTATGGCACCTTATACAATGGTGATATCTTAGTCTATGGCACCCTATACAATGGTGATATCCAGTCTATGGCACTCATACAATGGTGATATCCTAGTCTATGGCACCATAAAGTCATATCAGTCTATGGCACCCTATACAATGGTCATATCAGTCTATGGCACCTTACAATGGTGATATCCTGTCTATGGCACCCTTATACAATGGTGATATCCTAGTCTATGGAACCCTATACAATGGTGATATCCTAGTCTATGGAACCCTATACAATGGTGATATCCTAGTCTATGAACCCTATACAATGGTGATATCCTAGTCTATGCAACCTATACAATGGTGATATCCTAGTCTATGGAACCCTATACAAGGTGATATCCTAGTCTATGGCACCCTATACAATGGTGATATCCTGTCTATGGCACCCTATACAATGGTGATATCTCAGTCATGTCACTATACAATGGTGATATCCTAGTCTATGGAACCCTATACAATGGTGATATCCTAGTCTATGGAACCCTATACAATGGTGATATCCTAGTCTATGGCACCCTATACAATGGTGATATCTCAGTCTATGGCACTTACAATGGTGATATCCTGTCTATGGAACCCTATACAATGGTGATATCCTAGTCTATGGCACTCATACAATGGTGATATCCCAGTCTATGGCACCTTATACAATGGTGATATCTCAGTCTATGGCACCTTATACAATGGTGATATCCTAGTCTATAACTTATACAATGGTGATATCCAGTCTATGGCACCTATACAATGGTGATATCCTAGTCTATGGCACCTTATACAATGGTGATATCCTAGTCTATGGCACCTGATACAATGGTGATATCTCAGTCTATGGCACCTATACAATGGTGATACTCCTAGTCTATGGCACCCTTATACAATGGTGATATCCTAGTCTATGGCACCCTATACAATGGTGATATCCTAGTCTATGGAACCTTATACAATGGTGATATCTCAGTCTATGGCACCCTATACAATGGTGATATCCTAGTCTATGGCACCTTACAATGGTGATATCCTAGTCTATGGAACCCTATACAATGGTGATATCCTAGTCTATGAACCTTATACAATGGTGATATCCTAGTCTATGAACCCTATACAATGGTGATATCCCAGTCTATGGCACTTATACAATGGTGATATCCTGTCATGGAACCCTATAATGGTGATATCTAGTCTATGGCACCTTATACAATGGTGATATCCTAGTCTATGGCACCTTATACAATGGTGATATCCTAGTCTATGGCACCCATACAATGGTGATATCCTAGTCTATGGCACCCCATACAATGGTGATATCCCAGTCTATGGCACCATACAATGGTGATATCCTAGTCTATGGAACCCTATACAATGGTGATATCCTAGTCTATGGAACCCTATACAATGGTGATATCAGTCTAGAACCTATACAATGGTGATATCCTGTCTATGGCACCCTATACAAGGTGATATCCTAGTCTATGGAACCCTATACAATGGTGATATCTAGTTATGCACCATAAATGGTGATATCTAGTCTATGGCACCTTATACAATGGTGATATCCTAGTCTATGGACCCTATACAATGGTGATATCCAGTTATGGCACTTATACAATGGTGATATCCTAGTCTATGGCACCCTATACAATGGTGATATCTCAGTCTATGGCACCTTATACAATGGTGATATCCTAGTCTATGGCACTTATACAATGGTGATATCCTAGTCTATGGCACCTATACAATGGTGATATCCTAGTCTATGGCACCTATACAATGGTGATATCCTAGTCTATGGCACCCTATACAATGGTGATATCCTGGTCTATGCACCCTATACAAGGTGATATCCTAGTCTATGGCACCCTATACAATGGTGATATCCTAGTCTATGGCACCCTATACAATGGTGATATCCTAGTCTATGGCTTATAATGGTGATATCAGTCTATGGCACCTTATACAATGGTGATATCCTAGTCTATGGCACCTATACAATGGTGATATCCTAGTCTATGGCACCTTATACAATGGTGATATCCTAGTCTATGGCACCTTATACAATGGTGATATCCTAGTCTATGGCACCCTATACAATGGTGATATCCTAGTCTATGGCACTTATAATGGTGATATCCAGTCTATGGCCCTATACAATGGTGATATCTCAGTCTATGGCACTCTATACAATGGTGATATCCTAGTCTATGGCACCTCTATACAATGGTGATATCCTAGTCTATGGCACCCTACAATGGTGATATCCAGTCTATGGCACACCTAGCACCATACAATGGTGATATCTAGTCTATGGCACCTTATACAATGGTGATATCTCAGTCTATGGCAACTTATACAATGGTGATATCCAGTTCTGGCACTATACAATGGTGATATCTCAGTCTATGGCACTATACAATGGTGATATCAGTGGGCACCTATACAATGGTGATTCCTAGTCTATGGCACCCTATACAATGGTGATATCTAGTATGGCACTTATAAGGTCATATCCTGGTCATGGCACTCTATACAATGGTGATATCCTAGTCTATGGCACCCTATACAATGGTGATATCCTAGTCTATGGCACCCTATACAATGGTGATATCTCAGTTTATGGCACCTTATACAATGGTGATATCTTAGTCTATGGCACCCTATACAATGGTGATATCCTAGTCTATGGCACCTTATACAATGGTGATATCCTAGTCTATGGCACCCTATACAATGTGATATCAGTTATGGCAATACAATGGTGATATCCAGTTATGGCACCCTATACAATGGTGATATCCAGTCTATGGCACTTATACAATGGTGATATCCTAGCTATGTAATGGTGATATCAGTCTGGCACTTTATACAATGGTGATATCTAGTCTATGGCACTATAGTGTGACCATACAATGGTGATATAGTCTATGACATACAATGGTGATATCCAGTCTATGGCACCCTATACAAGGTGATATCTAGTCTATGGCACCATCTGGTCTATAAATGGTGATATCTAGTCTATGGCACCTATACAATGGTGATATCCTAGTCTATGGCACCCTATACAATGGTGATATCCTAGTCTATGGCACCCTATACAATGGTGATATCCTAGTCTATGGCACCCTATACAATGGTGATATCCTAGTCTATGGCACCCTATACAATGGTGATATCCTAGTCTATGGCACCCTATACAATGGTGATATCCTAGTCTATGGCACCCTATACAATGGTGATATCCTAGTCTATGGCACCCTATACAATGGTGATATCCTAGTCTATGGCACCCTATACAATGGTGATATCCTAGTCTATGGCACCCTATACAATGGTGATATCCTAGTCTATGGCACCCTATACAATGGTCATAATGTTCTACAGCGCCTCACCGGAACTCATCCAGCGGTCGTTTTAAAGTCTCCCAGGAGCTGTGTGGACGGCCTTCCCTGCAGCGTCCAGCAACCTGTCTGTCTCTCTGTCTGTCTGTCTGTCTGTCTCTCTGTCTGTCTGTCTCTCTGTCTGTCTGTCTGTCTGTCTCTCTGTCTGTCTGTCTCTGCCTTCTTTTTCTTTTAATATTTTTCTCATATTTCTTCCTTCTTCTTTTTTCTTTTCTCATCTCATCTCTTTCTTCCCTCCATTTCTTCTTTTAGTCTTCCCTCTCCTCTCTTTTTCTTTCCTCTCTTTCAGTCCTTCCTTCATCTTTCCTCACTCTCTTTTGTCATTCCTCCCCCCAGTCTTTCTTCTTGTTTCCTCCTCCACCTTCTTCTTCTTCTTCTACCTCCCTCTCGTCTTCTTCCCCCACTCTCTCTTCTCGTTCTTCTTCCTTCTCCACCTCCTCCCTTTCTTCCTCTTCCTCCCCACACCCCATTTTTATCATCATCATCTTCCAATAAGAGTCAACTACTAGGGTAATTCTCACCCCTCTGTCTAGTGAAATTTCCCCTCCTCCCCTTGAAAGATAAACACAACTCAGGTATTTTGTCCTTGTTCCTTGAGGGGGAAAATCCCTACACACGCCTAAGTGGCCACCCTCAACGGCGTCTTCCCACCAAAATAGGTGAAAAATGGGAGAGAGAAGAGACCCCCTTAAATTGGACAATAATAGGTGGCTGTGAGGATTACTATGGTGGTGTTATGGTGTTGTGGGATTGTAGGATTGTGGGATTATTATAGTGATGGTGCTGTGGGACTATAGGATTGTGGGATTGTAGGATTGTGGGATTATTATAGTGATGGTGCTGTGGGACTATAGGATTGTAGGATTGTGGGATTATTATAGTGATGGTGCATAGGGACTATAGGATTGTGGGATTGTAGGATTGTGGGATTATTATAGTGATGGTGCTGTGGGACTGTAGGATTGTAGGATTGTGGGATTATTATAGTGATGGTGCTGTGGGACTGTAGGATTGTAGGATTGTGGGATTATTATAGTGATGGTGTGGGATTGTGGGATTATTATAGTGATGGTGCTGTGGGACTATGGGAGTGTAGGATTATTGGGATTATTGGGATTATTATAGTGATGGTGCTGTGGGACTATGGGATTGTGGGATTTGTGGGATTGTGGGTTATTATAGTGATGGTGCTGTGGGACTATGGGATTGTAGGATTGTGTAGGATTGTGGGATTATTATAGTGATGGTGCTGTGGGGACTATAGGATTGTGGGATTGTAGGAGTGTAGGTTATTATAGTGATGGTGCTGTGGGACTATGGGATTGTGGGATTGTGGCAGGATTGTGGGATTATTATGGTGATGGTGCTGTGGGACTATGGGAGTGTGGGATTGTAGGATTGTGGGATTATTATAGTGATGGTGCTGTGGGACTATAGGATTGTAGGATTGTAGGATTGTTGGATTATTATAGTGATGGTGCTGTGGGACTATACGATTGTGGGATTATTATAGTGATGGTGCTGTGGGACTATAGGATTGTAGGATTGTAGGATTGTTGGATTATTATAGTGATGGTGCTGTGGGACTATAGGATTGTAGGATTGTATGATTGTTGGATTATTATAGTGATGGTGCTGTGGGACTATACGATTGTGGGATTATTATAGTGATGGTGCTGTGGGACTATAGGATTGTAGGATTGTGATTAGGATTTATATAGTGATGGTGCTGTGGGACTATAGGATTGTGGGATTGTGAGGAGGTGGGATTATTATAGTGATGGTGCTGGACTATAGGATTGTGGGATTGTGGGATTGTGGGATTATTATAGTGATGGTGCTGTGACTAGATTGTGGATTGTAGGGAGGTGGGATTATTATAGTGATGGTGCTGTGGGACTATAGGATTGTGGGATTGTAGGATTTTGGGATTATTATAGTGATGGTGCTGTGGTACTATAGGATGTGGGATTGTAGGAGGAGTTATAGTGATGTTGTGGACTATAGGATTGTAGGATTGTAGGATTTTGGGATTATTATAGTGATGGTGCTGTGGTACTATAGGATTGTGGGATTGTAGGAGTGTGGGATTATTATAGTGATGGTGCTGTGGACCAGGATTGTGACTGTAGGATTTGGGATTATTATAGGATGGTGCGGACAGATTGTGGAAGGAGTGTGATTATTATAGTGATGGTGCTGGGACTATAGGATTGTAGGATTTGGGATTATTATAGTGATGGTGCTGTGGACTATAGGATTGGGATTGTAGGATTGTGGGATTATTATAGTGATGGTGCTGTGACTATAGGATTGTGGGATTGTAGGATTTTGGGATTATTATAGTGATGGTGCTGGGACTATAGGATTGTGGATTGTAGGATTGTGGGATTATTATAGTGATGGTGCTGTGTGACTATAGGATTGGGGATTGTAGGATTGTGGGATTATTATAGTGATGGTGCTGTGGGACTATAGGATAGGATTGTAGGATTTTGGGATTATTATAGTGATGGTGCGTGGACATAGATTGTGATTGGATTGGTGAAGGTTGAGGTGATTATATGATGGCGGGGATGGATGTAGGTGGATTATTATAGTGATGGTGCTGTGGGACATAGGATTGAGGATTTGATTATAGGATGGCGTGGACAAGGATTGTGATTGTAGGATGGATTATTATAGTGATGGTGCTGTGACTGATAGGATGTGGATGGTGCGATATAGGATTGCAGGATTGTGGGATTATTATAGTGATGGTGCTGTGGACTATAGGATTGTGATTGTGGATTATTATAGTGATGGTGCTGTGACTAGGATTGTGGGATTGTAGGATTTTGGTTATTATAGTGATGGTGCTGTGGGACTATAGGATTGTAGGATTATTGGGATTATTATAGTGATGGTGCTGTGGGACTATAGGATTGTAGGATTGTAGGATTGTGGGATTATTATAGTGATGGTGCTGTGGGGACTATAGGATTGTAGGATTGTAGGATTGTGGGATTATTATAGTGATGGTGCTGTGGGACTATAGGATTGTGGGATTACATGGGATTATTATAGTGATGGTGCTGTGTGGGACTATAGAAGTTGTAGGATTGTTGGATTGTAGGTTATTATAGTGATGGTGCTGTGGGACTATAGGATTGTGGGATTGTAGGATTATTATAGTGATGGTGCTGTGGGGAATGTATAGGATTGTAGGATTGTTGGATTGTGGGATTATTATAGTGATGGTGCTGTGTGGGACTATAGGGTGTAGGATTGTAGAGTTATTATAATTGATATTAGTTGCTTGTGCAGGACTATGGATTGTAGGATTGTAGAGATTTGTGGGATTGTGGGATTGTATAGTGATGGTGCTGTGGGACTGCAGGATTGTAGGATTGTAGGATTATTATAGTGATGGTGCTGTGTGGGACTATAGGATTGTAGGATTGTAGGATTGTGGGATTGTGGGATTATTATAGTGATGGTGCTGTGGGACTATAGGATTGTGGGATTGTAGGATTATTATAGTGATGGTGCTGTGTGGGACTATAGGATTGTAGGATTGGCAGGATTGTGGGATTATTATAGTGATGGTGCTGTGGGACTATAGGATTGTGGGATTGTTGGATTATTATAGTATTGATGGTGCTGTGGGACTATAGGATTGTAGGATTGTTGGATTATTATAGTGATGGTGCTGTGGGACTATAGAATTGTAGGATTGTAGGATTGTGGGATTATTATAGTGATGGTGTTGTGGGACTATAGAATTGTAGGATTGTAGGATTATTGGGATTATTATAGTGATGGTGCTGTGGGACTATAGAATTGTAGGATTGTAGGATTGGTAGGTTGTATGAGTGGTGATTGCTGCGTGGGACTATAGAGTTGTAAGTTGTTGGATTATTATAGTGATGGTGCTGTGGGACTATAGGATTGTAGGATTGTTGGATTATTATAGTGATGGTGCTGTGGGACTATAGAGATTGTAGGATTGGTTGGTAGGATTATTATAGTGATGGTGTGTGGGACTATAGAATTGTAGGATTGTGGGATTATTATAGTGATGGTGCTGTGGAACTATAGGATTGTAGGATTGTGGGATTATTATAGTGATGGTGCTGTGGGACTATAGAATTGTAGGATTGTAGGATTGTGGGATTATTATAGTGATGGTGCTGTGGGACTATAGAATTGTAGGATTGTAGGATTGTGGGATTATTATAGTGATGGTGCTGTGGGACTATAGAGATTGTAGGATTGTAGGATTGTGGGGTTATTATAGTAGTGGTGAACGTGGGACTATAAATTGTAGGATTGTGAGTTGTTAAGGTTATTATAGTGATGGTGCTGTGGGACTATAGGGTGTAGGATTGTAGGATTGTGGGATTATTATAGTGATGGTGCTGCAGTAGGACTATAGGATTGTAGGATTAGCCAAGTTGTGGGATTATTATAGTGATGGTGCTGTGGGACTATAGGGTGTAGGATTGTGGGATTGTGGTTGTATAGTGATGGTGCTGTGGGACTATAGAATTGTAGGATTGTAGGATTGTAGGTTGTTATAGTGATGGTGCTGTGGGACTATAGGATTGTAGGATTGTGGGATTGTGGGATTATTATAGTGATGGTGCTGTGGGACTATATGGGGTGTAGGATTGTAGGATTATTGGGATTATTATAGTATTGGTGTGCTGTGGAACTATAGAGATTGTAGGATTGTGGGATTGTGGGTTATTATATTGATGGTGCTGTGGGACTATAGAATTGTAGGATTGTGTGGGATTGTGGGATTATTATAGTGATGGTGCTGTGGGACTATAGAATTGTAGGATTGTAGGATTGTGGGATTATTATAGTATTAGTGCTGTGGGACTATAGGATTGTAGGATTGTAGGATTGTGGGGATTATTAGTGATGGTGCTGTGGGACTATAGAATTGTAGGATTATGGGTTGTGGGATTATTATAGTATTGGTGCTGTGGGACTATAGGATTGTAGGTTAGTAGGATTGTGGGATTATTACAGTGATGGTGCTGTGGGACTTAGGATTGTAAGTTGTGGGATTGTAGGATTATTATAGTGATGGTGCTGTGGGACTATAGAATTGTAGGATTGTAGGATTGTGGGATTATTATAGTGATGGGTGCTGTGGGACTATAGAATTGTAGGATTGTAGGATTGTGGGATTATTACAGTGATGGTGCTGTGGGACTTAGGATTGTAGGATTGTAGGATTGTAGGATTGTGGGATTATTATAGTGATGGTGCTGTGGGACGCAGGGTTGTAGGATTGTGGGATTATTACAGTGTGATGGTGCTGTGGGACTATAGGATTGTAGGATTGTAGGATTAGCTAGGTTGTGGGATTATTACAGTGATGGGTGCTGTGGGACTTTGGGATTGTAGGATTGTAGGATTGTAGGATTGTGTGCAGGATTATTATAGTGATGGTGCTGTGGGACTATAGGATTGTAGGATTGGGATTGTAGGATTGTGGGATTATTACAGTGATGGTGCTGTGGGACTATGGGATTGTAGGATTGTAGAGTTTGTGGGATTATTACAGTGATGGGTGCTGTGGGACTATATAGGATTGTAGGATTGTAGGATTGTAGGATTGTGGGATTATTATAGTGATGGTGCTGTGGGACTTAGGATTGGATTGTAGGATTGTAGGATTATTGGGATTATTACAGTGATGGTGCTGTGGGACTATAGGATTGTAGGTTAATGGGATTGGCCAGGATTGTGGGATTATTATAGTGATGGTGCTGTGGGACTATAGGTTGTGGGATTGTGGGTTGTGGGATTATTATGGTGATGGTGCTGTGGGACTGTAGGATTGTGGGATTGTAGGATTGTGGGATTATTATGGTGATGGTGCTGTGGGACTGCAGGATTGTGTGGGATTATTATATGAGTGATGGTGCTGCAATGGGACTGTAGGATTGTAGGATTGTAGGATTGTGGGATTATTATAGTGATGGTGCTGTGTGGGACTGTAGGATTGTATGATTGTAGGATTGTGGGGATTATTATAGTGATGGTGCTGTGGGACTGTAGGTTGTAGGATTAGGATTGTGGGATTATTATAGTGATGGTGCTGTGGGACTATATAGGATTGTGGGATTGTGGGATTGTGGGATTATTAGGTGATGGTGCTGTGGGACTGTGGGATTGTAGGATTGTAGGATTGTGGGATTATTATAGTGATAGTTGCTGTGGGACTGCAGGATTGTAGGATTGTGGGATTATTATGATAGGTGCTGTGGGACTGTGGATTGTATGATTGTAGGATTGTGGGATTATTATATAGTGATGGTGCTGTGGGACTGTAGGATTGTATGATTGTAGGATTGTGGGATTATTATAGTGATGGTGCTGTGGGACTGTAGGATTGTAGGATTGTGGGATTATTATGGTGATGGTGCTGTGTGGGACTGTAGGATTGTATGATTGTAGGATTGTGGGATTATTATAGTGATGGTGCTGTGGGACTGTAGGATTGTGGGATTGTAGGATTGTGGGATTATTATAGTGATGGTGCTGTGGGACTGTAGGATTGTATAATTGTGGGATTATTGGGATTATTATAGTGATGGTGCTGTGGGACTGGCTGTAGGATTGTAGGATTGTAGGATTATTGGGATTATTATAGTGATGGTGCTGTGGGACTGTAGGATTGTATGATTGTAGGATTGTGGGATTGTGGTGATGGTGCTGTGGGACTGTAGGATTGTAGGATTAGCCCAGGATTGTGGGATTATTATGATGGTGCTGTGGGACTGTAGGATTGTATGATTGTAGGATTGTGGGGAGCATTATAGTGATGGTGCTGTGGGACTGTAGGATTGTAGGATTGTAGGATTGTGGGATTATTATAGTGATGGTGCTGTGGGACTGTAGGATTGTATGATTGTAGGATTGTGGGATTATTATAGTGATGGTGCTGTGGGACTGTACAAGTTGTATAGGTGTAGGATTGTGGGATTATTACAGTGATGGTACTGTGGGACTGTAGGATTGTAGGATTGTTGGATTATTATAGTGATGGTGCTGTGGGACTATAGGATTGTAGGACTGTAGGATTGTGGGATTATTATAGTGATGGTGCTGTGGGACTGTAGGATTGTAGAGTTGGCGGTTGGGTTATTATAGTGATGGTGCTGTGGGACTGTAGGATTAGCGTTGTGGGATTATTGGGATTATTATGAGTGATGGTGCTGTGGGACTGTGGATTGTGGGATTGTAGGATTGTGGGATTATTATAGTGATGGTGCTGTGGGACTGTAGGGATTGTATGATTGTAGGATTGTGGGATTATTATAGTGATGGTGCTGTGGGACTGTAGGACGTATGAGTTGTAGGATTGTGGGATTATTACAGTGATGGTGCTGTGGGACTGTAGGATTGTAGGATTGTTGGATTATTATAGTGATGGTGCTGTGGGAC
>NW_024717480.1:0-12583 GCF_018991925.1 Homarus americanus | reverse complement strand
AAGTATGTTGAATGCGTTTGAAGCATCCACCAGGAGAACGGCCTCACAATCACGCTGCTCAAATATCAATCTCATGGCGTGAATGGCCGCCTCCCCACCAGCCTGGTGGCCAGCACACACTTGTAGGTTCCCTGCTGCTGCCCTGACATCATCCTTTACCACCTCCATTATGCACTTTCCGATGATCCGCCTCATCACTTCCCCCACCCCTATAGGTCTACATCCTGGTTTCTTTTCCAGAGGAATAAGGCGGCAGTCCGTCAGGGCCTGGAGGTGATGGCAGCGAGAGGATGCAAGCTTTCTTGCAAGGGCGGCAATGGCAGTGCAGAGATCGCTTGCTACAGGGCCAAACTTGTTTGTGCTGAGGATGACTCTCCAACCGTTTGCATCCAGACCTGAAGGGCCGGCTCCTCCTCGAGTCTTCAGTGCCTTTTTCCACACCATCTCTCCTGTTATTTTCTCGAACAGGACAGCATTTGGTGGGATATAGTCACCCTGGAACCTGATGCCTTCATCTTCGCTTGCAGGGGGATGTTTCTCTTTCAATAGTTTTAATGTCTCTCTGTTTATTGGCATCACCCCACCGGAGGATTCCTCTGTGAGAGATCTTACCGCGAGAGACACTTTTCCCACACGCATTTTGTTTCCAAATTTTCTTGCTACGTCATCGGTGTTTTGCTTTCCGTCACCCGTAATTTTTAGTCTCTCCTGCAGTGTTCTTGCTTCACATAGGAGATCATCTAGGGCCCCAGTCTGCCACATTGTCAATCTTCTCTTCATTGCTGCCACATTTTCTTTGTGCTTAGCCTTTGTGTGTGTCCTCTGACAAAATAGATGTGGTATTATTGCCAGTATTTGAAGAGCTAGGGGGGCGAGGAAGCGGTCCTGAGTGTAATCAGTCATGAAGCGAGTCATCTCCCGAATCATTTCTTTGGTGGCCGCACACTTGGGTGGTTCAAATAAGTTAGCGGGCGACCACTTGACAATTTCTGAGTAGGTTTCTTTGACCCATATGTCTGCATTTTCCATCGACATGCCATTCCACTGAGGTGGCTGTCTCTCATTCTCCTCGTGGACACCTGCTACTAAGGGAGCAGCATTTGTTAGTACTACATTTTCGGGTTGAGTAGACTCATAATAATAATAATAATAATAATAATAATAATAATAATAATAATAATAATGATAATAATAATAATAATAACCGTTCAGTCCGCCGCCCTCAAGACCAAAGGTTTAACGTAATATAGTTTTCGTACTTCTCAGAGGGCCACTGTTGTTGACACCAACTTCACATTCATACTGAAATGATTTGGGAGAAACTAGTAACGGGAACAAAGAACTTATATTATGCACCATGGTTGATTGATGCATCTGCTAATTTTCCCGGAGTTCTGAATATAAAAACACATTCGCCCCAAACTTCTCCTCACAGCTGCGTAACTTAACAAATTATATTCCATAATTCCATACTAAATCCAAACAAACTTTAATCACAAGACAGTCACACACTTTATATAGTTTACCTCTAATTCCTCCCCAATTAATATTCCTTTTCCCCTGTTTCATGTTTCCAAGTTTGTTTTTCTGCTCCTGATGCTGACCTTGATGTCCGTCAAATTGTAATGTATCTTTCCAATAATTATTGGATTATATCCATTCTATAATTATAGAATGGATATAAATTCACTAGAGTCGGTGCAGCGAAGAATGACAAAAATGATTCCGGTACTTAGAAACCTTCCATATCAGGATAGGTTAAAGAAACTTAACTTGCATTCCCTTGAAAGACGAAGAGTGCGGGGAGATATGATAGAAGTATTTAAGTGGATGAAAGGAATCAATAAAGGGGATATAGATAAAGTTCTTATATTATCCGAGCAGGAAAGGACTCGGAGCAACGGATTCAAGTTGGATAAGTTTAGGTTTAGGAAGGAGATAGGAAGAAACTGGTTCACAAATAGGGTGGTGGACGAGTGGAACAAGCTTAGCAACTTTGTAGTAAGTGCGGGAACTCTGGAAAGTTTCAAAAGGAGGCTAGATAGATTCATGGATGATAGAGAGTGGTAGTAACTCTCGACAGGAGCTGCCATGCACAGGCCAACCGGCCTATTGCAGACTCCTTATTTTCTTATGTTCTTTTGTTCTTATGTACATAGTGTGAGGTCATGTAATCCATCCCCAAGCGTGATACTCCTTTTCTCAGCTGCCTTTTCAACCTATCAAAGTTTGCCTTTCTGAAATCTGCTGGTGTCCGGCATCTATGGGGCCTCATTTTTATCTCCTGTGGCTAAATACACAGTCATCAGAAGTACTAGAGACAGGCACAGTTACAATGGTTAGTGTCAGACTGACCAGTGATGGAAACTTGACCCTGTTTTTCTTCCAGTCACGTCTGTTACCTGGGTCGCCGTGCCTAAGATTATTGACCACGACTCAGGAAATCCCTATTTTAAAATTAATAGATCAATTAATGGTCTCGAAAGGTCTCAAACAAAATTCCGAGACCGAGACCTTTAATAACGATATCGAGACCTACATCGCAGAGACCCGCACACTATAATTACTAAGGTAATTACAGTGGACACGAGAAAAATCCTGATAACATCGGTCACAGTACACGAGGCCCTAGAGGTACGGAGTCTTGTTTTTTCTTTAATACTGTAGTTTTGTCTTTGACTGACACTGATTTATCTTGTAAAGGATATTTAGATGACTGAAACAGCCAACAGATAAACATCACCACAAGTACACCACAAAATACTGGATGGTGGTGACGTAAGGAGAGACGACAGAATCTCTATGCATGACATATAGCCATAATATAGAGGCAAACAACAATATGTGCATGACAGACGCCCATG
Organism: Homarus americanus; assembly: GCF_018991925.1. Taxonomy (NCBI): domain Eukaryota; kingdom Metazoa; phylum Arthropoda; class Malacostraca; order Decapoda; family Nephropidae; genus Homarus; species Homarus americanus. The sequence goes on along the minus strand of NW_024717480.1, from coordinate 9,719 downwards.
AAGGAGGGAGATAAACGAACCTGAGCCACTGCCCATGACAGATGACCTGGCCAATGGTGCCTTAGTTACCCGCGGCCCCCACTGACGGACGTAAAGTAACATGCTATATTGGAAAAGATGTTCCTACACAAAATTTTTCTCTATATATACTAGCAAAGATGTTCATGTTTATTTGGACTGCCAGAAAAGTTATCATCACTCATTCAGTGTCATGTTGTTTTTTGTTTAATTTAATTCTGTTTTCATAAAGCTATGATCCAAAGTACTGACTGCAATACCCCTGGAACATTAGTGCAAGTGTTGAGGATTTAAGTACGTTAATTGGTCATCCCCAGTAGAGGTGTTAATTACAGAGCGACAAGCAAGGTGACGCTCGACCTGAATAATAGGTGAGCAATAACACAGGGGAGGCAGGCAGGAGCAGTAAGACACGGGAGGCAGGCAGGAGCAGTAAGACAGGGGAGGCAGGCAGGAGCAGTAAGACAGGGGAGGCAGGCAGGAGCAGTAAGGCAGGGGAAGCAGGCAGGAGCAGTAAGGCCGGGGAGGCAGGCAGGAGCAGTAAGGCAGGAGGGGGCAGGCAGGAGACAGTAAGACACGGGAGGCAGGCAGGAACAGAGGGTGGCAGGCAGGAACAGTAAGACAGGGGAGGCAAGAAGAGCAGAGACAGTAAGGCAGAGGAGGCAGGCAGAGACAGTAAGACAGGGGAGGCAGCCAGGAGCAGTAAGGCAGGAGAGGCAGGCAGAGACGAGTAAGACCTGGGGAGGCAGCCAGGAGCAGTGGGCAGGAGGCGGGCAGGGGCAGTGGGCAGGAGGAGGCAGACAGGGCAGTGGGCACGGGAGGCAGGCAGAGACAGAGGGAGACGGCCCAGAACCCGAGTAAGACAGGGAGGCAAGAAGGCAGGGCAGTAAGGCAGGGAGGCAGGCAGGAGCCGAGTAAGACTGGGGAGGCAGCCAGGAGACAGTAAAGGCAGGGAGGCAGGCAGGAGCAGTAAGGCAGGAGGGCAGGCCTTGGGAGCAGTAAGACAGGGGAGGCGGGCAGGAGCAGTGGAGCAGGAGGGCAGGCAGGAGCAGTGAGGCAGGAGGGGCAGGCAGGAGGCAGGCAGAGACAGTGGACAGGGAGCGGGCAGGAGCAGTGAGCAGGGGAGGCAGGGGGAGGCCAGGTGGAGACAAGTGGGCAGGGGGGAAGCAGGCCTTGGGAGCAGTGGGCAGGAGGAGCGGGCGGGCAGTGGAGCCGGGGAGGAGCGGACAGGGCAGTAAGGCAGAGGAGGCGGGTAGAGACAGTGAGCGGGAGGGGGCAGGCAGGGCAGTGAGGCGGGAGGGCAGGCAGGGCAGAGTAGGGCAGGAGGGCCAGGCAGGGCGTGGGGCAGGAGGGCGGGTGGGAGCAGTGGGCAGGGGGAGGCAGACAGGGAGCAGTGGGCAGAGGCAGGTGGGAGCAGTGGGCAGAGGAGGCGGGTAGGGCAGTAAAGGCAAGGGAGGCGGGGACAGGAGCGAGTAAGGCAAGGGGGGAGGCAGAGCAGGGGAACTGAGGTAAGGCAGGGGAGGCAGGTAGGAGCAGTAAGGCAGGGGAGGCAGGCAGGAGCAGTAAGGCAGGGGAGGCAGGTTGGAGCAGTATGGACAGGATTTATTACATAGATATCAGCCTATTATGTTTTCTGTAAGGGATCTGAATGTGTTTCTCTCGGGGAAGGAGACTCAGACCAGTCTTTCATGAAGGAGCAGGCGAAGGTCAGATGAGGACAACAAATACCGCTAAAACGTCACCAAATAAATATGTTCCTCTTTATTCATAGGTTGGTGTTGTTATTCTTCCTACGTATATGATCCCCCCCCCCACCCCCACGAGGAGAGTCATTGAGTAGTAATTTGACACTAACTGCACAGTGTAATGTCAATGGACAGCCATTGTGTATAAGACCTTTGGTAATATGAAGGCTCTGATCAGCAATGAGTCTTCATCCTGTGACCATGTGTTGAGCGTGACCAGCGACTTGATTCTGTATGTTCCCTGTGAATGGTGTAAAAGCCAGCGTTGGTGAGGTGTTCTACAGTTGGGGAAGTCTTGGTAAGGGTAAGTGTGGGATAGACTATGGGAGTTTGCGTGTGGCTGGTTTGTGGATAAGGTTGTTACCATCTGACGAACACATAAGTGAATACCTCTCTCTCTCTCTCTCTCTCTCCTATCTCTGATATTATCTCCCCCTGACTAGTGGTGCGGAGGAACACCAAACGGGGGGCGTCTAAAACGCCCTCCTCACTCTCACTGTAATTAATAGATAAACACAATTATTACATCAAACACCAGTACACCCCGGTGTAAATGAGTACCTAACCCAAGGCAGCCGAGTGCAGCCTTTAACGTCTACTGTGAAGGCTTAGTATACAGTGTACTGTATCTATAATGCCTCTAACAATCGTTTGGCTGATGGGATCCACTTGGACTTTATTCTTTAATTTTCATGGAAGTTTTAGGTTTGTAATTAATGTATCCAAAACTTTAAGAGTTGTTTTTAAAAAATTCATTCGTGTCACAGAAAATTATCATAATTGGTATTATTTAAATATTTGACTATATATTTTTGTGTTTGAACGAGATGAAAAGCTCTGTATTTGTTCCTGGTCACTCAGGTAGGATGAAGTTTGCCGCGAAACTTATTAACTTGTTGACAGATGGCGTAGAAGTCGCCAGGTATCTGTCAAATAGATCAATAATATGAAAGCCAGTCATTTTGTGCAACCATCGTACTTAGGACACACACACACACACACGTTACTCGTTATGAAACATCCACAATTATTTTTCGTGCCTTAATTCATCGTCTTTTTATTAACACTATAACACCATTTACAATGCACTAACTTCACACAATTTATATTGAATATATATGTAAATAATTCGTGATAAATTAAATTATTCTTTTACAAGAGTTAACAGCAAAAAGTATTTGTATTTTAAGATATACAGTACTGAAATATATACAATATGAATATTAACTATGTTTTCGTTGTTCGTTTCATTATTTTTTTATTTAATGAAATATAAATTTGTCTCCTGGCCTTTGAGTCTCCCTGTACAAATATAGAGGAGTATGTGTGGCACATTAGGCCCAGTGCTCATGCAGGCAGCATAATGACCAACCTATAGCCTGTGATGCACAAAACACTCATATAATTCGTCATATTTAACTGACCGTAAAACAAGTTCCGAAACATTTCATTATACTAATGACTCCAGTAATTGTTCTATTATCTCTAATTGGAATTGTGTATTCAGTGATTCACCTAAGTATGTGAGATATATATATATATATATATATATATATATATATATATATATATATATATATATATATATATATATATATATATATATATATATATATATATATATATATATATAATATTCAGAACTTCCGCTGTGATATTCGGAAACATTAGTGCGTGGATAACCACGATGCCGATACGTCGAGTCATTCAAAGCCACGTGACAGGTTGGCCAAGCGCCAACAGCACCTCTCCCAAGCGGACGGACGGAGGTTTCTGGAACTAGGCTTATGTGATATTAAATGTAATTTACCGAATTAATGGACGCGAATCATTAAATTAAATGACTTTATTAAATTTAAAATTATTATAGATCGTTTCTCAGTCTGAATATGTTACGTATGTCCCAACAAAGTTATTAGTTATGCAAAAAAATAGGTCAAGTAGGCCCAGGCTCTCGCCTTGAGGACGCACGAGGCTGGCTGACCCTCAGTCGAAAGACAGCAAGACAGCCCTGGAAGAGATAGGGCGGTCTGCGCGTTCAGTTAGGACAAAACGGTCACGTGGTCTGGTCACCTGTGTTACGACATTGCAGTATAACAAGTAAGTTTATTCGACCTCAGACAGGGTTTAGACAGGGCGGTGATAGAAGTTAACAATAGCTAACCGTGAGTTCATTGCAGGGTTCGGCAGAACCCACTTGACTGCTGTTGATGACTGCCGTTGACGGTTGATGATTGGCGATTGTCGCGATTGGAACGATCAGAGCAGGCTTGTCACTGGTTAGCAAGGTTTTAGCTGGGATCTCTTGAGTGAACGAGTGCTCCCGACAACTAAAACTACGTGGGACGAGCATCAGCATTGGTTGATCAGTTCTTCCCACGTGGGTTCACAACACCACGTGTCTTCGGTCAGTTAGAAGTATTATCTACCAGATGGGAAAATAGAACCATTCCCTCAGCTGATGTTTTCCTCTCTTCCTGTCCATAGTTGTACTGAGTGTAAACTGAGGCAGTCTGAGTGAGTGAACGGTCACACACTGAGACCAGGAGTCTGGTGGATACTCAGATACACTTTTCTCCTCCCAGTATGGATGTGTTGTGAGCGTGTGTGATGCATGTTAAGGAAAAGGGTGGTAAGGTGTGTAAAAATTTCCCAAGTCCAGGTGTGAGAACAATGCTCCTCATGGTTGATTTTCACGTGTGAGGCGTAAGAATTCCTCTAAAAAGATGTGAAGGGCTTGTTAGTGCCTTAATAAAATACTGGTGCATTCGGGACCCATGTGTGAGACTAAGGAGCATGTTTTACGGGTATTGGTGGAGAAAAACATTCATGACTCCTGAGTTCTAGAGGAATTACTGAATAAACACAGCAGAGCCCCGGCCTGCCTGATGAGTCATGAGTGATTTTCTCTGGTTTCTTGTATATGCTGGCTTCCTTGGCAGACTAGTAGTGACACCTTTTGGGTATTGGGCAATCAGGATTGTAGTAGTTGAGTGTCACCCCAGACAGGCTGTGATTGATCCATGTGTGTAGTTAATGATTTATTAATATTTTCTATACCATTTTCTCAATGACTGATATTATTTTGTTGAGTGCCCTTAAGGCCTGTTCATGTGTGTAAGCAACATTTTTTAATACTTTGAATTTATTGTTTTCTAGGTTTCTACCTGTTTTGATATCATGTATAACTTTTGTTCCCCAATGTAGTGTTTTAAGCTAGGCTAAGAGGTGAGCATATGTTGGTGTACCATTATTGATTGTGGTTGTAATGTTGGAGGGAATAGAAGTGTCAAATTTTACAGTGCGTCTCATTCACCCCAATCACAGGTGCTATCTTTCCATGGGTCACTTAGAATACATTTTTTGTTAATGGTGTTTGTGCTGATTCGAGTTTTTCTCCAAGGGGCGCTTCCACTGCATTTCCATCCACTATAATAAAAAAAAACAAGTCAAGTGAGAGAATTCCGACCGGCTATATATATATATATATATATATATATATATATATATATATATATATATATATATATGCTGATAACCACAAGGAAATGTATAATGAGTACTTAACCCATCACACTTATCAGCATATACTTGAATCACGCACCTACAGTGATATATATATATATATATATATATATATATATATATATATATATATATATATATATATATATATATATATATATATTGTGGTGGATGTAATCCTAGACAAGGTTCTTGAAACTCCAGGGCACGAGCAGTAGATATATTCAACAAGTGGTACAAGACTTGGCGTGATAGCCAACCGGTACAGGAACAGGAGCCAGCACAAGGAACTCCTCGTCGTAGGCAGGCCGAAGCCGATCTGAGGGAAATTAGCTAGCTAGGCAAGGGGAGTTGCTAGACATTCCTAGGACAATAAATGGGGTCTTCTAATTACTCAACTAGCGCGGTACAGACATAGTACATCGGGACATAGTAAATGAACATAGGCATTAGACATACGCATAGATATCAGACATGCTATAATAATATGTAGTAATACGGACATGTGAATAAATGGTACGATGAATGGTAACAAGAGTCCTGGCGTCAGGCGTGTTCACATATCTTGGTATGTACATATCTATACACCTCCCTCCCCCTTTACGCTCGTAGTGCAATCTCGAGCGGCTACGGACTCTTTTTCCATGAGTCGGGGGGAGCGGCGAGGGACAATGGGAGGATCAACTGACGACCTTCGTTCTTGGTCTGGGCAAGGGGACACAGGGGACGGGGAGGAAGGTTCGTCACTAGAGGATGGCACTGGGCGGAGGTGGCGTCTGTTTCGCCACCACACACGACCACTGGGGAGGCGGACTTGGTACGAACGAGACTCGCCACGGCCCATGACGACCCCGACCTTGTCCCAGCGGTGTGACGTCGGGTCCTGGATTCGTACTTGCTGGCCGACGGCCAACCTGGGAAGGGGGCGGGCGTGGGCGTCATAGTGGCTTGTCACTTGGGCCATCCGGGCTGCCTCACGGCGGTCACACTCGTCCGCCTTGATCTGCTATTCATCTAAGAAGGACTGGGGGTGGGCAGGCACACAAGTACGAAGGGGGCGGCCATACAACACCTGGGCAGGAGAGCGTCCGGCAGGGGTAGGGGTGTTACGGAGTTCCAGTAGGCCCCTGTCGAACTCCTCGCAGTCCAGGTTCCCCGTCGGTGCTGTCTTGAGGATGAGGCATTTTACGGACTTTACCGCTGCCTCGGCGTGGCCATTCGCCTGTGGGTAATGAGGGGAGGTGACGATGTGGTGGACGCCCCAGCGTTCGGCGAAGCTCTTGAACTCGTGGCTGTTGAACGGGGGCCCACCGTCGGTTCGGAGGCGGAGAGGCACTCCGACTTCCCGGAAGAAGCAACAAAACATCCGGATGACCCTGGAAGAGGTGGTGTCCCGACCACAGGGAACTACCACGGGCCATCCAGAGAGCCTGTCGGCGACCACCAGGAAAGACTTTCCGGCCACATTAAAGAAGTCGGCGGACACGGACTCAAAGGGCCGCTTTGGGAGGTCATTGCACAGGTCCGGCTCTTGTTGCTGGCTGGGCTGGAGTTGCTGGCAAGGCTCACAGGCCTCAACCGTGCTCTTAATATCGGCGTCAATACCAGGCCAGAAGACGGTCTGACGGGCTCTGCGCCTGGTGGCTTCAACGCCGCGGTGGCTGTCATGGAGGCGGGATAAGGTGCGCCGGCGGAGGGCAGCGGGAACGACGATCCTGGGGCCATACAACACCAGCTCTCCGTCCGCATAGAGGCTATCCCTTAGCTTCCAGAAGGGGAGGGCGGAGGAGTGAATGTCGTAGCGGTTGGTGGGGAATCCAGCGGAGACGTAGTCGAGGAGTTGGACGTATGCCGGGTCTTGAGCGGCGGCGATGCGAAGCTCCTGGAGAGTCCTATCGTCTTCGATGGAGGGCGTCGTCGTCGTCTTGTCAGCAAGAGCAGTGGCTGTGTGTGTCACTAAAGACCGAACGTGAGCAGCGGCCGTGGTACAGTAGACTTCATCTTCAGGTGTGGGGCGAATAACAGGGGCTCGGGAGAGGGCGTCTGGTATGCACAGAAGCTTCCCGGCGCGCCACACAGCTGTAAAGACGTAAGGGGCGGTCTTCTCTTTGAGACGTTGGAGGCGAGGATTTTCGATGGCGTCCAACGTGTAGTGATTAAGAATGGGTATGAGCGGGCGATGGTCCGTCATGAGGGTGAAATGCCCAAGGCCAAACAGGTAAAGGCGGCACTTGGCCATAGCCCAGGCGACTGCCAGCATCTCTAGTTCAATGGTGGCGTATCTGGTCTCCGTGTCCGTCAAAAACCTGGAGCCACACTGAACTAAGCGCAGTCTACCCTGGCCGTGGTCTTGAAGGAGGGCATATCCGAGGCCGTATAGACGGGAGGCGTCGGTCTGGAGGACCACTGGTAAGGACGGGTCGAAGGGTGCCAGGACTGGTGGTGACAGCAACGCCTTCTTAACATTCCTGAACGCTAGGGTGTGGTCAGGAGTCCAGAGGAAAGAGCGCTTGGGGCTCATGAGGGGGCGTAGAGGTTGGGCTGATGTGGCGATTTTAGGGGAGAAGTCGGCCAGCTGATTTACCAGGCCCATAAATGAGCGAAGGTCGGTCAGGTTCGCTGGAGTAGGGAAGTCCCTGATGGCCTTGACCTTCTCCTCATCAGCTGAGATCCCCTCTGGCGAGATGTTGTAGCCGCAGTAGTTAACTTGGGGGGCGGCGACCACAAATTTATCTTTGTTCAGGGTGATACCATGTGCACGACATCTTGTGAGCATCAGATGAACTCGGTTCAAGTGGGCCGGGAGATCATCGTCGAAGAGCAGGATGTCATCTATGACCTTCACGCAGTTGGTGACACCCTGCAGAGCCATATCCCCACGGAGGCAGTACGCATCCCCCGTTGCTGCGAAGCCCATGGGTCCGCGGCAGTGTTGGAAGCGGCCGTGGGGCGTGATGAATGTAGTGAGGTGGCGATCTTCTTCCACCAGGTCGACTTGCCAGTACCCATGTAGTGCATCCGCCGTGGTAAAGAACTTTGCAGACGGGGTGACGCTGCGGACTGCTTGGATGGGCGTAGGCGATGGATGGGCGGGACGGGAGACCTGCTAGTTGAGATGGGTGAGGTCCACTGTGATGCGAACACCTACAGGCTTGGGTGCCAAGACCATAGGGTGGCACCACTCGGAGGGCTCCTCACCGGCGTGTCTAATGATCCCCTGCTGCACCAGAGAATCGAGCTCCGCCTTCACCTTGTCCCGTATGGCAAAGGGGATAGGCCTGTGTGTGTGGATGGCGAAAGGCGTCGCGCCAGGCTTGAGGTGGATTCTCATCGGGGGGCCTGTCATCTTCTTGAGCGGCGTCTTCTGGAGGTCGGGCTTGGAGACAAGGACGTCGCTGAACTGACGAAAAAAGAACTCCCGGGCGGCAGCAGGTGTGGTCATGGCTGAAACAGGTATCTCTGCACACCTGTTGAGGTGTGTCACAGCGAGGATGGGCTTTGGGAACTCGGATGAGATGATGGCCAAGTCCTGACAATGGCCACATGACAAGAGAGGGGTTTGGATGCCCTCATGGACGTGGACTGTGGCAAGGCAAGACTTGGGACCGAGCTGTAGTGTTGCCTTGAAGCAACCCAAAGGTGGAGACATCGGGGACCCGTCCGCTGTGAGCACGTTGTTCATGGCTGTGGGTGACAGGCTACTCCTGGAAATGTTGAGGGCGTCCAGGTGTGTTGGTCCAATCACCGTGATGTCCGCGCCCGTGTCAGGTATCATCAGGAGGTTGGAAGAGTTGGTACCGTAGGACAGACGAACATTGACGGGCTTGGGGGACCTGTCACTCGAGGCATCATCCACGCGTCGGCATCCTTTGTTGTTCTTGGGAGACGGTGGTGTGGACATTCTGTCTGGCTGTAAAGAGACGTTTTGACCTGGAGATGGAGGCTTCTTGGTGGACCTGCAACACTTGGCGAAGTGTCCTTGCTTGTTGCAAGCGTTGCATGAGACCTTGTTGGCAGGACATCGAGTTGTGCGGGGCCAATGGCCTTGAAACCCACAGTTTCGACATGTACTATCAGCCGCAGGGCACTTTCCTGGACCATGCTGGCGCTGACAGTTTCTGCAGGATTCGGGAGAAGAAACTGGTGACTGTGGCGGGGGCTGTGGAGAGGACGTCGTCTGCATCTGGCGTTGATTCCTCTTGTAGGTGGAGACGGCGTGGACTTGAGATGGCGATGAGTGTATAGCTGAGGCAGCCTCTCTTGTGGCCTCATACGACCTGCAACAGGTGACGAAGTCGGTGAGGGAAGAGGCGGCGTCGAGGGTGAGGAGTTTCTGAAGCAGGTCCTCGTCACGTACACCCATCAGCAAGATCATCTTGAGCTGGATCTCAGCACAGGTTACAGGATCACCTGTACATAGGTCCACCTCGG